>NC_079172.1:32956924-33311924 GCF_947568905.1 Ostrea edulis | reverse complement strand
TTGGAGATCAATACAGCACAGTATAAACACAGATAATTATTGGAGATCAATACAGCAGGGTATAAACACAGATAATTATTGGAGATCAATATACATTTGTAGCACAGTATAAACACAGATAATTATTGGGAATCAATACAGCACGGTATAAACACAGATAATTATTGGGAATCAATACAGCAGGGTATAAACACAGATAATTATTGGAGATCAATATACATTTGTAGCACAGTATAAACACAGATAATTATGGGAATCAATACAGCACGGTATAAACACAGATAATTATTGGGGATCAATACAGCACAGTATAAACACAGATAATTATTGGAGATCAATACAGCACAGTGTAAACACAGATAATTAATGGAGATCAATACAGCACAGTGTAAACACAGATAATTATTGGGGATCAATACAGCACTGTATAAACACAGGTAATGAGATCAATACAGCACAGTATAAACACAGGTAATCATTGGAGATCAATACAGCATGGTATAAACACAGATAATTAATGGTGATCAATACAGCACAGTATAAACACAGATAATTATTGGGGGATCAATACAGCACGGTATAAACACAGATAATTATTGGGGATCAATACAGCACAGTATAAACACAGATAATTATTGGGGATCAATACAGCACAGTATAAACACAGATAATTATTGGGGATCAATACAGCACAGTGTAAACACTGATAATTATTGGGGATCAATATAGCACAGTATAAACACAGATAATTATTGGGGATCAATATACAGGTGTAGCACAGTATAAACACAGATAATTATTGGGGATCAATACAGCAGGGTATAAACACAGATAATTATTAGGGATCAATATAGCACAGTATAAACACATATAATTATTGGAGATCAATACAGCACAGTATAAACACGGATAATTATTGGGGATCAATATAGCACAGTGTAAACACTGATAATTATTGGGGATCAATACAGCACGGTATAAACACAGATAATTATTGGGGATCAATACAGCACAGTATAAACACAGATAATTATTGGGGATCAATACAGCACAGTATAAACACTGATAATTATTGGGGATCAATATAGCACAGTATAAACACAGATAATTATAGGGGATCAATATACAGTTGTAGCACAGTATAAACACAGATAATTATTGGGGATCAATATAGCACAGTATAAACACAGATAATTATTGGAGATCAATACAGCACAGTATAAACACGGATAATTATTGGGGATCAATACAGCACAGTATAAACACAGATAATTATTGGGGATCAATACAGCACAGTATAAACACAGATAATTATTGGAGATCAATACAGCACAGTATAAACACAGATAATTATTGGAGATCAATACAGCACAGTATAAACACAGATAATTATTGGAGATCAATACAGCACAGTATAAACACAGATAATTATTGGAGATCAATACAGCAGGGTATAAACACAGATAATTATTGGAGATCAATATACATTTGTAGCACAGTATAAACACAGATAATTATTGGGAATCAATACAGCACGGTATAAACACAGATAATTATTGGGGATCAATACAGCAGGGTATAAACACAGATAATTATTGGAGATCAATATACATTTGTAGCACAGTATAAACACAGATAATTATGGGAATCAATACAGCACGGTATAAACACAGATAATTATTGGGGATCAATACAGCACAGTATAAACACAGATAATTATTGGAGATCAATACAGCACAGTATAAACACAGATAATTATTGGGGATCAATACAGCACGGTATAAACACAGATAATTATTGGGGATCAATACAAGGAGGATTCTAACACATTATGATGTCAGCCGTAGGCATCATTTGGCACAAACTTAATGGCTCAGTCTATATGATATAAAGAATGTTACTATTAAGTCAGATTGATCTATAAAGTTTCATTTACAAGTGAAATTGAAATTTAACAATGCACTAATTTTTCCAAAGTAATTTACCATATTATGTACGGTATTTCTTATAATATGGGCATCATTAACATAGCTGAGAGCCTATACGGAACAATATTAATATAGTTAAAAATATTATACATGTATATGTTTATAAACTCAGGCAGTAAATGGAGATCACAGATTATTAAGGCTTGTTAAGATTTTGATTATTAGACTTTTTAATTATTCCAATTTGTTTACTTAGTGTAATTTTTCAGTGTGATTACACGTGTTATTGTATGAATAGTTTTTCAAAACCCATATACATATATGTATTTGAGAGACAAAGCCTTATTCATTTTGTATGTTTATCCTAAAGTTGAAAAAGTTATGATTAGAAAATTATTGTATTTATCCTTAAAATTGTTCTTCATTGCAAACAGTGATGCACACAGGGAAAAGCATGTCAAATTGTTTTGTTATAATTTTAGGTTCGTGATCGCCCAGAGATGCTCAGAAGTCAAACTCCTGACCTTTTCTCCTTCACTGTCACTGGTTTGAGCGATGTAGTTAAAAAACATGGTGGGAATTCACCCCAGACAGCTGACGCCCAGAAGTTGATATCGGACTTTATTACCAAGGTAATGGGACAGGAAGTGTTTGGGTAGCCCCTGAGATGACGTCCATTGACATATTGAAATATGTTAATCTCAAAGGCATATGTCTGAGGCAATGATCCGCACAATGATGAGTTTTGAACATATCAGTGCTGTGCAGTATAATTACAAAATTTAATGTGTCACTGATTATGCAGATGACCCCATTATTCCATGCTTCAAACAGATTAGACATTCATTTTGTAAGGACATACGTAATGTTTCTTTCATTTCTCTAATATTATTTTCATCTCCTCAATATGGAAAGTGCTTGTATGATTTCTGAAATTTTATATTGTATTGATATTATCACACTGTGTATATGGGCCTGGGTAGCTCAGTGGTTAGATCACTAGTCATTGAAGGGTCTCGGGTTCCATGATTGTTCCAACGACTTTTTTTTATACCCCCCGCAACAAGTTGTGGGGGGGGTATACTGGAATCGGGTTGTCCGTCTGTCCGTCCGTCCGTAGACGCAATGGTTTCCGGACTCTAAAGCATTATCCTTTCCACCTACCGTCACCATATCATACATATGGACTACCCATGGGATGAAGATGTTCCCTATTGATTTTGGGGTCAAAAGGTCAAAGGTCACGTGCACTGGACATCGAAGTAGCAATATGGTTTCCGGGCTCTAAAGCATTATCCTTTCCACCTACAGTCACCATATCATACATATGGACTACCCATGGGATGAAGATGTTCCCTATTGATTTTGGGGTCAAAAGGTCAAAGGTCACGCGCACTGGACATCGAAGTAGCAATATGGTTTCCGGGCTCTAAAGCATTATCCTTTCCACCTACAGTCACCATATCATACATATGGACTACCCATGGGATGAAGATGTTCCCTATTGATTTTGGGGTCAAAAGGTCAAAGGTCATGCGCACTGGACATCGAAGTAGCAATATGGTTTCCGGGCTCTAAAGCATTATCCTTTCCACCTACCATCACCATATCATACATATGGACTACCCATGGGATGAAGATGTTCCCTATCGATTTTGGGGTCAAAAGGTCAAAGGTCAAGCACACTGGACATCGAAGTAGCAATATGGTTTCCGGGCTCTAAAGCGTTATCCTTTCCACCTACAGTCACCATATCATACATATGGACTACCCATGGGATGAAGATGTTCCCTATTGATTTTGGGGTCAAAAGATCAAAGGTCAAGCGCACTGGACATCGAAGTAGCAATATGGTTTCCGGGCTCTAAAGCATTATCCTTTCCACCTACAGTCACCATATCATACATATGGACTACCCATGGGATGAAGATGTTCCCTATTGATTTTGGGGTCAAAAGGTCAAAGGTCACGCGCACTGGACATCGAAGTAACAATATGGTTCGGTTTGTCATGCCATTTGTTTTTTACACTCAGAAAAGAGGTAGTTTATACCCATTACCAACACCCTTTGGGAGATTGGGGTAAGCGGGGGGTATTCTTAGTGAGCATTGCTCACAGTACCTCTTGTTCTTCTCTGCTACAGTAATGTCCATTTATACAACTCACTGTAATACATAAGAGCTGACTTTACATTCTCACTTGCAAACAACCAGGAACCATCAAAATATGCTAACTCTAATACAGACATGGTGATATACCCCAAGATCTTGGATATAACGCAAGTTAATTGTATGTGAAATGTCATGAAAAATTATATATTTATTGAGGAATGTCATGCATGTCCTTAAATATTTGAAAAAGTCAACAGATCAGGTAAAGGTTATTAAGTGAAAAATTTGAAATACTGAAAACTTTTCAAAACATTTTATTGTTATATATTTCTTTCAAGTGTTGTTTGATAACAAATATTTCAAAATGTGATTGTAATATGTTCATGATATACATTTCAATTGATTGACCAATCACAACTCAGTCAATACTAGCACTGGTGGTCTCTGATTGGTTGACTTGACACAACTCAATCAATACTAGCACTGGTGGTCTCTGATTGGTTGGATTTACACAATGTTTTCCCCAACTCCAAACATAAAAGTTGTTTCCTTTGCACAGACTAATGCAAATCTTATTGTTGGTACTGGTAGAAAGGTTATGGGAATTGTTTTATGCGCCCGTCTAAAATGGGATATACTATGGTATGGCGCTCATGTCCGTCCGTCTGTCTTGCTTCGTGTCCGGCTCGTAACTTAAATATTACAAGACCTAGAATCATCAAACTTTGTCAGCTGATACATCTTTGGTAGAGGAATGGGTCACCCTTTAAAGTTAGGTCACTGTGAACTTTGATTAAGATGATATGGCCAAATATGACAAAATACTGTCGGACTCGTAACTGGACAATTATTTGGTCTAGAATCATCAAACTTGGTCAGTTAATGCATCTTAAAGCTGTATGACCCGATGTTCATGTATTATTTTTGTACATAATTACTTTAAAGCAGATTAATTACTTTATAAAGTTATTAACTTTCCCTTCATTACATGCTTGAAAACATTTGCATGTAAAAGAAAACAGTGAGAATGTTATTTAGAAAGTAAATATAGTGTGATACATATATAAATCATCCCATAAATTATACAGTGTTAGACATCTATAGATAGACCCACGCACGTCAGGGGAATCCCAACATGATGTATTAATTCATATGCAACTGTCTAGTTTTTAAGGCTGAAAGAGCGTAAAACAACGAATTACTAAGAGGTATTTAATTATTTTTATTTCTATTAAACTTATGGCATGGTACTGTTGTAACAAAATACAGAGCTTTACACAGATAAGACCACCGATGATCTGAAAGTTTGAACTGGTCACGTGACTGTCACTTGAAATGGCTGAGTGATGCGGTTATTTGTAAAGATTGATTTAATTAAAATCAAATAATTTTGGTTAAAACAGGAGGAATAATGTATGATATGTCATACAGCCTCATAACTACATACGTGCGATGATTTAATAGCATTTTTAAGAGATGGAAAAAAATATTGTAATTCGGACCATACAGCTTTAAGTAGAAGGTGTGTCACACCTTAAATCAAGGTCACTGTGACCTATGATTAAGATAATATCGCCATACTTGGTATAACGGTGCCTTTTCAACTGCTTCAAATCCGGAGAATCCCGCACAAATCGGGAAAGTTGGCATGTATGATAACCCCTTTTTTGGGTCTTGTAGATTTGAATCCTAGAACCAACAAACTTTGTCAATTCGTGCATCTGTAGAGAAATGTAAATTACGGCTAAAAATCAGGTCAATAAAACCTTTAAAATGGTATGTATTTAAAAAGATATATTAAGGGAGGTAATCCTTACAGAAGCAGTAACCCTCACAAATCTTACAGAAGTTACAAATCTATACTTATAAATTAACACATTTTGCCATTAAACTCTGAAACGCTTGTCCCAGAGTTACTGCTTGTAGTTATTACATCAAGAGAAACACTTTTTTTTCCATACTAGTAAACTGTAACTTCATAACAATTGACATGAATAATTATTTTTATTTCCAGCATTAATGATATACTGATAAATATATGCAGTATTGTGCTACAAAATTTGCAAAAACTTAATAACAAGCAGATCACACAACAGGTAAAGGAATTGTCTCATAGGAATAATGATCTAAGCCAAGGTGTTTCAAGAAGCTCAGTTGGACATACAAAGATAATTTTGATTAGAGCCATATTCTGTCTGTCCAATTAAGATTCCATTTGTCCCTTGGGAATAATGATCTAAGCCATGGTGTTTCAAATAGTTCATCTAAACATGCAGAGATCATTTTTATAAAAGTCAAATTGCATCTGTCCAGTTAGAGATTAATTAATGAGTATCACATACGAAGGCTGTGGAAATAATTTGTCACTTCTTTAATTTAATATGGGGCATTTCGTTGTACAACCCAAAAATAAGTAATTTATACCATGTGACAGAAATTATCTAAATACATGTAATAGAATGAAAATATGTTACGAGATATTTCTGTAGTTATTTGAACAATTCAAGAGATATATTGACAAGTCAATGGCAATGTGAAATGGACACATTACAAGGAATAATTTTAATTTTACTCAGACCTTAAAGCAAAGATATTGGTATAAACTTTGTACCAATTAAGGTTGATATGATTCTGTTTCATGCACTTTCATCTGTTTATAATGAATAAACATCTGACAGGCATATCATGTGCCTCAGTGGTGCACTTCATCTATCAAATTTTCTACTGAAGTTATTGATAAATGGATTATTGAATGGGGAAGAAATTGTGACTAAAAGTAATTTAATTTCAGATGACAGACGACTTCAGGAAATTGTACAAGGATAATGTAGTAGTGGAAGTACTGACAGTGAATCCTGAGCAGGGGGGATATGTAAGGAAGACAAGGAGTCTGATGGCAGTAGATGTTGTAAGTACAGAGGGGAGGGGGGGGGGGTAATGTAAGGAAGTCCAGGAGTCTAATGGTAGTAGATGTTTTAAGTATAGAAGGGGGGGGGGGGGTGTATGTAAGGAAGTCCAGGAGTTTGATGGCAGTAAATGTTATAAGTACAGAGAGGGGGGTATATAAGGAAGTCCAGGAGTCTGATGGCAGTAAATGTTATAAGTACAGAGTGGGGGGGGGGGGGGGTGTATGTAAGGAAGTCCAGGAGTCTAATGGTAGTAGATGTTGCAAGTACAAGGGGTTGGGGGTTGGGGGCTATGTAGGGAAGTCAAGGAGTCTGATGGCAGTGAATATAAGTACAAGGGGGGGGGGGGGTATGTAAGGAAGTCCAGGAATCTAATGGTAGTAGATGTTGCAAGTACAAGGGGTTGGGGGCTATGTAGGGAAGTCAAGGAGTCTGATGGCAGTGAATATAAGTACAAGGGGGGAGGGGTATGTAAGGAAGTCCATGATTTATTTTAAAATCCAGAGTCTGAAAAGTTCTCTTGGTTATTTTTCAGGATTCGGAACGTGACATCAATCTCTCTAAAGATTATGACGAGAATTACCCTGCCATTTTTAACATCATTCTGTGGACAATGATCATATTGTTTGTGCTCATCTTTGCTGTGTCGTATGGGATGTGGAACATCGACCCAGGCCGAGACAGTATCATTTACAGAATGACCACCACACGACTAAAGAAAGACTAATCGTTATCTGTAGATATTTCCTGTGATTTTCTGTTAGTCTTTATTTTATTTATACTATACTGCTCTATAAGATCATCAAGTATTGTTCATGGGAGAAAGAAACAGGGGTCAGAGAACTGTGTTCTCTTTCTAAATTAGTGGTGCAGTTGTAAATCTCAATGCCAAAAAAAAAATTACAAAAAAATTCCAGTTATTATAAAACATTGTTTGTGCCATGTTGTCCTTGCCATGACAGAAATGTGCTAAACTTGAATAGGCTAAAATAAGGACACATACACGTACAGTAAAGAATATGTTCAGGGTTTTTTCCCACAGATTTTATTAGGAGGGTGTGGTTAGTTTTGATTATGAGCACTGAGCAGTACACTTATTGTTCTATTACATGGTAGGGGTGTACACAGCAAAATTTTCAATATTTTTCAATGAACAATACAAGTCTGAATTCCATTACATGTCGTCGCCCAAATGTTCTTGTAACAAATTAAATATTGATCTAGTCTGCTGCTTGGGAGGGTAATATATGTATGTAGTAATTGATGCTTAGTTTAAGGGAACAGCTTTTCTTAACTGAGTGCTTGTATGTGTGATGTTGATGTGAATAAGATAGAATATTTACATTACGTTGTCTCTGTGAATTTAATTATGCATTAATTGTACTAGTGTACGTTTTTATCTTTTATCTTATAATTTTATGTTAATGCTGTCTGATGTGATCCCATGTTACTAAATTGGATACAACCCCCCCCCCCCCTCCAAATGAAAAGGCCTTAATAGTGGTGGATATATGATAAGATGGTCACAGATTGTCTCTAAATTTTGAAGGATTGTGCAAATCACAAAATACGATGTAGTAAACATGACAAGGGGGATAACTTTGACATCTCTATACCTTTTTTAGGGGGAGGGAGGATGCAATGTTCCCAAAAAGTCTTTCTGGGAGAAAAAAACATTCTAGGTCTGCTACAATTTAGTACTTTTTTTTCAATGTCATTCCTTTTTTGTAATCTGATGGAAGGTTTACCGAGGTGTAATCTGATGGAAGGTTTACCGAGGTGTAATCTGATGGAAGGTTTACCGAGGTGTATTCTGATGGAAGGTTTACCGAGGTGTATTCTGATGGAAGGTTTACCGAGGTGTAATCTGATGGAAGGTTTACTGAGGTGTAATCTGACGGAATGTTTACAGAGATGTAATCTGATGGAAGGTTTACTGAGGTGTAATCTGATGGAAGGTTTACCGAGGTGTAATCTGATGGAAGGTTTACTGAGGTGAGATCTAGAATGAACACATTCCTTTGTTGGTGATATTAATGTGTGCGGGTAACCATTGTGTAATAGATAGTGATTAGATGTACGAGTGGGCTGTTGTGATACTAATTAGTCATTAATATACATTGTATATCTGACAAAATTCCATATTGTTACTGTATGTTTATGATAAGCAAGAAAGTATAAACAGAACAAATAAATGTATGTATACATCTAAGATTGGAATTTCTGATTGTAGAACAGAACAAATAAATGTATGTATACACCTAAGATTGGGATTTGTAGAACAGAACAAATTAATGTATGTATACATCGAGGGTTGGGATTTGTAGAACAGAACATATAAATGTATATATACATCCAGGATTGGGATTTGTAGAACAGAACAAAATAAATGTATATATACATCCAGGATTGGGATTTGTAGAACAGAACAAAATAAATGTATGTATACATCTAGGATTGGGATTTGTAGAACAGAACAAACAAGAGATGTTTGTAAAACATATATGCACCCCCCCCCCCCCCCCCGGGTGCAAAATTGAAGTGTTGTACGCATGCATCATTTAATTAATAGTACATGTAGTATCACCAATTCAAAATATTGAGCAAACAATATCTTCCTATGTCAAGAGTGGATTGACCATGTGACAAAAAAAATCAACAGGGGCCATCTATTCCTTGTACTGTACCAGCGTACCAAGTTTGGTGTCAATCAAGCAATTAATTCTTAAATTTTAGGAAACAATATATTACTATCTCCAGTTTAACCCTTGACATTTGACTCTGTGACCTCAAAATCAATAGGAGTCATCTTCTCCTGAACATGTACCAAGTTTGATGTCTGTCAAGCAAAGGGTTCTTGAGATATTGAATGGACAATATATTCCTTTATTATATAGCTAATAAATAGTCTATTGCAAAATCTAGAGAATGTTTGCGTTCAATATCCTGAGAATTTATTGAACGCTAACTTTGCATTGCGTAAAGTATATGCCCCTGAAACATTCCGAGTATGAGCGTTCAATATTGACATTACCGTAACGACGTAAACAAGCCAAAATGGCAGACGATGGTCCTCCGAATCTGACAGAGCCGGTATTTGATATTTACTTAAGCAAATGTTTTACTGTACATAAATTATGATGTCCCCATTTTCAAAATCAGTTTGCTTCATGCATTTATGACGGGTTAAATATTGAACAGTTAAGAAATGCATGCTGTTATTGCACACCTTCACCTTAGATGCCAACATTGATGAATTCTCGTCTGTTTTGGAGTAGTTTGAGTGAAAAGGGATATAATTTAACAACTAAATGCTTTAGCTATATAATAAAAGGGTTATTGAACTTATATAGGTGAATATTGGCACTCGTTGGCTGTCAAAATGCACTCGCAAGCTCGTGCCTTTTCACAGCCAACTCGTGCCAATATTCACCAATATAAGTTCAATAACCCTATAATATCCAGTTTGACCTTTGACCATGTTACCTCAAAACCAAGAGGGGTGATCTTCTCTTGAAAGTGTACCAGTTTACCAAGTTTGATGTCTGTCAAGCAAAGGGTTCTCAAGATATTGAGTGGACAGTACATTCCTTTGTCCATTTTGACCTTTGACCATGTGACCTGAATATAAATAGGGGTCACCTTCTCCTGATGTACCAGTGTACCACGTTTGATGTCTGTCGAGCAAAGGGTTTTCCAAGATATTGAGCGGACAGTATATTTCTATATCCAGTTTGACCTTTGACCATTTGACCTCAAAATCAAGAGGGGTCATCTTCTCCTGAACATGTACCAGTGTACCAAGTTTGATGTCTGTCAAGCAAAGGGTGCTCAAGATATTGGGCTGGCAGTATATTTTTATGTACCCCTTTGAAGAAGAGAGGCATATTGATTTGCACCTGTTGGTCGGTCGGTAGACCACATGTTGTCCGCTCAATATCTTAAACCAATCACTTGATCGTAATGATATTTCATATGTGGGTTGGATATGAGAAAACCTATTGTTTTTCAGGTCAAGGGTCAATCTACTCTAGACATAGGAAGACCTTGTCTGCTCAATATCTTGAGAACCCTTTGCTCGACAGACATCAAACTCGGTACACTGGTACATCTTCAAGAGAAGATGTCCCCTCTTGATTTTGAGGTCACGTGGTCAAAGGTCAAGCTGGACATATGAATATGCTGTCTGCTCAATATCTTGAGAACTTCGCATGACAAACATCAAACTTGGTACATCTTCAGGAGAAGATGACCCCTATTGATCTTGAGATCACATGGTCAAAGGGCAAGGGTCAAACTGGACATAGGAATATACTGTCCGCTCAATATCTTGAGAACCCTTTGCTTGACAGACATCAAACTTGGTACACTGGTACATCTTCAGGAGCAGATGACCCCTATTAATTTTGAGGTAACATGGTCAAAGGTCAGTGGTTAAACTGGAAATAGTATTGTATTTTCTCCAATATTTTAAGAATTATTTGATTGACACCAAACCTGGTACACTGGTACAGCGTAAGGAGTAGATGACCCCTATTGATTTTTAGGTCACTCCACTCCTGACATTGGAAGATATTGTCTGTTCAATATTTCAAATTGGTGATACTATTATCAATCAAATTATACATGTGCATATTACACCATTTTGAATTTTGCACCATGGGGGCATATGTGTTTACAAACATCTCTTGTCCTATGTCCAGTTTGACCCTTGACCATGTGACCTCAAAATCAATAGGGGTCATCTACTCCTGAAGATGTACCAGTGTATTAAGTTTGATGTCTGTCAAGCAAAGGGTTTTGAAGATATTGAGAGGACAGTTTATTCCTATGTCCAGTTTGACCTTTAACCACATGACCTCAAAATCAATAGGGGTCATTTTCTTCTGAAGATGTACCAGTGTACCACGTTTGATGTTTGTCAAGCAGAGGGTTTTCATATAAATGTATATACATGTGTACATCTAGGATTATTGAACTTACATTAGTGAATATTGGCTGTAAAATTGCACGAGCTTGGAGTGACAGCGAACGAGTGCCAATTATTCATCAATATAACAGTATAAATGTATAAGTTCAATAACCCTTTTATTATATCACCAACCCTTTTATTATATAGCTAAAGTATTTAGTTGTTTAAAAATTATATCCCTTTTCACTCAAAATAGACCAGAATTCATCAATATTGGCATCTATAAGGTGAAAGTGTGCAATATCAGCATGCATTCCTTAACTGTTTAATATTAAAGCCGTTGTCGCCTGCCATTAAGGAAAGTCAATATTATAGGATTAAACATTCTTTTTGAAGAATTTATCGATGTGTAAACTCCAGATATTTTATTCACAAACTGAATAAAAGTGCGAAGCACTTTTATGTTAAGTTTGTGAGTAAAATGTCCGGAGTTTACACATCGATAAATTCTTCAAAAAGAATGTTTGATTCTTATAATTCCAATTTATTCACTTTATTAACAATTGCAAAAATTTGAATAGTTTCCCCGCACTATGTTATTTGTTTTCAGGCGTGTGTAAATACATCGCGTTTTCGGATTTATTGATGTGTAAACTTTTGTTCAGCTTTATTTTTGTCCAATCAAAACAATTGTAATAAATAACATTGCAATTATTGAACGCTCATACTCGGAATGTTTCGGGCGCACACAATTTACGCAATGCAAATTTAGTGGCATGTTCAATAAATTCTTGGGGGTATTGAACGCTAACATTCTCTAGATCTTGCGCATATTTTATATTAGACTGTTTATTAGCTATATAATAATGGGATTTATAGAACAGAACAAGTTAATGTATATATACATCTAGAATTGGGATTTGTAGAACAGAACAAATAATGTATGTATACATCCAGGATTGGGATTTGTAGAACAGAACATATAATGTATGTATACATCCAGGATTGGGATTTGTAGATCAGAACAAATAATGGCAAGTTTACATCTAGAATTGGGATTTGTAGAACAGAACAAATAATGTATGTATACATTCAGGATTGGGATTTGTAGAACAGAACAAATGAATGTACATGCATGTATACATACATCTAAGATGGGGATTTGTGACTGTAGATAGGTTCTGATTGAATTTTCTGTAACATTGACATACCAGACCCTGTTTAAGAACTGTCTAGATGGGATGGGGTTGAATTGTCGGGAACATTTAGATACCAGACCCTGTGGAAGGCTGTCCAGAATGTGTGCTGTTTTACTGATTAAAGTGACGAAAGAGAAACGGATACACTCTGAACTGTGAAGTTTCGCTTGTCTTATTTCATGTCATTGGTAAATTTATATCGAACAACGAACCCACGACTTCCTTGTTAGTGACGATTAACTCCAAATTTACAATTGGAAAAATATGAGGTGAAAATTTTAATGTCATGCAGCTTCAGCCATGTTGCAGTTGTTGCTGTTCAGTGTCTTTATCTTGCTGGTTATACAGTTTGATACACATGTAAATATTGATACACATGTACATATAAATATTGGATTCTTCACGACAATAAAAGTATATTAGGTCTGTTACTGACCATATTCAGGAATTTATCAGGTTGATCAAGCTTGCACTCAACTAAGCCAAGATACAGTTATGTTGACAGAAAATCTACAAAAAATAAAACCACTTTTGAATGCATGTATCATTATAAAAGAAGCTTTTCAGGGTGCCCTTCACCTTGTGAATTTCATTGCTAGAGCTGATGTATTATTTAGCATACTTGATTCTGATAAAATATGTAACTTTTTAATATGTGCCCTTCACCTTGTGAATTTCATTGCTAGAGCTGATGTATCATTTAGCATACTTGATTCTGATAAAATATGTAACTTTTTAATATGTGCCCTTCGCCTTGTGAATTTCATTGCTAGAGCTGATGTATCATTTAGCATACTTGATTCTGATAAAATATGTAACTTTTTAATATGTGCCCTTCGCCTTGTGAATTTCATTGCTAGAGCTGATGTATCATTTAGCATACTTGATTCTGATAAAATATGTAACTTTTTAATATGTGCCCTTCGCCTTGTGAATTTCATTGCTAGAGCTGATGTATCATTTAGCATACTTGATTCTGATAAAATATGTAACTTTTTAATATGTGCCCTTCGCCTTGTGAATTTCATTGCTAGAGCTGATGTATCATTTAGCATACTTGATTCTGATAAAATATGTAACTTTTTAATATGTGCCCTTTGCCTTGTGAATTTCATTGCTAGAGCTGATGTATCATTTAGCATACTTGATTCTGATAAAATATGTAACTTTTTAATATGTGCCCTTCGCCTTGTGAATTTCATTGCTAGAGCTGATGTATCATTTAGCATACTTGATTCTGATAAAATATGTAACTTTTTAATATGTGCCCTTCGCCTTGTGAATTTCATTGCTAGAGCTGATGTATCATTTAGCATACTTGATTCTGATAAAATATGTAACTTTTTAATATGTGCCCTTCGCCTTGTGAATTTCATTGCTAGAGCTGATGTATCATTTAGCATACTTGATTCTGATAAAATATGTAACTTTTTAATATGTGCCCTTTGCCTTGTGAATTTCATTGCTAGAGCTGATGTATCATTTAGCATACTTGATTCTGATAAAATATGTAACTTTTTAATATGTGCCCTTCGCCTTGTGAATTTTATTGCTAGAGCTGATGTACCAAGAAACTTTGCAGTACGTGTCCTTGACCTTTCATTCTAGAGAACAAGACAGATCACCATTTTAAGCCTATAGGCTGGTTAGTCTCTTCCTGCTAAGTACATGTATATAACAAGAATCCATTCTTATAACGTTAATGTGTCTGGTAACCTATGACCTTTAGCCTAAATACAATAGTGGTCTTCCTCCATCACACTCTTCATGTGAAGATTTTCGTGTGAAGTTTCCTTGCTAAATCTGAAATAGTCTTCGAGCTATATCTTGGAAACCATTTCTTCCAATATGTATGGTGACATACTTCTGGCCCTACATGTAGGATGAATTATGTCAACATGCAAGAAAAGTATGTCAACATGTCTACATGCAAAATAATACTAAGTTAACATGCGAGTTGCCAATCTACTCAGAGAATCTTGTTTATAATATTTCCTAATGATAGAGACCCCAGATTTAACAAGGAAACTTCACATGAGGATGACCACCAATGCGTTTAGGCTAAAGGTCGTAGGTTACCCGACACATTAACTCTGAATGAATCCTCAAGTCCTGGATATTCATCATCATTCATGTGAGGCTTTGCTCTTACAAATGATGTAACTGTGTAATTTAATATATTACACACAAACCAAGTGTTACAAACAGACCCTGATTAATAACTCTAGTTTTCACTTAAGTGGGATAAAAACTTCAGCAGCTATAACAGATGAAAGATGAATATATTTTGTGAAAGTTTTATTTGCAAACTAATCTACAATACTCAATGTGTATATAAATAAAGATATTGCACTGACATCAACATTACATCAAAATAAAAATCATCTGAAAATAAAGACAGACATGACAAAATTTGTGTGACATTAAGGTGTCCATTTCCTGATCCCATTCATGATATGGCACAAAATCAAACGATATGATCAAATAACATGATTTAACAATCAACATTTTGAAAATGCAGTTATATCCCTATAGGAAACAGACACTAATAGTTTCTACTGAGAGTATCAGTTTCTTCAACAAACTTTCAAATTCACCCGAAAGTATTTGAGATCAGTGGTCTTCAGAATGTACCTATGACACTGTCTCTAGACGCCCCTCCCCCATACACACAGGAGTCATCACAGTAAGATTAGTATACTGGGGAAGAATGTAGTTCAACTTAAAGGTCCCTGGAACAAGTATCCATGAAAATCTTCCTCTTCAAGAGCTATACAGAGCAGTCCATTTCACTGATTGGACTGGTAAAATGATCAAATTGACTAGTATGCAAAAAACAAATTTAAAACTAAATTCTGGTGTTAGTTGGTGTGTTGTCCTGATCTCTTAAAATTATCTTATATTTCCCATTTTTGCAATATACAGATGTATAGCAGAATGCACTGTATTTGTCAATCTTTATTAAAATCAGATCCTTTGATCCGCTCTATGTGAGCGGATTAATCTACGTGAGCGGAACAAAGGATCTGATTTTAATCAGATTGTGTATACATGTATGTATGATGTGCTGGATTCATTAGAATTTAAGACAAGTAAATTTATCTTAGAAACTAATAAATTATGGGTACCGGGGTTAAGCCACTATTGCTATGCAATGAAATATCAACAGAGAATGAACGGTAAAAGCCTGGAGGGTATTGTGCTGGTAAACAGTAAAGGCCTTTTGTAAACAGTAAAAGCCTTGAGGGTATTGTGCTGGTGAACAGTAAAGGCCTTTTGTGAACAGTAAAGGCCTTGAGGGTATAAGAGTTTAAGGAGGTGTAACACCATTCAGTAATTAGTACTAGTGTTTAAGGAGGTGTATCACAATTCAGTAATTAGTAATAGTGTAAGGAGGCGTAACACCATTCAGTAATTAGTACTGGTGTTTAAGACGGTGTAACACAATTCAGTAATTAGTACTAGTGTTTAAGGAGGTGTAACATTATTCAGTAATTAGTACTGGTGTTTAAGGAGGTGTAACAACATTCACTAATTAGTACTAGTATTTAATGAAACATTATGCAATTCAGAAATTAGTACAGAATGTACTAGTGTTTAAAGGGACTGGTTCTCGATTTTTGAAAACAAATATTTTTCATTTTTGATGTTAAACATTAAAAATAAAACTCATTCAATGTTGACAGCCAAAATTTTGACCTTCTGAATGCAATTTTAGCCTTAAATCTGTGTTATGTAAACAAAGACTCGAGTGTTTTAATGTATACAAACAAACCAGTGAAATATCAATTTTGTAATATAATGCATCATAATTTTGCATAGTCACAAATGTAAACTTTTAGATGTCACATTTTACTCAAAGAATGCTTGAAATATGAAAGATATGATAAACTTGGATCAATATCCATTTCTTTTGGAAAATTCATAAACAATAACATACCAAAATCTTTGTTTACAAAACAAATGATAAACTCTCTAAAATGAGCTTCTGTGATAATGTATAACATTAATTTTCATGTGAAATCTTTTAAACACATTAGACAGTAGATTTTAATCATTAAAAGTGAAAAACAAAATTTTAAGGAAAATTGTGAATCAGTCCCTTTAAGGATGCATATAAACACAATTCAGTAAATAGTACTAGTGTTTAAGGAGGTGTAACATAATTCAATAATTAGTACTAGTGTTTAAGAAGGTGTAACACCATTCAGTAATTAGTACTAGTGTTTAAGGAGGTTTAACACCATTCAGTAAATAGTACTAGTGTTTAAGGAGGCATAACACCATTCAGTAATTAGTACTAGTGTTTAAGGAGGCATAACACCATTCAGTAACTAGTACATTTGTACTAGTGTTTAAGGAGGTGTAACATCATTCAATAATTTGATAGTATTAGTGTTTAAGGAGGTATAACACAATTCAGTAATTAGTACTAGTGTTTAAGGTGTAACACAATTCAGTAATTAGTACTAGTGTTAAAGGAGGCATAACACAATTCAGTAATTAGTACTGGTGTTTAAGGAGGTGTAATATATCAATCAAAATTCTCATGAATGAAAAATACAAGTATACAGTGGAAACTGTCTAACCCAACACCTGTGCAATCCATTTCACTTGGCATTCCAACCGTTATATTTTTATTTTCAATTTCAATGTGTTTGCACTGTTTATTCTGACAGACTGTGTATTCCACAAGTCTCCCAGTGCATGTCAGATTAGACAGGTTTCATTGTGTTTAATAAAATTGTGGGGTCTAAAATGACTAAATTCCTCTTTCCTTAAATGTTAAGTGGTATTACAATGAAATAAGATGGAATGCGTTAAACTGGAGTATTCAATATAATAAAAAATCAAAGAAAAAAATCATGAAGTAATATTTTGCTAAAAATATAAATATAAAACTAATCATATGAAAAACATTGATGGATTTCATTAACAGTACAAGCTGCACAAAAAAAATTATGATATTGAGTAAAGTCGATTACATGCGTGGGGAACTGTCACTAAACTGGCAAGATGAAATTAAAAACTTGTACGTAAATGATACACAACTGATACAGGTACATTCAAAATAATCGAGCAGTCAGCTTCACAAAGAGAGTAAGCATTTTACCACATGTCTATATTCCACAGAGATATGCATCGTACATGTATTATATAAGTGCTTCATCAGAATAAGGCCTGCCCCAAACAATCGGATTATTAGCAGTCTAACAAAAATTAGATCCTTTGAACTGCTATCTTGTAGATTGTTTGTGTCATAAAAAAAATAAAAGCGGATCCAAGATGTAATTTTTGATTGAATTCCAACACTTACTAGTTAAAGCAAGAAAATACCAATCATGAAAATTTTAAATGCATAATCACAGTCTTGAGAATTTAAGAAGGTAAGCCAGGCCATGCTGAGATAAATTCAAACAGGCTTTCGGAGGTAGTGTACTGATCTCAAAGTCGTTACTTTAAAGAACGGGTCCATAGTTAACTTTTCACATGCCGAATATATAATTCTGTAGTCAATAAGTGTATCTTAACTAGCCAGACAGATTTAGTAGCCAGGGTCATCTGGCTAGTAGTATATATATCAAAATGGAAATACACAGCCAACACTTTCCTCTGGAAAAAAATAACTGTCATTATATATTTCTACAATATATAACTGTAATCTAAAACATGCACTGCTAATTAATACACGAGGATTGTAATACTTGTTCACAGAATGTTCATCAAATTCCAAAATGCACTGAACTTGCAAAAATCATTCTTATGTTGGAAAAATGAGTTAAATAAATTATAAGTACATTTCAAGTTTTTAAAAAAGGAAATGTTTTGTGAAAAATCAAACTGTCTTCATAACAGATACATTTTGTTCACAAAAAACCGCAAACATTTGTCAACATAAATGCCTCCTTCCAAAACTGTCCATGGTTACTGAAACCAATGGCTTTTACATGTACCATTGTCCACTTTCTTATTTCTCAAAAAAAAAAAAGTGGGTCAAACATCAATAAGGTCACATGGTCACCAACTACAACATTGTTGGAAAGGTCTCTATTTTCATGAGGATCAAATCCATGAAATATCGAAGCCCTCTCTCTTACAGCTTCAAATAAGCAGTGTTAAGATTTCTACAAGTAGGTGAAAGGTCAATGTTAAGAGTTACAAGTCATAAATTGTGGCACTCTTGGAAAGGACTTGTCACTAAGAACACACTCACTAAAATTCATTTTTTGTCAATAACAGATTCCAAGAGCTTCTAAAGTCACACTTTACTCTGACTAATTACAAATATCAGTACTTGTAGTAAGTACATGTACATGGTCTGTGTCCATATCTTAAAGCATGAAAATCCATCTACACATCGAATACTGATACATCCTAATAATCATTAGCCACAAAATCGTCTCTACAAAGCCGCAAGAATAGCCACAAAATCGTCTCTACAAAGCCGCAAGATTAACCACAAAATCGTCTCTACAAAGCTGCAAGATTAGCCACAAAATTTTATCTACAAAGCTGCAAGTTTAGCCACAAAATCGTCTCTACAAAGCCATAAGATTAGCCACAAAATTTTATCTACAAAGCTGCAAGTTTAGCCACAAAATCGTCTCTACAAAGCCGCAAGATTAACCACAAAATCATCTCTATAAAGTTGCAAGATTAGCCACAAAATCGTCTCTATAAAGCTGCAAGAATAGCCACAAAATTGTCTCTACAAAGCTGCAAGAATAGCCACAAAATTATCTCTACAAAGCTGCAAGATTAGCCACAAAATTGTCTCTTCAAAGCTGCAAGAATAGCCACAAAATCGTCTCTACAAAGCTGCAAGATTAGCCACAAAATTGTCTCTACAAAGCTGCAAGATTGGTCACAAAATTGTCTCTACAAAGCTGCAAGTTTAGCCACAAAATTGTCTCTACAAAGCTGCAAGATTGGCCACAAAATCATCTCTACAATGCTGCAAGTTTGGCCACAAAAATTGTGCCTCTACAAAGCTTCAAGGTTACCCACAAAAAATTGGCCCCTATTAAAGTGAGAAGATTGATATCACTTCCCTTACAAAATTTGAATATAAACACTATTTTGTGTCCTGTATACCACATGACCGATTCATTCTGTTTTCCCAAAATCATTTCTTAATTCTTTTGACAGTTCCCAATTTGGAAAAACAAATTATATGGCCTCAATGTGCATTTATATCTCTACATCTCTACACTGAATTATATGTACACTGTAAGATATGTACATGCACACATCTTTATAGTAAGTCTTTGAAGTTTCACATTGTAATACATAGCATTACTATGTAAAGAACACATTTTCTCAGAATTGAATAAACAAAAATTAAAAAAAAATATTGTATACCCCCCCCCCAACCCCATATCCCCCCTCCCCCCCCCCCCCCCCCCCCCCCCTTAGGCATATTGCCAGGAAGTTTAATTTTTAAGCAATATTTTTCTGCAACATATGTTCTGTGATTTAGAAAACAATTTGTGTCTATCCCATTTGATATTAATTTCTAGGTTTAGATATAACTACAAATTTCAATTTGTCCAGCAGGAAGAAATGACAAAATAAAATCCAACATGAAGTCCCCATAACCACACATTGTCTGTCAAAACATGGATATATGATCCCATGCAAATAGATAAATGTACAGTTACATCAATTCATAAAAAAACAGAAGTTTTAGTATTGTGTCTGAACTCCTTAATAGTCTTTTTTCAGGTACATGTAAATTTCTGCACATGTCCCTGACTTGAGGTACTCTAGTTGTATATTACACTATCATACATGGACCGGTTTCACAAAACGTATGCCCTACATTCAGCAATCTTTACATACATAAAAACAACGACAGCTATGCCAGGGTTGCCTGTAAATGCTACACGATACCAACATGGGAATAATGGGCAGTGCCTGCTCCCCAATCCCATTTCTTTTGAATAAAATATTGTTTAAATCAAATATCAACAAGGGAAAATCTTACAGCAATAATAAATAATGAGATCAACATAACATATGAACAGGACGCAGAAAAACTAAACATGACTGATGCAAGATATGAATCAAACCAAGGGCCGTTCATTCATTAAAATTCTGCAGAAAGTACAATTTTCAAATTAACCACAAGCTTGACATTAAGTTTTGTTTTAAACATTTGCATTAAAATCAAGTCACACATCATAGGAACGGTAAGCCAATTATCATTAAAAACTACATTGATTGCGAAGAGCTGATGCAGACCTTGTTAGCGATTACTGATATTTACGAGTGCACCTACATTGATTGCGAAGAGCTGATGCAGACCTTGTTAGCGATTACTGATATTTACGAGTGCACCGGCCGACCTGTAGAGAGTAACAGTTAGGCAACAACAACTACACACTGATATTTCTGGTGCATTCACTCCCCCACTCTAACTAGACACGCCTGTCTCATCCTCTCGATGCGGGCGCTCGGAAATGAACCCAACTTCTTAAAACAGTTCTGAAAATGATAATAGATTCCATGAGAAATAATGGTATACCATATAACAAGGCTACAATCTCTAAAAGAGTTATAGTTTGTAATTTCAGGCTTTGGGGTTTTATAAAGGAAATCTTTTAAAAGACTTAGTCCAATTCAATGTAACCATATTTCCTTGTTAATCATCTCCCCTTGAAAGGGATGTACCTCCTGCATGTATAAATTAAAATTGTGAAAACTGAGGCCCCGTTCTCCTTCATTAACAGGTGACAAATACGGCTTCATTTATATTTACATTTATATCTAACAACAGGCTCCATGGACATTAAAAATTACACAAGCCCAATTTTGATTGAAGTCTTACTTCTACAGAAAAGTGAGATTTAGATAAAAAGTGAGCTTGTCTTTATGGCTCTGAGGCCTGGTTAAAACTGAGGTTCCTCTCACCTTCATCAACAAGTGACAATTGAGGCTCCATGGATTTTTTATAATGGTCTGGATCTCGTTTACCATTGAGGTGAAGCTGTTACACGCCATAAGCCTCTCTTTGTTCTGCAGAATTAACATCGCAGCCACTCGCAGCAAAACTTTACTGCCCTCATTAAAGAGGCAGTCCCAGACACGCAGAACAGTCTAAAAATAGAAACAGACATTCCAAAATATGTAAAACAGACTGAGTCTGAAAATAGAAAAAGCCCGTCTCAAAATTACAGAAGTCTAAAATTAGATTTAACGTGAACAGTCCCAAACATGTAAAAATAGAAAAAGCCAGTCTCAAAATTACAGAAGTCTAAAATTAGAATTTAACGTGAACAGTCCCAAACATGTAAAAGTATAAAAACAAAAGAAAAGAGTCCCAAGATATATATAATAGGACAGTATAAATAGAGAATACTACATAGCATGTTGATGAGACTCAATCTGTGGTTTTATTGTAATAATTAAGAGCAAAATATTGACACATACTTTAATAGCATTCAGTTATTGACTGGGTCCGAGGACAACACTGTTTTGTTTGACCCGAAAATGGATCTGTTGCCCAAAGCCGTAGATTAAGGGCGCAACAGATCCGTTCAATGGTCAAACAAAACAGCTGTTTGTCCAAGGACAGTCTTTAACTGTTTTAGTATACAGCTTCACTTTTTTAAGGTTGTTTAAACTAGATGCACATGGATTGTTGACTTTGAACTTTAAACAAAACAGTGTGATTGCGTACATTTATCAATGTATCCACTAGTTTAAAAGAAAACAAACTAAATATCCTAATCAATAATTATATTTTGTGTGTTTCTGCTCTGCGTTTCATGCAATAAATTCTGTATTTCATAATCAGTCAAATCAGTGAACCTCACAATTATCTAAACAAAGCAGCAGACCAAGAATCACGTGACTTGTGTATCCAATAGAAATAGGGCAGACTATTGCCCGATAAACAGTTCGTAAACTGTTGACTGATCAATAGACCATGAGTGTTAGAGTTGGTTTAACAGTTAAACTGTTGGTTCTAAATTGCATTAGTTTTAAATAGAAAAAAAAAAATGTTTTGTTTAAATCCTCTAACAGAATTAGCAATTGTTGTACACTTAAGTTACTGTTAATGAATAAAATTTCTAAATTTCAGTTGTTTTACCGTTCTCTGTCATATTTATTGTGAAAAAGCAACAACAAACAACCAAAAGTAATTAAAGTGAAAGTCGCTACCGGAAATACTTTCCCCTTTAAAATGAACCATTTTGTTTATTTTTGTCTGTTTATAAATGTGTACACTTCTTTCTAAGCGCTTTACTCTTATAAATCTCATGTTTCGAAAAACAAGACCAAGCATAACATTGATCTTGAACAATATCCTTGGACAATATAGTACTCTTACATGTAGTTGGTGCAACAAAACCACAAATTGATCTCAACACACTATAATACGTATGTATAATTATGGGAACAGGAGTTTTGAACATCTATCTAATTTTGGAAACATGAGGTTTAAAATATCTTTGTAGCATATGTTAATAAATGAAGTTTTATAATAAATAAGTCTGCATTTATCAACTTCTCTACATACCTAGCACTGTCTGTGTCTATTTCTGGTCTAGTTTAGTATCAAGGATTATTACTTTTTCATTGTAATGCAGAAACAAGAGGTCCATGGGCCACATCGCTTATCTGAGTCATGGGCCCATATTTAAAGATTTTCCCTATATATATTCAAATGTAAAACTTTTATCTCTACTGTGGCCCTAACCTACCCTGGGGCTAATGATTTTTACAAACTTGAATCTAAACTATGTCAGGAAGCTTTCATGTAAAATTCTACTTTCCTAGCCCAATTTACAATTTTGGTAGAGAACTACCTACTCCTTTTAAATATCCATTTAATTTCAGTTTTGTATCAATAGCATTAAACCAAATATATGTTTTTCACATATACACTATATATATACCAAGTTTGGCCCCGCCCTGAAGTCAGAACCTCTACCCTGGGGATCCTGATAGTTACAATTTCGGTAGAGGCCTTCCTGCTCTGTATCACTATGTATTTAGTATTTCTTAAAGATATGCAGGTGTAGAGAAGAAGATTTTTTTTAAAAAATTGGTCAATTTTGGGCAGTTTTTGCCCCATCCCTAAGGCCCCAGGGGTGCAGGAGTCCTGAAATTTATAATTTATGTCCCCCTTGTCCCAAAGATGCTTCATATGAAATTTGAAAAGAATTGGAATACTAGTTATCAAAAAGAAGTTAAAAATATTCAATTGTTAACGCACGACGCATGGTGAAGGACAACAACCAATTGCAATAGCAACAACATAATACCTAAAAAGTCAGAAATCTATTGTTCACACATTCAATAACTATTTTGGCCCCACCCTGATTCCAAAACCCCTACTCCTGGGATCATCAAATTTACGATTTGGTAACGAACTACCTCCTCTTTCTAAATATCCATTTAGTTTCAATTTAGTATCAATAACACTAAAGAAGATGTTATTTTTAAAGTGTTTTACACATCAACATTATATAGTAAGTTTGGCCCAGCCCTAGGGTCAGAACCCCTACCCTAGGGATAATGAAATTTACAATTTTGGTAGAGGCCTTCCTGCTCTACATCACTATGCATTTAGTTTTTCTTACATATGTGTGGTTGTAGAGAAGATTTTTGAAAATTGGTCAATTTTGGGCAGTTTTTGTCCCGCCCCTAGGGCCCCATGACTACAGGAGTCCTGAAATTTACAATTTATGTCCCCCCTTGCCCCAAAGATGCTTTATACCAAACTTGAACAGAACTGGAATGGAGTTATCACAAAGTTAAAAATATTCAATTGTTAACGTGCGACGAGGGATGACAACCAATTGCAACAGCAACAACATATACCTAAAAAGTCAGAAAAACTGGTCATAACAGTAATTTTATTATGTTAATGGGGCATAACTCCATAAAAAATCAAAGAACAGGAGCAAAGCTCCAACTCGATCTCTTACTGATCAATATACATCTGCATACAAAAAATTAGTTCAATATCCCAAGGTGTTTAGAAAAATAGTCCAGAAAACTGGTCGTAACAGTAATTTTTCTATGTTAAAGGGGCACAACTCCATCAAAAATCAACAAACCGGAACAAAACTCATACTTGATCTGTAACTCAACAATATACATCTGCACACAAAAAAATCAATTCAATATACATGTATCAACTTCGGAAGGCGTTTAGCAAAAGTCCGGAAAACGGTTGTAACAGTAATTTTCTACTTTAAAAGGGCAAAACTGCATAAAAAACAGGGATGTGACTGAATTCCTCAGAAATCAGAGGAAAACTGGTCAAAAAGGGAGGAAATCACCTCACCTTACCCGGAAAAATATCATTTTCTGCCACTTTAGATCAAATCCAGAGTGTTTCATTTTTTTGAAAATTGAGCAAATCAGAGGATTTCCTCTGAAAAGAGGAAAAATCACACCCCTGAAAAAATCAATGAACTGAAACAAAACTCAGACTCAATCTGTAACTCATCAATATACACCTGCCTACAAAAAATCAATTCAATATCTCAAGGCAATTTAGCAAAAGTCCAGAAAACTGGGTGTCACAAAACTATTGGTACCATATGAAACAACAGGTACTGTGAGCAATGTTCACTTAGAATACCCCCCGCTTACCCCAATCTCCCAAAGGGTGTTGGTAATAGGTATAAACTACCTCTTTTCTGAGTGTAAAAAACAAATGGCATGACAAACCTTGGGTATTCTCGTTTGTAGGGAGAAATGGATTATCTAGGAACACAGCATCTCCATGCGATGAAAAAAGCCGTTAAAGAATTTAAATGGAAACCATATTGCTACTTCGATGTCCAGTGCACGTGACCTTTGACCTTTTGACCCCAAAATCGATAGGGAACATCTTCATCCCATGGGTAGTCCATATGTATGATATGGTGACTGTAGGTGGAAAGGATAACGCTTTAGAGCCCGGAAACCATATTGCTACTTCGATGTCCAGTGTGCTTGACCTTTGACCTTTTGACCCCAAAATTGATAGGGAACATCTTCATCCCATGGGTAGTCCATATATATGATATGGTGACGGTAGGTGGAAAGGATAATGCTTTAGAGCCCGGAAACCATTGCGTCTACAGACGGACAGACAGACGGACAACCCGATTCCAGTATACCCCCACCCCCCACAACTTGTTGCGGGTGGTATAATTAAAGGTGTTCCTTTGAAGTTAATAATCTTCATGAACAGTGGAGTTTTTACAAACTAGTTATATTTTTCACACAACTCCTGAAATATGCCTTTGTGAACAGTATTAATTAAGTTTAAAACCTCATGTACTTTCTAACACTGCAAATTAAGTTTCTTAAACCATGAACCTCTGTTGGTAGCACATCCGCGAACAGGCACATGAACCACTTCGTCCCCACTAGGCACCACTGCACCCCCACTGATTCTATGTGTTCGTACAGACTAGGATCCTTCCATCTAATAATAGAAAAAAGTTTCTCAGCTACTATTACCTGATTTTAGCTGCAATAACATTACATTTTAGCCCTTTTAAGACTTGCCTTTTATGTGTATATATATTCAATAACATCACCAATATAATTACAATGAAACATATAGTAGCCAGACATCACATTTCTTCAAGTGTGAATTTCTGAGTTTGATGTGTTGCATTCCTGTTGACAGTTTACGGGAAATTTGTTCGGGCTTGCTAGTGAGTCAGCTCAATGCAGAAGAGTGTCTATATATACAGCAAGCTTAATTAACAGCAAACATAACCGGCCATTAGCTGGTGACTACTTGATGCATATCTTACACACAGAGTCCAAATACAGTCTGCGAAATTAGCGGTAGTCCGAACGCCCGCGGCCAGTGATTTTCCTGTCAGACTTGTAAAATCCGCTTGGCAACAAGTCCGACTGGCTTGTAAAAAATATTTGCCTGTTGGATTTTAATTTGACAATCGGAAGTAAATAAATATTACGCGCATGCTCAAGTCATAGAATTAGAATAACTCGCCCCAAACAAAGTCATCCGTCCTATTAATTATGCATCTTCACTCAGTCTGTTCCCGATTTGTCTTGAAAATTATTCAGATTTTGCATGTGTGTAATTTAATTTTTCGGGCAAGTGAAATTGAGTTTGGGCATGTGGATTTCCTGAAAATGGTTGCCTGAATGGCTTGTGGTTTGCAAATCTTAAAGGCCGGGAGTAACCTAGAAAATTTTACACCCCTACAGCAATTAAGCATATATGGCAAGAGGGCAGGGCTTAGCAGTGTTATCAGAATAAGCAGCAATCTGATGCTTGACTCTACACGTGCTCTGTAGCAGACGATATTTTGAACAGGGAGACTGGCATGATTTATCAAAATAAACTAAATTTTTCCCGCATTTTTCTACCACTCTGCTCGATCTGTGAGGCACTGAAAGGCTATGTTTTTACTTTAACAAAACTTCACCCTAGGAACTACAAAATGAATTCATCATTGTTTTATCCATGTCTTTTAAAACATGTAGTTTTTTTTTTATAATATACACAAATATTGGTATATATGATATACTAATACTTATGATTTTCCTCTTGGTACCTTTCAATTATGAGAAGAATTTGGGGGGAAATTTTAGCTGTGCAATGGAGGACATGTGCATTGAAGGGTTATTAAGAAACATTTTGTCCATTATGATATTTGGAGACCTACTATCTGTGATTGTCTCTTTTGGCATTGTAATGTTCACATGTAAGAGTCCAGATTGAGAGTAATTTTAGAGTGATGGTTGATCAATTGGACATTTGTCATCATTGGTGAGAGACAATTAATGGGAGTTACACAACTGGCCTAGGAGATTGTTGCTTAATCAGACAAACATCATGCTTGACATTATTCGAGAAAAGGTACCAGCAATCCTGCAAAACTCTGAAACAGTGATCAGACTGAACAGTCCTAATGAGTTATTTTCATAATGTTAACCAATTTTTTTAATGGAATGTGATTATATATAATTAAAAAATAAAATTTGGATTTACCAATGATATATGAGTAAGTACTTTTTTTCCACGTTATACAGTGATTTGATTACATGTTGCCTTTGGTGCAATCCCTCTTATCTAGAACTAGACAAGCATGCTCCTGCAATGTGTGAGTCAACATCCGGTGTAAACAATAACAAAAGATAATCACACCCACAAACTGCCAATCTCTAGTTTGAAATACAAATTTAGCCCTGCTTCAGATTTTTGAGGCCAAAATTAAAACTTCATGAGAATTTATATCTAAAATAGATATGGCCAATATATGCACAGTTATGAGGGGAACAAGCATACCTATTTTAAAATTTCAGTACAACAGCTTAATCTTTATTTTTGCAAAATAAGTGCTGCAATCTGAATGTGACCAGAAAATTCATATATTCCACCATTTTCACTGATTAGCTGCTTTTATACCCAATTGCCCGCCTTTAATATCATTGACTGCAAATAGCTATCTGTTTTATACAAATCTCACACACAGTCAAATCTCACACACAGGATCAAAATATCTATCTATTTTATACAAATCTCAACACAGCGTCAAAAGAACTAAATTTTTTATTCAACTCTCAAAAGACACATCTCCTGTTTTCAAAGTATACAGAATTATATGCATTTTGTCTTCCTTATGCTGATAGAAATTAATTGTAATAGTTCGTTCGCTGAAGTATTGCCATAATTAGCCACAATACGGACTTAAATCTAAGCCCCAATTTCAAAATGCCTAGTTAATTAGATAGGTAGTCACGTGGTACAGTGACGTCATATGCGATCTTCGTCGATCAACTTGTTGTAAAAGTAGTGTTAGATATTTTTTAAAACTCGGGTTTTAGGGGCCTAATTTATTTACCATGGATAACATTTATTTCGATGTGGACAAATTTCCTGAGTCTTATATCTTTTAGCCACCAGTGCATACAAATAGCGACCCAAATGTAGCGAGGAAAGCAAGTATGAAATCTGCATAAATTTGCGAGTAAATAATGTTACATGGGATCACTGTCTAAACACAATTTGGTAATGCCATTTCTGTACACAACTGTAATTAGTGTAGTTGCTTTTCTAAAATAAACAGTGCAATTATTATTAAATTTATTTTTGGAGAAGTTAGATAGGCCTAAATTATGATACGATTATGTATCATTGACAACTAGGCCTACTGTCACGGGAGCATTTCGAGAGAAAAATAATAATAATAATGATCAAATTTATTGTGAAAATCACAATACTTATAAATTATTTTATTCAAGCAATTCTATTAGGCCTAATCATTATTTTTTGTTATCTACATGTTGTTACTTAGGAAGTGGGAGAGCGGCGTGCTGTTGTTTTAAACACGTATGCGTTCCTTAAAAAAAATGAAAGCATTATAATTCAATTCAAGGTTGGGAAATATTATATTTTATTATTTATAATTGAAAGTTCAATTATCTTTTATCTTTAAATTTCTTTTTTAAAACTACCAGTTGGTAGACACTGCTAGCAAAGTTCTGCCTATATGTTGTTACAAGGTGAAGGTCAGTTGGTGCGCAGTGATTTTTTTTGTTTTTCAAACTACCACCCCCTCCTTCTGAATTGGGAAAAATTAGCGACATTTTCCTCAAATTGGGAAAAATCATTCATAGTAAATTAAAATGGTAAAGATGCATAAAATAATGAAATAACATTTTTTTTAAGGTTTATTTCAGATCTGATTTAAAATCATAAAATAAATCATTATTTAACATTAAATATGTATTGGAAGTCACACCTTGTATAGATATTATTTACCTTTTCTAAGTAATATTTATTGTCTAATTTCATAAACAAAATAATAAATTATTAATTCACCAGCATTTGTACCCATAATCTTGTAAATATAATATTAATAATCAAGTTTCCAGAATGTTTCTCCTGTTTGTATTTTTCGGATTTTAGTATAACCCTATACTGTTGGCCACTTCCTGTTATTAGCTTGACACTACATATAATGGCGGTCAAACTAAATTGTCAACAATATGGCTTAATGTGTATCTGGAAACTATATACTTCACTGCATATCTGCTTATATGGATGCCTCTATTGTTTTACATATTCTTTACAAAACCTTTTGCATGTGCAGTGGTTTGGAGAATAAAACTGAAGGAAAAAAATGTATTTACTCTTTGTCAGCAATATATGGTAACTGTTTTTTTAAATGGCCTAATTTCCCTAGATTTGAAATTGGGAAAAACATACATATATAATTGGGAAAAAATAGTTAATTTTAGAGAGGGGAAACAGCCGAATATCGATGGCATTTTGGCCCAAAAAAATTCACTGGTGTGAGTGTGTATTGAATTTGAGAGCAGAACGGAAAGCATATGCCGTAGGCCTATATGTAACAGTGCGTAGCTTCGATAAAACCATTTTCTCGCAGTTTATCTACGTCTTTGTCCAAGCACTTGTTTGAAAAAGTACAGGGACAAATTCTACTGGTTTTTTTTTTATGGCAAAGTCATTGTGCCGACAAAAAATATTCACGTCTTGTCCCTCATACCTTCCTTCGAAAATTGAAAAAAACCCAGTCTAAATCCTCTCTACTGACAGCAAGTACACCCTTAAACGGCACAAAACACCCCAATGCAGTGTTATTTACAAGCTGTTACTGTGATAATTGTTTGTTTGTCAATTAATTCTAATCTGTTTATGAAATGGCTAACAACTGTTCTCAATTCTTCTCGCTCGAGGTCGCATATGATGTCACAGATAATGGTGCGTAAAATATCGAAGAAAATATGCATATCACAAGATTTGAATTTCATCGCTTTCAAACTCAAAAACTACACAAACTGTTTCATTTAAAACACATGTAAAGTAGTTTTAGGCATGAAATGAATTAATTTTGCTGAAAAAATTAAAAAGTTTAAAAACATGCGATGTGTCCTTTAAACACAGGGTCAAAAGAACTACCTGGTAAGTGGAGCTGTTTTACAGTCTTAATTACTTTATTTGTCTTTTTTTCATATATAAGACTGCCGTGGTAGGTCTATAGGTAGAGTGTTTGCCTCACATGCGGAAGGTTGGGGTTCGAAACCCGGCTGTAACAAACCCAAGTTGTTATAACAGGCAGTGACGGTTCATCGTCAAACGCTTGGCACCAGGCGTGAATATTACGGGTCCTCAGAGATAACCTTAAAAACGAATGTCTCGTGTTACAGTAGGTGTGGCACGCTAAAGAACCCTCACTGTTCAATGACCCCAAGCGCTGAGCATAACCTAAATTTGTAGACCTTCACCGGTATTGGCTACGCCTTCATATGTCATTGAGAGAAACATTCCCGAGAGGGATGTTCAAAAACATACAATCAAATCAATCAATTTTTTTAAATATGTATGTAAGTGATATGAATGGGTGTTTTTTGTCTATCAGTACTATCAATACTTTGATTTGTATATATTCAGGATGATTATACTTGCTATATGTATGTAAGTGATATGAATGGGTGTTTTTGTCTGTCATTACTATCAGTACTTTGATTTTTATATATATATATATATATATATATATATATATATATATATATATATATATATACACACACACACACACAGAGGATGATTGTACTTACTTTATCACCTCCCCCAGTAACTCTTGTTCCGCTTTGACAGCTTCCATACCAGGAGAATAAAAATCTATCAAGTAACAAAAAGAAGCATTGATGCTCCTGTATGACAGCAACGTAATTATGGTACTACTCAAAGAAAGGTCTTGTCACAAGATCAAACTCCAAGGTGAAGGTCACAAGGTCAAACAATTTGGTACCAAAAAAAGGTATTGTCACAAGAAATTAGGACTTAAATGATTCACAGAAACATTGATACTGTTTAATATAAATCCTCGATTCAATGTTCGATTCATTGCCTCAATTTTCGGTTCGATACGTTTATTGCAAACTGGTTCAGTAAAATACATCAGATTCAGTCTGTAATGTTTATTTTTACCTGCATGAGGGACAAAATAGCATCAAACAAGAGGTACTGTGAGCAATGCTCACTAAGAATACCCCCCGCTTACCCCAATCTCCCAAAGGGTGTTGGTAATAGGTAAAACTTCAGTATTATGATCCAAAAGGTATCTAGGAACACAGCATCTCCATGCGATGAAAAAAGCCATTAAAGAATTTAAATGGAAACCATATTGCTACTTCGATGTCTAGTGTGCGTGACCTTTGACCTTTTGACCCCAAAATCAACAGGGAACATCTTCATCCCATGGGTAGTCCATATGTATGATATGGTGACTGTAGGTGGAAAGGATAACACTTTAGAGCCCGGAAACCATATTGCTACTTCAATGTCCAGTGTGCTTGACCTTTGACCTTTAGACCCCAAAATCGATAGGGAACATCTTCATCCCATGGGTAGTCCATATGTATGATATGGTGACTGTAGGTGGAAAGGATAACGCTTTAGAGCCCAGAAACCATATTGCTACTTCAATGTCCAGTGCGCTTGACCTTTGACCTTTTGACCCCAAAATAAATAGGGAACATCTTCATCCCATGGGTAGTCCATATGTATGATATGGTGAATGTAGGTGGAAAGGATAACGCTTTAGAGCCCGGAAACCATATTGCTACTTCGATGTCCAGTGTGCTTGACCTTTGACCTTTTGACCCCAAAATAAATAGGGAACATCTTCATCCCATGGGTAGTCCATATTTATGATATGGTGACGGTAGGTGGAAAGGATAATGCTTTAGAGCCCGGAAACCATTGCGTCTACAGACGGACGGACAGACAGACGGACAACCCGATTCCAGTATACCCCCCCCCCCCCCCCCCCCACAACTTGTTGCGGGGGGTATAATAATGTTTGCCTCGAGTCTTGCGAAATTAATAATGAACTTTATCAGTTTAAACTACAGAGCCATGCATCTTACCGTTTGGCAATTTGGAAACATTTCGCTTTTAAAATTATGAATGTGAATCTTGGAAATTAATTTTTTCTTCAATGTTATTATTGGTTTCTTCTGTAAATTGTATCGTATTGAAAGTATTGAATCATGGCATAAGTATGTATTGTATCGTGAAGGGGCGCATTATTTCAGCCCTACAAGAAATACACATGTGAAATATGACAGCCCTATTATTAACCATTCAAAATGTATGACCATGCAAGGTTAAAGTTTTTCAAAAGTAGGTCAAATTCCAAGGTGAAGGTTACAAAGTCAAACATTTCCGTACCAAAGGAAGGTCTCAGTGCTCCAAGTCACATTTGCTATCAGGTCGCGAAATGGCAACCTAGAAATATTTCTGGTCGCCATTTTAAAATTTCTAGTCGCCAATTACAAAATTTCTACTCATCATGGTAAAAGAATTTGTAAATAAGACTTGCAAATTGTGTTTTTTAATTTGATATCTTTCAATAAAAAAAGCAACCCCCATACATGCGTGCTCTAAACATCGTTTTTCCGCCATTCTTGATTGCTTTAAAACGTTGTTTTGACCGAGATTGAAAAATATTTATTGAAACCTCTGATCCTGATGATAAAATTTCACTGGATGTCTGAGTTTTGTCCACTGGCAAAAATGCAACTTAATTATAATCTTTAGTCGCAAAATCAATTTTCTGGTCACTAATGTGACCATTTTACTCGCAACTTGTCTTGTCATAATGATATGAACTCACTATCACAATCCATTCAAAAGTTAAGGTCAAGTTTTACAGGCAAACTCACAGACCAAAAACTACTTATGCCATCGCATCTCTGATAACAGGGCATAAAAAATAAAGCCAACTTCAATTCCACTGGTCATTTCCACGGTTTGAACAACACGATTTATCCTTTATCCCCCCCCACCCATGCCAGTCAGTCCCACTTTTTTTGCACATCTTTCTATATACATCGAAATTGATACATCTATGTACAAAACTATAGTTTTCAAAAACATACCCCTATAATTGTGATCATTTTTTCCCCAAAGGATTTCTAATTAGTATAACAATATATAGATATATTAAATGTGATTTCATTTTACAGCAATGATTCATTTACATTACAAAATCAAAATGTTTCCAAGTTTTACAAAATTGCAATCACTTCACATAATAGCTAATTTCATCTTTATACAATTGAAATTAATGAAGTCAACCTAATTTGTTTTATCAATATGGTATTCTTTTGATTAAATTGCTAATTAATACCTCTTAATTTAGTTTTTATTACATGTGAAGTTATTAGACTAACTCAACAAAAGCTTCGTGAACTGTCAATGTTGTATAATAAGTGCCGGAATCCGCTCTTTATTGCATGATTTAATTAAACTGTTTTCCCACATTTTCTTGTAATCTAGAGATATAACATATATGATTTGAAACTTTAAGAAATTCTAATAACATATATCATTATATGAAACTTGAAATTAACTTGACACAAGTGCCAAAGATATCAGACCATAGAAGATGAAAAAATCATTCTGATTTTTTTTTTGATCGGACCACATGAATGATATGCATTTTGTACATACCTTCAGGAAATAAGATTGATTGATTTATTGTTTACCGTCCCTCTCAAGAATTTATCACTCATATCATGGAGACGTCACCATTGCTGGTGAGGGCTGCAAATTTTAGGCCTATGCTCAGCACTTACAGCCTTTGAGCAGGGAGGAATCTTTATTGTGCCACACCTGCTGTGACACATGGCCTTGGTTTTTGTGGTCCCATCTCATCTCAACACCCCATTTAGTCGCCTCTTATGACAAGCAAGGGGTACTGAGGACCTATTCTAACCCGGATCCCCACGGAACTTCAGGAAAAGAGGTAATTGTGAAGTCATAACTTTATTAATTAAAATATTTCATTTGCTATAGTAAGCAAAATCAGTTAGTAGAAACAAATCAAACCAAAAGGATAACAAATTTAAAAGGCACATATATTACACAGTAGACTTTCAGTATCTCTGTATCTTGAATACCATGGCTGTACTGAAATGAGTTGGAAGTCCCAACTACATCTCCTTTTGTATTTTAACCTCAATATCTCAAACAGTCAGATATGTTGGATGTTTTTCTCGGCCCTATCAAGTTCGAAATAATGAGGTTTGACTGTAGATGTATATAATATGTTTGGAGTTTTCACTTGTCTGAACTCAACTCCCACTTCAAAACTACTGATTTACTCAGGTGACCTAAACATTTTAACCCAGTATTGTGGCCCAAACCTAGTCCCAAAGGTCACTCCATAACAAGACAACATCAAAAGACCAATGATCATGATCATTAAAATGTAAGGTCTTACTATAAGGAATCTATATACAAAATATGAAAGTCATTCAAGGTCAAAGTTACAATGTCAAATATTTTGGTTTTAAAGATTTCCTCACAAGGAATGCATACATGAAACATGAAAGATATATTACTCCCCATTCAAAACTTTTGAGCAAGGTTAAAGCTTTGGTTAGTTTCCAAATTTGGGTCAAACTCAAAGGTCAAGGTCACAAGGTTAAACATCATGGCATGAAATGTAAAGGCTTGTCATAAAGAATCTATATTCAAAATATGAAAGTCCTACCTTAAATAGATCAGGAGATATTGTCTGGTACCATTAAAACAAAGATCTACTCACAAGAAATGCACATATGAAATATAAGAGCCTTATCACTTACCATTCATAAGTTATGAGCAAGGTTAAACTTTCAGACAGACAAACAGATAGGATGGAATCATATTTTAGTGTCAGGGGCATTACAGAAACGAAAATCTACACAACTTACCAATGTAAGGCATTTTTGATATGATATAGTGTGAGCCTGCTACTCTTGAAAAAATTTGCTTTTATCAATTCCCTTTCTATTCCCATATAAAACTTTGGTCTCCTATTGTGGCCCCATCCTACCCCCTGGGCCCCTGAAATTAACAAACTTGAATTTGAACTACCTACGGATGCTTGTATATCAATATGACTAGTGATGACTCTGTTGTTCTTAAGAGGATTTTTCCTGTAGATTCCCATGTAAAACGTTGATCCCCTATTGTAGCCCCATCCTATCCCTGGAGATCACAATGTGAACAAACTGGAATCTGCATTACCAGGGAATGAACTAATTAACATGACTAATCATAGTTCTGTTGCTCTTGAGAAGATTTTTAAAGATTTTGGCTATATATCCACTTGTAAAACTTTGACCCACCATACCCCCAAAGCCCATGGTTTTAACAAACTTGAATCTATAGTATGACACTAAGCTTTCATGTAAATTTGTACGTTTTTGACTCTGTAGTTCTTGTGAAGATTTTTAAATGATTCCACCCAATTTTTGCATATTCTTGATTATCTCCACTTTAAAGAGAGCATGTCTTCCTTTTAACAGACTTGAATGCCCTTTACCCAAGGATGCTCTTTGTCGAGTTTCATAGAAATTGGCCCAGTGGTTTCAGGAGAAGTCGAAAATGTTAAAATTTTATGGTCAGATGCCATACAAACAAGAGGCCCATGGGCCACATCGCTCACCTGAGTCACCTTGGCCCATATTTGAAGACTTTCCATATATATTTGCATGTAAAACCTTAGTCCCTATTATGGCCCCAACTACCCTTTGCAAACTTGAATCTACACTATGTCAGAAAGCTTTCATGTAAATGTCAACTTCTTTGGCCCAATGGTTCTTGAGAAGAAGATTTTTAAAGATTTTTCCTATATTTGTATGTAAAACTTTGATCCCCCCTTGTGGCCCCATCCTACCACCGGGGGCCATGATTTGAACAAACTTGAATCTGCACTATGTCAGAAAGTTTTCATGTAAAAATCAGCTTTTCTGGCTCAGTGGTTCTTGAGAAGAAGATTTTTAAAGATTTTTCCTATATATTTGTATGTAAAACTTTGATCCCCTATTGTGGCCCCATCCAACCCCCGAGGCCCATGATTTGAACAAACTTGAATCTGCATTATGTCAGGAAGCTTTCATGTAAATCTCAGCTTTTCTGGCTTAGTGGTTCTTGAGAAGAAGATTTTTAAAGTTTTTCCCTATATATTTGTGTGTAAAACTTTGATCCCCCCTTGGGGCCCCATCCTATCCCCGGGGGCCATGATTTGAACAAACTTGAATCTGCAATATGTCAGGAAGCTTTCAGGTAAATTTCAGCTCTTCTGGCCCAGTGGTTCTTGAGAAGAAGATTTTTAAATGACCCCACCCTATTTTTGCATTTTTGTGATTATCTCCCCTTTGAAAGGGACATGGCCCTTCATTTGAACAAACTTGAAAGCCCTTCACCCAAGGATGCTCTTGACCATGTTTGGTTGAAATTGGCCCAGTGGTTCTGGAGAAGAAGTCGAAAATGTGAAAAGTTTAACAGACAGACGGACGGACAGACAGACAGACGACGGACAAAAAGCGATCAGAAAAGCTCACTTGAACCTTTGGTTCAGGTGAGCTAAAAAGGAATCAGAATAGCTCACTTGAGCTTTCAGCACTAGAACAAAATATCATGTAAATTTTCTATACTCTTGTTGATTTTGCACACACTTTTTAAAAATCTTTCCTTTCATAAACTTGTCAGTGAAAGTCAGATTTTTAAATAAAACTTTGATCAGGAATGTGTTCTTTGATTTAATTCAACTCTTAGAAACTCACAAATCCCCCCGCCAAACCTACATATTAAGACAATTCACTGACCTGGTATTAAATCCTTGATCATGCAATCCATCAACCAGAACACACTCTCCTCGTCTTTGACAACCAAGAGTAGCAAGCCAGCAATGAAGTTCAGGCCCTGAGGAGAACAATGAATAAAGATTACTGGTAACTAATTTACAACTGGTTCCCTCGATAACCTTAACACGCAACAAGCATTACTGGAAATGACCTTAAGCTGTGCCCCTTTGACCCAGGTTTCAGTATTAGAGAAATCGGTTATATCATACAGGGAATTCTTTTTTCCTGCAGCATGCATGCTTTGACTTTGAGCTATCAATTAATATGTAAATTCCAGGAAATACCAAACAGAAATATTTGTACTGATCAAGATGTGATTACAGTAGTCATCTAACCTGATCATGATGTGATTACAGGACTCATCTAACCTGATCATGATGTGATTACAGGACTCATCTAACCTGATCATGATGTGATTACAGGACTCATCTAACCTGATCATGATGTGATTACAGGACTCATCTAACCTGATCATGATGTGATTACAGGACTCATCTAACCTGATCATGATGTGATTATAGGACTCATCTATCCTGATCATGATGTGATTACAGTAGTCATCTAACCTGATCATGATGTGATTACAGTAGTCATCTAACCTGATCATGATGTGATTACAGGACTCATCTTACATGATCATGATGTGATTACAGGACTCATCTAACCTGATCATGATGTGATTACAGGACTCATCTAACCTGATCATGATGTGATTACAGGACTCATCTAATCTGATCATGATGTGATTACAGGACTCATCTAACAGTGACCTTTATTCTGATCATGATGTGATTACAGGACTCATCTAATCTGATCAAGATGTGATTACAGGACTCATCTAACAGTAACCTTTATCCTGACCATGATGTTATTACAAGACTATCAGTAACCTCTGTCTGCATTAAAGCGTAAGAGGACCCATCTATCAGTAGTTTTTTTCTAGTTATGGTGTAAATATGGGACTCACCCACCTGATGGTAACCTTTGTCTAATTTGATAATAAGAGCCATATGACTGTATGATTTGCCTGGATTATGATGAGATTAAAGTCCCACTTGACAGCCTCTTTCTGGATTATGATGTGACTTCAGTGCTCACCTGGCTGTAGCCTTTGTCCGGATTATAGTGCGATAAAGCCACCAACACATTGCTCAGAGAATTCCGTAAACCGTCCTTGGTTGAAAAGTAGATATTCTCTGGAAATGTTCTGTGTAAATCTAAATCAACATAAACACTGAATTATGAATTATATTAATAAACATCGATGTTGATTTCATAAAACCTCATAGGAATTTCATTTTCTTTATTCAATAGGCTGAGTCTTCAGTGTTAATCACAATAATACTGCCTGCCTACATGTAAGTCCCTTCAGAGTCAAGTACGGCATGGTCAAATTTGCCATGTTCACGTTAAATTAACATTTACTGACAGTCTCTGTATATGTAACTTTTAAACATCATATTTTGTAATTATTAAAACAATTGATGATGAGAACAGGCTAGAGCATTTTGCTACATATGGACAAGCAGCAAGTTTTAGTAACATTACACCCAGGATGTCAGAAATCTAAAGTAACAGTACACCCAGACTGTCAGAAATCTAAAGTAACACTACACCTTAGGGCTGTCACGGTTCCAAAATATTTCGGGTCGGGTCAGTTCGAATTTTTTTTACTTCGGTTTCGGGTATTTCGGTTCGGGTCTATATAACTATTTTAAAAATCTAATATACAGTTAAAATCAAAAACCTTTATTGTATTTTGTCACAATAATTACTCAGGGACGTGGACTGAGGTTTAGACTCGACATCCATGGTACTAGAAACAGCATTGTCACTTCTACTCGTTTCCATTCATGCTTTCAATTATTTTTTACGATGTTGATCCTGTGGTGTATTTTCAATGCGTCTGTCATATCTTACATATACTTTACAGTTTTGTCCACAATGCCATCATTTAACAATTGATCAAAATACCGCCACCTTTGAAGGTTTTGACAACATTTCGTTTAAGCGGATTTCTAATAATGATTTTATTTTAAAAGCCAAACCTGAAACGAAATACGGAAAAATGGAACCGAACCCGACCTGAACAACACGACCCGCAGTTTTTCGGTTATTTTGGGTACCCGTTGCAGCCCTACTACACCCAGACTGTCAGTAAGTTAAAGTAACATTACACCCAGACTGTCAGAAATCTAAAGTAACACTACACCCAGACTGTCAGTAAGTTGAAGTAACACTACACCCAGACCGGTAGTAAGTTACATATGTATATTAACACTACACCTAGACTGTCAGTAAGTTAAAGTAACACTACACCTAGACTGTCAGTAAGTTAAAGTAATGCTACACTTAGACTGTCAGTTAGTTAAAGTAACAACACCCAGACTGTCAGTTAGTTAAAGTTACACTACACCCAGACCAACAGCAATTTAAAGTAACACTACACCCAGACTGTCAGTAAGTTAAAGTAACACTACACCCAGACTGTCAGTAAGTTAAAGTAACACTACACCCAGACTGTCAGTAAGTTAAAGTAACACTACACCTAGAATGTCAGTAAGTTAAAGTAACACTACACCCAGACTGTCAGTAAGTTAAAGTTACACTACACCCAGACTGTCAGTTAGTTAAAGTAACACTACACCTAGACTGTCAGTAATTTAAAGTAACACTACACTCAGACTGTCAGTTAGTTAAAGTTACACTACACCCAGACTGTCAGTTAAAGTTACACTGCACCCAGACTGTCAGTTAGTTAAAGTTACACTACACCCAGACTGTCAGTTAGTTAAAGTAACACTACACCCAGACCAACAGTAATTTAAAGTAACACTACATCTGGATGGGCAGTGACTTAAAAAGTAACACTAAATCTTGATGTGCAGTATTTAAAGTAAAAAAAACCCAAAACCAAACCATTAGACTGGCAGTAACTTAAGAGCACTCGACAGTAAGTTAAGTATCACTACATCAAAATGGACAATTGATGAATTAGCAAAAAGAATAAATAAGTTACTCAAAAATCTTTTTTTCCCTCGGTCTTTCACTGGTATGTCTGAAAAGTGTGATTACCCCCATTATCAGAAAATTATCTGCCACTAAGCAATCAATAAATATTTTATTTACATTGTACTAGTAACTCTTTAAATAACAGAGACACAAACAAACAGTTGGGCATGGTGATTCTCAAACGTTTGTAGGATCCTGATTTCGATGTCCTTCGTTGACTACCTACCTAATTCAATTGTTTCCACTATCGACTTGTCCTTTTGGTTGATGAGGAGTAACTTGTATGCTTTAGGGTTCATTTTCATTTTCTCCTCGGCTCCACTTAACAGCATCCAAACCTTCATGGAAAAAAATTGTAAATGCTGTACACGTATTTTATTTGAAATGAACTTCTTCCCCTAACGATAAATTCCTTAATCTTGATGGAGAATTAGACACAGGGGTAGTCTGATGGGTAATTAGATATCATTGTGATGACAAGCATCACTAAAGGACCCTGCTTTGTGGCATAAGTTCTAAGTTCATGTTAACAAAAGGTCAATGGGTCACATTGTTTACCTGATCGAGCCACATCCTTGCTTATACAAAAATAAAGACTCAGATTACACACAGTATTTTGCTGTGTTTGCATGGGATTTTCTATTACGTATTTGATCAAACAGCAATGTAAATCAGTCATTTATAACATGAAATGCACCAATAAAAGGATTTCAATGTTTTGGTAATGTTTATCCAAAGAATTTTCAAGGTAAAGATTTCTGAATAATGTAAAAATAAAGGTGGTTTCATAGGAAAATTTTGTGGTAAATATGCCAGTTTCAGCGATGATAAAACGTACTCAAATAGTTTTATAAATTCTATAACAATTTTGATTTAAAGTATCATTATGTCTTCAATGCTTGTGACATTCATAGTGGACAACTTCAAACCTGTATTTTTTCTTTTAGACTCCACATTACTCCCTGTGGGTTATTGCATAATGAAAATCAAATTTACAAATCATGAGGACAGCTATTACCCTTCTGCTTCCGACATAGCTGCAGCACTGTAGCACTCTGAGAAAATATCAGAGATCTCTGACCTGTCCCAATATTTTCTCAGAGAGCTACAGTTCTGTATCTACTTCCGACACAGAAGAATACAGTGCACACTTCTCCTTAGGCTAAAAATAAAAAAATCTTTGTTTCCCCTCGCCCTGCCGGGTCTAAAATAGGGCCCGTGTCAAATTTTTTTTACCCCTAAATCGTGGTGTGTTTTTTTAATTTCTGGAACAAAAATCGTTCTGATATGTTATTAAGTACATCTGTTTCTACCAAGTCAAGAATAAATGTTTTGGTTTTGTTTTCAATGTTTTTTTTTTTTAAAAGATGTAATGTTTCTATGTAGGTATTCGTAAAGTAAACCAACATATTGCATCCACTGAGTGCATTCACACTAACATGTCCAAGAATATGAATTATAAATGCCAGCAGGCATGTCAATCCAGTGACCAATATAAAAACAAGCTCAACCAATACATGGCATACTCTTCTTCTGATGTACAGTATTGAAAATGACTATCGGTGCTCTAAGCTGGTTTTTCATAGGTGTTTCCAACAAAAAAAAACAAAAAAAAAAAAAAAAAAAAAAAAAAAAAAAAACACACCTGTTTTAAAAGTCAGACCCGGGGGAGGAGAAACAAACATTCTTTTAAATATGGCCTTATATTCCAAAGCATTTTATATCAGCTGTTACTCAGACACATACACCATCACAAATCTAAATCCCCTCTAACTTTGTTTGAAGGAATGATGATGTAGAACTCCAGAATTAAAAAAAAAATGACTTACACTTTTTCTGTGTTCATTTGGAATTCCTTTTCTACAAAATCGTTTCACTACAACAAAAAGTATGTTAATATCAATATTGTTACTTGTTTCACAATGATCCGGAGTACATGATAAGTTATTACTAATAGAAACGAAGTGAACACTTGTGTGAACTCAAGTAAAAACTGAACAATTAGAGAATAGTGATCAATTTCTGAACATTTTTATTTCTGTTAAAGTATACTATTTATACAATTGTATATAACTGCATGAAATATTTTCATCCTAGTATTATGTTTATGAATTTGAAGGAGAAAAAGCTGGTCGATACCCCTTGTCACTGACAACTTCAATACACTGCCTGTCAATACAAAACACAGATGCTGCTCTGAGTTAATGATATAAACCTTCATTGTGCTTCATGTAATCTGAATTCTTATGCGGTTTTGCAACATGTTGATGTTGAATAATAACAGAACATTGACTCCCACACATGTGCATCTAGTACAGCACTGTTGTGAAAACATGAAAAATCAAGCAACATATAATTAGTTCTGTGAAAAATATCACCATAAGAGACTGCTTTTTCAACCGATAATTGTGTAGTAAGGGAGAGAAACGGTTATTCTATCTGATAAAATTACGGACTGATATCTTTAAGGTCCCAAGCTTTATCTTGGTTTGACACAACTTTGTTGAGAATCTCCTACAATATAGCACCAATTATTTCTTTCAAAAACATGGTACAAGTCAAATCTTGTTCAGCCAAGTGTATATAAATACTTACCTCTGGCACAAAAGGGCTAGGTCTCAATGTTTTTCCCCGCCCAAACTAAGCATACTAAACTAGACATGTCGTGATGCGACAAATATCCCTGCTGGATTCATACGAATTGCAGTATATATTCTAAATACAACAAATTTTAAAATTACATTCCGAGCCTGAAGCTGAATAAGGCCACGCACTGCCCTCAAGCAATCAAGCATCTCTCTGTTCTAAAAAATAGTTTGAACAATAATTTTGCACTTTCTTCCAATGAAATTAACCTTAGTGATATGACCTTTGTCCAGAAAAAGGACAAATACTTCGAGTTACATATGCTTCACCTTTTCTACATAGCCTTGAGGGTCAGAATAAAAAAGTCCACGCTAACCTAAATGGTCTAAGTATGAGTGTGTAATTTCACATGCTACAAGATAAGTCTAAGGCAAGAGCATAATACAAATATCAAAGTTTTTTTCTCATGTTATCATAAATACAATTATCCTATGTCAGGAGTAACCTTTTCAAATTACAGTTTGATAAGTTATATATGATACGAACATAAATTATAATTTTTTTAAACACCTATAGTGGCATTGACAGGCAAATGCACCTTGTTCAAATAATCTGGAAGTAGACATTCTCCCACCAGAGGGTGCGTTAAACACACTTCACTGACAACTCTATTAACGCTTGGAAAGTAGTTCTTGCATCATGTGACAATTCAATTACGATAGAGACAACAGAAATGATGGATGTACAATGCATGCAATATGGCAAGCTTGCAAAAACAAAAAATATCAACTGTTTTGTGTAAATACTGTATAGTGAATACATTTATGAAAAAAATAATATAGGAAATTGACAGACAAGGGTTTTCAGTCAAAACCTACTGATGAAATTATGTGACTGAATTATTATTGGACACACAAAATATAGTAATATGACAACTGGAGTTACGTAAATCTGACCACTCTTTCATTATCCCACTTACGTAAATCTATTCTGACCTTGTAAAATATTTCACATGAAGTGTTCAATGGCTGTTCTTGCTTTCTTGACAAGAGGGTTTGTAAACTTTCATTTGGAATTCAGTGTGTATTCAATCATGATACAATCCAACATTCAGGGAAATGGTAAATAGAACTCACATGATTTAATGAAAATAACTACAGCTTCCAATTCTAAAAATCGAGGAAATCAGACATTCACTTGCTTACAAATGTCTCCAATAACGACTGGCATAATTATTTTGTACGAAACGGAACAGAACTACTGATTCTCAAAAGATGATGGCAACTCATCAGCTCAAAGCTCGGGTTTTTACGAGGATCGACACGTGCAATTAAAATTATATAAAGTGGGAAATCAACGCTACCACTATTTTATCAGGGCTAGAATTATTCCATCACTACCAACCGACTCTTTCAAAAATAAACCAGATTGCAATGCTTGGGTAACTCTTTCCAAAGTAACTGGATGTGTCCACTCTGTACAAATCATTTGTACATGTGCACCATGCAGCTAAAATTGTTTATCTCAACTGATAATATATTCAAAATGCAGTAAAATAGGTAATTAAATCAAAATAAATTTCATTTGTTAACTTGATTGATATAAATCATTTTTCATAGCTGTGGTCCGGACGGGAGGGGTGAGGGGGGTTATGTACCACTCTCAGTTGTACTGTTTGTGGGGGGATAGGTAACTTTGAACCCCCAATAGAATGCTTTTGATGTCTCTATATCTTTCCTCTTTTTAGCCCCCTTGAGATGTTTGATTATGTAGGCACGTATCATGTCATAACAGAAATTGCAATGACAGATTTAGAGGGAGCCCTTCCCTTTTTGCCACAAATTTCCAAAATAATTTGAGGAAACTCCAAATATTTTACCAAAAATGGCTGTATTTACAGATACATACTCTTGCCAACTTATAATTACAATAAATTCAGGGGGTTCAATTATAGTTATTTTATTTTCAAAACATTGCATGTGTACTAAAATGTCAGTTTAAAGATGGTTTGTGACGATGAATTTCTTTATGGTTATACTTGTATTTGAAACTGTATTTGTGAGTAGTTAGCTGTAAATATGTCATTGGCCTCTCATTTACAAGTACAGGCTGGGTTAAATCTTACTCGCCAAGCGAAGGAGTTGTACATTACCATAATCCAGAAGTGTCAGTCTGACATACCTAGCTATACATCGTGTCAGAACCTTTATCACTGAATGTACTACATTGATATTGAACAAGCAACCTCTGATATTTTATCATAAATCTGACTGTGTTAAAACATGGGGTTCTAAATTAAGGTTCAGAGTAAAGATCCTGAGGACATCTATAAAATGCAATATATATTATATACTAATTTATGTCATAAAACACGCAAAATCCTGGAAGGGGGGTTAGTTAGAATAATCTAACTGTATCTCGGACAGGCCCTCCATAGGAATTTACACAACTTTAGCAATAGAACATTCTATCGGGGGAGGGTCCTCTACTATTTACAACATTAATTATTTTTACATGCAAAGTTGGTTATTTTCACGTGTATGAAGGAAACTTATTTGCTGGCGTGATTGCTGTAAAATTATACAGCAATATCTTTGTGGCCTTCTGCACTGTTGATAATGACGCTTCTCGAATATACTACCCAGAAGTCTTAAACTATTGTTATGCAAGCGCACTACGTTCCGGATCTAGGAACGATAACTCATGTTTTCGGATTGGCCGATTCAAGTGAGGTAAAATTTAAAAAAAAAAAAATGAATCTGACACAGATGATTCTCTGAAGAAAAAATCTCACCTTTACTATTTTTGACAATCCCTGTCCCACTAGATAACAGTTCCTTCCAGCGAGAAGCTCGGCGTGCCAGGACAGACAAATACTCAGCCATGAACTCATCATACACTTCAGGATTAGGGTCATGACTCCGATCAAACCCATAACCATCCACCTGGCTGTGAAAACAATAATTAAGCATATCAAGTTAGAAACTAAGAAGTTATCAACAAACAAAACATTACAGTTTAGCATCATTTCTATAAAGTCACTGTTATGGAATGGGCTGTCTATCAAGTACAGGCAATTTAATGTGCTACAGTCACGATTTATACTGCTTACTTTGGGTATTGGAAGTTAATGTAAACTACGATACATGCCTGACAAAAAAGAGTAACTAATTCATCATGCATGTGCTGAATTCAACATTAACTTCCAGTACCTGTGCCTCACGAGGAATTGGAGTTTACCGATTTTCCTGAGGTGATATATTCCAAGTTTACAGACTCTTCTCAGGCAAACGAAATCCGAGTTTACAGACTCTCCTCAGGCGATATCTGAGTTTAGACTCTCCTCAGGCGATATCTGAGTTTACAGACTCTCCTCAGGTGATATCCAAGTTTACAGACTCTCCTCTGGCGATATCCAAGTTTACAGACTCTCCTCAGGCGATATCCAAGTTTACAGACTCTCTTCAGGTGATGTCCGAGTTTAAAGACTCTCTTCAGGTGATATCTGAGTTTACAGACTCTCTTCAGGCGATTTCCACGTTTACAGACTCTCCTCAGGTGATATACAGAGTTTACAGACTCTCCTCAGGTGATATACAGAGTTTACAGACTCTCCTCAGGTGATATCCCGAGTTTAAAGACTCTCCTCAGGTGATATCCCGAGTTTACAGATTCTTCAAGTTAACTTTAGTCACACCAGTGTTATTTTAAGAACTTCATGTGGTGTTGCTATCTAACAATATTCACATTTTCACTTTTGGTGCCTTTACAAATTGAAATGATGGCAATTTCCTCACGAACAGGTTGGAAACACTTCCCCTAAAGCGAGATCTCACTAAAACGTGATTATTCCTCTTTAGTGAGAAAATAATTAGCTTACATAACCACAGGTACGTGTTTTGTTTGAAAATAATGACAAATTCCGTGCAATGCTGAATGAGTGTGATATACACTCAACATGGGGCTATTTGCCTCTAAAAAAATTAATAATGCAGTCAAGAAATTTCATATTAATATTGCTAAGCAAGAGAGAAGGAGGCTGAAATCCAATGCAAATCGTTAGTGCTTATTTTGGTTTATATATTTGCAATTATACTATTAGACATATTTGTAAATTTCTTTTTTTGCATGTGAAACTTGAACAGATGCACTTCATGAGTGTTTTTCTCAGTTGCATGGGATATATTTAATCTCGCTTTGAAGAGGAATAATCACGTTTTGGTGAGATCTCGCAAGGCCTATAGGGGAAGCATTCCCAACAGGGGTGGAAATTAATGGTTGCCAGTTCGTCCGAGGCGACCAAATTTACAATCAGCTGGATTGTTTTATGTACGAACTAGCCCATTTCGTGAGTTGACTTTGAATCCCTGTGGCATTGTCTTAGTCGGTTAAACACTTCATCGTAAACAACATGGTCGCGGCACTTGATGGGTACAAGAAGGCAAAAACCAATAAAGAAGACAGAGGGAAAAAAAAGTTATGATGTAGAATATGAGAAAACCAAACAAGGGAGACATTTCCAGCTCAGCTGGAAAATTGATAGACAATGGCTTAAGAATTCAGAAAAAGGCATCACTTGCGAATTTTGAGTGGAATCGGGATTTTAAAATTAATTTACAGTAGGTTGCTCTCCTCTAAAGCTTGTCAGCATTGCAAAACATGAACACTCAGAACAACATAAAAGGGCATCGACTATTAACAGAATGAGATGGAGGATGAATCAGATAGTGATTTATCGGAGGAAGGGGTGTATGGGAGAGTGCTTGAAATGGAAATTGAAACAGAAATTTAATGATAATCCCAATGAAATAAAAAATTGAAATTGTCACAAACTGGTTACAATTTATGTCATTTGAATAACAGGCCCATGGTTTTCAATCTGGGCTCCTAGAATTTTAATGTTAAGAGCCCGTTTGGCTCCTTCGACGTACATATTTACCTAAATTTCCACCCCTGCCAAACCCGATGAATGTGAACAATGATGTGCACACAAATCTTGGTAATATAGTATGACTGTTTCAGCAGTTGAGAATTTTGCGACAGAAATGAAAGTAAAATGTAAATTTGAAAATACACGAGGGTATAATGAACAGCAACACTAAACCTCAGCGAGATTCGTCGAGGCTGGTCTTCACACCAGCATAAGGTGTAAAGTACTGTTAAAGCGTTGCAGTTCATGCCCTCATGCATTTTCAGATATAATTGGCATTGCGATTAGCCGTATAGTTACAGCTCAGTATGTCATGCCATATAATGATATATAATAATAAACATTACACCCCCGTCCTAAATGTACCGACTATCGGAAACAGCAGAACTGTTCCGCCGGAAGACAAGTGACAAACCTCCTGAGGGTGTTGTCTGTGTCTTTTCTCTCCCCCATGTCACCTGATGCCCGACATTATCCCTTGTATCGATTTAAACATCTTGTCTTCTCTCTTTCCTACTCGCCCAGCAAACCATCATCTGCTAAAAGTGGACAGGAAGTGAGAAAAGCAGCGAGCGACATCTGTCGTTTCGGAACGACAACTCGTAGTTTTATTTGTGTAGCGGTTCTAAACTCAACAAATGAGTTGAGCAACTCGTTATCTAGAGCGCTGCAGGAAGCTATTTAGGCCTAGTTAAACATGATTAAACGGAGGGGGCGGGAACCAGAGGAGGGGAGGGAGAAGAAGAAGAAGTAGAAGAGAGAGAGAGAGAGAGAGAGAGAGAGAGAGAGAGAGTAAACGTCTAAAGTCAATCGATGGACAAAAGTTGTGAGGACAGCATTATGATGGGAAAAAAAGTCCTCACAATTACGGGAATATGCAGGAAATTAATAAAAACAACACATTCTTTTCAAGAGTAGCAGGGCCACATATAGCAATTTTACCAAACTCAATGATGAACAAAAATTCATTTACATACTATGTTCTGAAGAGCCATCCATTCTAAATATAACTGGAAAATTTATTTTGAACAATATATGACACTGTATTTGTATATAACTATGTGTTATGTAATCACTTCTTTACTTGTATATGTATATGTACATTATTTGTATGTATTTTCATGCTGTCCCTTGAGGGCCCTTGATTGGAAATAAATATAGTTCATAGTTCAGTTCATATAGCCTGGTTCCCGAGACCTTCCGATGTGCAAGCACTTCACTTCGTACTTGCACATTAGACTGGGGATAGGGTGGCATATCATTTTTGTCTAACCTGTCTGTCAGAAACTTTAACCTTGCTCATAACTTTTGAATGGTGAGTGATAGGGCTCTCATGTATCATATGTGCATTATTTGTTGCGACTAAATTTGTTGCAAGTCTCTTTCAATATTTTTCAAAGTTGTTAACCTTGTTGCCATGACTTTGGAATTTGATGTACTCTAAAGAAAACCATTACATTCAATATCTTCTGAAATTTCATATCATGTATGTATATTACTTATGGCAAGCCCTTTAACTCTGATCTTGTGACCTTGACATTCTCCAGAACAGCAAGGTCATATTAGTCATATTGATATTGAGGCATCCAGGGGAGGATCCAGGAATTACGGTAATGAGGGGGGGGGGGGGGCTTTTTGAGGCAGGGGGTCCGGAAGCTCCTGGATTTTACAGATTTTATAGGGCTAGAAATATGTCGCCTTTGCAGTCATTTTTACTATTTTCTCTCATTTTTGATAAGGTGAAATTAATAAAATGACGCAAATTTTAAGGGTTTTTGGAAAAAATGTAAGTTCTCCAAATAAAATTAATTCAATAAATAAAAAGATTGTGTCATTTATTTCTGCGAGAGTGGAAGAAATTATTGCTTCTTTTATCGTTTACATTCTTCCAAACAAAAGACCACGATTTACCTTAAATTTGAAAATTTTAGGGGGGGGGGGGGTGCGCCTGCTGCGCCCCCCTTAAATCCGCCACTGATATTCCCATGTTGTGTGCAGTCAAGTTTGGTTTTGTCGTGGCCGTTTGGGTCTGGGTTGGGGCCATGATATGTGTAAAATTTGTTCATGGGAATAAAATTGAAAAAAAAAATCTTTGAAAAGTCACAGCAGCAAGGCCAAGGTGACTCAGGTGAGCGATGTTGCCCATGGGTATCTTATTTGTAGTTGGTTGATATTAACCTAAGACGATCGATGGTTTTGCACGATATATAAGAATTATAGGGAATATTTTTTTTTTGTCGAAGTCGGATAATCCTGTGGGGATCGGGGTTAGAATAATGTCCTCAGTATCCCTTGGTTGTCGTAAGAGGCGACTAAATGGGGCGGCCCTTTGGATGAGACCGCAAAAACCGAGGTCCCGTGTCACAACAGGTGTGGCACGATAAAGATCCATCCCTGCTCAAAGACTGTGAGTGCCGAGAATAGGCCTAAATTTTGCAGCCCTTCACCGGTATTGGTTTTTGTTTGTTTTGCTGTTTTCCGCCACACTCAACAATTTTTCAGTTATCTGGTGGCGCCCAGTTTTTATTGGTGGAAGAGAGAACCCAGATACATGTACAATGTACCCGGGAAGAGACCACCGACCTTGCGAAAGTAAACTGGGAAACTTTCTCATGTCACTTACCCGCGCCGACCAGATAAGTGATCCGATATTGACCAGTGACGTCTTCATATAAGTGAAAAATTCTCGAGAGGGACGTTAAACAATATATGTAATAAATCAATCGAAGTTGAATTTGTTACGAATTTACAATATTCAAATGTTTGTCACGCAATTACATTGGAAGAAAATGCAGTAACGTTCGTCATGCAAAGTTTTGCAGTATATTTTTCATTTGTCCAGATAATTCATCAATGAATGTGGAAATCTAATTTTTTGATATAATTATCTAAGTAAATGTAACAGATAGTGGAAATTACAAAGTAGGTCTCATGTTTTTAAATAGAATTTTTTAAAAATTGATAAATTAAATATTTAACTGTTCCTGTACTACCTTTTGTTGTTTACTAAGTAATTCAAAGTTATACTAACCAGATTTATGAAAAATATGATCGCTGCTAGTGCTATAATTTTTCAAGCATCAATATCACAAATATAAGGAAAATTGTAGTGTATAATTTATGGGTACTTGTGGGTAGGACTATCTCTCTTTATATCTCTATTTTTTTCTCTCTCATATTTTTAATGTTCTATGTCTTGGATATTCAGGGTATATTTTTCACAAAATAGTTAAATTAAAAGAGTGTTGTTTTTTTTTATGAAAATGAAATAAACAAAGAAATCCCACATAGAAACCGAATTCATAAATGTCATATCACTGATCATAAATGCCATTTATAAAGTGAGATTTGTTTGTTTATTTCATCGAAATAAAAACACTCGTAAGTTAAGAATTTTGTAAAATCAAAAGTACAACAATTATACGCTAAATACGCAAGACATTGAACATTAAAAAATTACCGGGTGTGTGTGTCCTGTGCACAAACACCTGTGGTATAATTGTTAGATTTGGACTAGGGAAAAAAAAAGGCGCAGTCCGAACTGTACTCGTGTATTAAAGTACCCCATACATTTCACTAAAGTACGTCTTGCATAAGTATAATGAAGAGAAATTTAGAATTTCTACAGAAAGACCTATGAAGGACATTTCTGACTTCATAAAAGAGTCAATGGCACGGATGAGCAGGTGCGCGCTTTTAATACTTTCCCTTGTGACAAATCACTGGGCTTTTGTTTCTGATTTGTCGTATCTATCAACAAACTGTGAGATACAAATGGCGGACACCATTCCTAACTCTTAGAATATCGAGCTAAAGAATATCGGAGAAAAACATATAATATGCAGGTAAGTTGTTATAGTAAATGTAGGGGAAAAAATCAACCCCAAAAAGGGGGGGGGAGGGGGAAAAACTTCCAAAATAAAAAAGAAAACCCCTAAACAGACAAATAGCAATGAATGTTTAAACATATTATCAAACTACATGTATTCGATCTCGTCATTTACCAAAAAAAAAAAAAAAAAAAAAAAAAAAAAATTAGAAGGGGGTTATGCAGAATATTTAAGAAATGATGATTTCTCTTTTAAATTCGCATTTGTTCAAGAATATACACACGTTAAGGAGTTCAGTTTCTTTCTCTAGCTTTGGGTTTGTTGTATTGCTTTATGTTCTTAGTCAATATTAAACACCGTGTTCTAGTAAAATTATATTTACGCAATATATCAAAACCAACAATTAGAACAACCTGTATTTCCCAATATTGTTGCCATTTGTAGGGTCTCCACATAAATTGTGTACGTTTCTTTATTGATAGGAAACCCTAAATCAAAATGTTGCTAGCATTCAATCCATACTCATATGTGTAAGCAATTCCTAATACAACCAGATACTTGTATAACAAGTCTTTTTGTGATTAACTACATCCGTGTAGATACATAAGGAAGGCGAAGGGCGGCAGGGGTATATCCATCTTCTTGTGTTCTAATTTGATAATCCCAACTAGTATGTTCGAGTCCTCGTTTCGTTACTGCAGGGGAAAGAAAAAATCGCGATTTCAAAACTATCCTTATCACAAATAAAATTTCTATTATTTTTTTAAATTTTTTTTTATTACTTCCCTTTGACGAAAAGAAATTTAGTAGCAAAACGGAATCTTCCTGCCTCTTCGTACAAAAGTTCTTTCTGTGGGATATTTATATGGGATGTGGATTTTTCACCTGTCAGAGAAGGGTTAAAAGTGGTTTTGAGTCTCCAATGATGGTCTGCTACACTGTAGGTAAAGAAATGGCTGAGTCGAACTATTTACCACTTGAGATTTGACAGATTTGTTATCTCAAAGGTATAGTGTGAAAGCACTGCACAGAGTGGGTATAAATTCTCATAAACACATTAACACGGGGTATAATAAAATGTACGTGAATATACATGTACATACACACATTAACACGGGGTATAATAAAATGTACGTGAATATACATACACACATTAACACGGGGTATAATAAAATGTACGTGAATATACATGTACATAAAATAAAGCAGTCATATTTTACACACACCCTCTCTCAGGACATTCCTTCTCTCTTTTTCTCCTGAAAATAAATGATCTACCTACCTACCTACCTACCTACCTACCTACCTACTACCTACCTACCCCATTCGTCTCTCCATCATTCCATTCGCCCACTTACCGGGCATCCATCTATCTATTTGTTTAAGAAGCACTAAAAATCAACAATAATATGATACCTAAATATGCCGGTTTTATAGAGTAGATAAAAGTCAAGAAAATTATGTAAAGTACTAAATTGAATTAACGACACGAAGAATGAAAATTGTCAAATTTTCGGTACGTCCCGACCCTTCCTCAGGACAAAATAGGTTAAAAGAAAAGGATAAAAGCAAACCCGCTCTGTTTCTACTCTAAATTACTTTCTACAAGAACATTTTCTACAAGAACAACATGATTGTATGATCGAACTTCATTAAACATGTCTGATCAGTTGAAAGTACTTCTGGTGATATTATGTACAATTACAGTGTAGTACTTCCGACTAAAAAGGAAAAGATAGCTCCGTAACCACGAGCCCCTGGTTCGATTTTCAATCCCGGAGCATCGTCAAACCTAAGACGCTTGATATAGGTAGTGACTATTCCCTCATCAACCCGTCCAGCAGTAGTGAGAATAACGGGTCTTGCATATATGGCCTTAAAAACAGAGGCCCCGTGTCGCGACAGGCGTTGGCATGATAAATAACTCTCACTGCTACGACCCTGGGACACATGCATAGGTCTAAATGTGTGATATTTCTAAAGCAGGTATCTGATTCATCTCTTCAAGAATGTAAAATTCTCTACTGGGATGTAAATCAACATACAAAAAAGATATCAACTGATATCACACATTCAAAAACTGAGTAGGTGATGTCACACATTCAAAAACTGAGGAAGTGATATACCTTATTAAAAAACTGCGTAGGTGATATCACACATTCAAAAACTGAGTTAGTGATATTACACATTCAAAAATTGAGGTGATATCACACATTCAAAAATTGAGTAGGTGATATCACACATTCAAAAATTGAGTAGGTGATATACCTTATCCAAAACCTGTGTAGGTGATATCACACATTAAAAAATTTAGTAAGTGACATCACACATTAAAAAATTGAGTAGGTGATATCACATAAAAAATTGAGCAGGTGATATCACATTAAAAATTGAGTAGGTGATATCACACATAAAAAAATTGAGTAGGTGATGCAAGGTGAAGATAACGAACAGTGATCAATCTCATAACTCCTACAAGCAATACAAAATAGATAGTTGGGCAAACACGGACCCCTGGACACACCAGAGGTGGGATCAGGTGCCTAGGAGGAGTAAGCATCCCCTGTTGACCGGTCATGTTACTTATTGGATTATGTGATTAGTAATATCAGTCTCTGAATATGCGATATATGTGTGTGAATATATAATATCTGTCTGTGAATATGTGATATCTGAGCGTGAATATGTGATATCAGTGACAATATGTGATACCAGTGACAACATGTGATATCAGCGTCTGAAAATAAGATTAACGTGTCCAACTTTGGACAGACTTAATAACTCTAAAACAACTGAATATGTTACTTTACAGATTGGCCCCTATGTGTGACGCCACGGCTCCTGACATCGTTATACGAAGTATATCATGTGCATTTACACCTGTTATCAATACAATTTTAGGCTGGTTACTTGGTTCAACGACGGACAAACGCCAGGGATCTCACGGGACTTCCGGGGTACACTAGACTGTCTCAGGCTACAGGACTACAGAACCTAAAGGTGAGGAATAAGTCAGACAGTCTCAGGCTAGAGGACAAGAGAACCTAAAGGTGTGAAATAAGTCACACAGTCTCAGGCTACAGGACAAGATAACTTAAAGGTGAGGAATAAGTCACACAGTCTCATGCTAGAGGACTAGAGAACCTAAAAGTGAGGAATAAATCACACAGTCTCAGGCTACAGGACAAGAGAACCTAAAGGTGAAGAATAAGTCAGGCAGTCTCAGGCTAGAAGACAAAAGAACCTAAAGGTGAAGAATAAGTCAGACAGTCTCAGGCCACAGGACAAGAGAACCTAAAGGTGAAGAATAAGTCGCACAGTCTCAGGCTACAGGACAAGAGAGCCTAAAGGTGAAGAATAAGTCACACAGTCTCAGGCTAGAGGACAAGAGAGCCTAAAGGTGAGGAATAAGTCACACAGTCTCAGGCTAGAGGACAAGATAACCTAAAGGTTAAGAATAAGTCAGACAGTCTCAAGCTACAGGACTACAGAACCTAAAGGTGAGGAATAAGTCAGACAGTATCAGGCTACAGGACTAGTGAACCTAAAGGTGAAGAATAAGTCACACAGTCTCAGGCTACAGGACTAGTGAACCTAAAGGTGAGGAATAAGTCACACAGTCTCAGGCTACAGGACTAGTGAACCTAAAGGTGAGGAATAAGTCACACAGTCTCAGGCTACAGGACTAGTGAACCTAAAGGTGAAGAATAAGTCACACAGTCTCAGACTACTGTAGTAGAGGATCTACAGGTTAGGGATATGTCAAACTATCTTAGGCTACAGGAGAGAAACTACGAACAGTGTAATATTAATATTAAGATATAATTGATAGAGCTGCAAGTAACCGGGCTAGAGAATCTACTAGTATCTAATAGTGAGATAAAAGTCACTTTGTTTGAAAAGTCTGATCTAGAGAACATACCCGAAGAGGAGATAGAAGACAATTACATGTTACTGGGATAGAAAATCTACATCCAAAAGAGATTCAGGCAGTTGTATACTACTGGGGTAGAAAATCTACATCCAAAAGAGATTCAGGCAGTTGTATACTACTGGGGTAGAAAATCTACATCCAAAAGAGATTCAGGCAGTTGTATACTACTGGGGTAGAAAATCTACATCCAAAAGAGATTCAGGCAGTTGTATACTACTGGGGTAGAAAATCTACATCCAAAAGAGATTCAGGCAGTTGTATACTACTGGGGTAGAAAATCTACATCCAAAAGAGATTCAGGCAGTTGTATACTACTGGGGTAGAAAATCTACATCCAAAAGAGATTCAGGCAGTTGTATACTACTGGGGTAGAAAATCTACATCCAAAAGAGATTCAGGCAGTTGTATACTACTGGGGTAGAAAACTTACCTATAGGTGAGGGTACATTCGGACAGTAGTGAGTTACAGGACTAGAAAACTTAACTAAAGGTGTGATGAAATTAAGACAGTTGTATACTACTGGGCTAGAAAACTTTCTTAAAGGGGAGATAACATTCGGACAGTTTGTGTGTTACTGGGCTAGAAAACCTATCCAATGGTGAGATCAAATTAAGACAGTTTTATGTTATTGGGCTGTAAAAACTACCCAAAGTTGAAATAAAATTAAGACAGTTGTATACTATTGGGCTAGAAAACTTTCATAAAGGGGAGATAACATTCGGAAAGTTGTGTGTTAACCTACCTAAAGGTGAGATAAAATTCAGAGAGTGTGTGTTATTGGGCTAAAATACCTAATCAAAAAGTGAGATAAAATTCAGACAGTTCAGTGCTACTGGAATAGAGAACCTGATTGTGAGAAATACTTCTGACTGTCTAAGCTACTGCGTTTACTATTTCAAAAGTGAAAATATGACGAACAGTAATCATATTATATATGTATTATTTATGGTATTTTCAAAGACTGGGATTATCCACACCAGAAAATCACGTGATTCCCGGGACGAAGGTTACCACAGCAGGGAGAGACCGGGGACGTATACCAAAGAGAGGGAGCCACTGACGTTCCGAGAACCAATTAGTTACAGAGTACCCGAGCCCAAACCTCGCATGATTATGGCAAACAAGGGAAGAAATTCCCATGTCAACGGTCTTATTCCTTTACCGGAAACTGACCGGTCTGGTGGGGGACCCACAGATGTAGAGAAAGTAGATTTCAGACCGAAGGAACCCAGAGAGAAGAAAGAAGTAGAAGCTAAAAGTTATCGAGACTCCGATAAAAAGAAAACAGCAGAAGTGTCCAATCAAATACAACGAAAAACACCACGTGACACAGCCCCAGGAACAGAAAGGGTGAGGACAAGTAAAATACGTCATTTTCATTTGAATAGTACGTCAAAATCATTGCAAACTTAAATTCTCTTTCATAGATTTTTCTACCATCGCTGTGAAATAATTTCCAGGGCTGCAAAGGATTTAAATTTAGTTTAAACAAAGCGGGAACTCCCTTTATCTGTCTTGTATGATTTAGTATGCATTGGATATTTCTCAACTTTAATATCATTTGATATTATTCTATGTATTTATTTCTAACTATTACGGTTTATCAATACAACCTCGCATTGAGTCAAATGCTGTCTGACGTGTTTCATACCGATTGTTAAGCCGTTCTTGGCACACTGATTTGACTGCGGATAACTCCGTTTACCTGATCAGGATATGGGGCTCACGGCGGGTGTGACCGGTCAACAGGGGATGCTTACTCCTCCTAGGCACCTGATCCCACCTCTGGTGTATCCAGGGGTCCGTGTTTGCCCAACTATCTATTTTGTATTGCTTGTAGGAGTTATGAGATTGATCACTGTTCGTTATCTTCACCTTGCATTTAGTATTTCAATTCAACTTTCGTATTATTGTCAGGTTATAATTATTTTACATAGAAAAAGATCCAACAAAATAATTGTGTTTCATAGTCTCATTAGTATTGCGTTTGAGTTTAACTGGCAAATGATAAAATATTTTTTGTAACAATCAACCGGAATCAAAAGATAGCACTATCGAGGGACGGTAGGAACAAAAATCAAAAGATAGCAATATCGAAGGACGGTCGGAACAAAAATCAAAAGATAGCAACATGGCGGGACGGTCGGAACGAAAATCAAGAGATAGCAAAATCGAGGGACGGTCGGAACGGAAACCAAAGGATGGCAATGGAGGGTGTCCGCTTCCGAATGCTAAACGCGTATAACGGAAACAATGCAAATCAAAATTGCTAACAAATATGAAACTTAAACGGAGAATACAAATCAAAAATGCAGAACACAAATCTAAATTGATAACATTCAAAAAGATAAATTAAAAAATATTGTAAATAAGGAATTTTTGAAGATAAACTGTAGATGTATATGTTGTAGGACGTTGCCGATCTGCCCATTCTACCCAGTACTTCTCTGCGTGTTGATGATTTGAAGGATGATTTCTTATTTTGTGAAGTTTGCAAGTCAGAGTACGACGAAAAAGAGCACACTCCAAGGGTGTTACCGTGTCTACACACCTTCTGTAACCGTTGTCTGGAAAAACACGTTAGGGATTGGTTCATTTACTGTCCAAGTTGTAAGTCGCAGCACACACTGCCAAACGACAGCGTCAAAAATTTTCCAAAAGAAAACACGCGTCGTACCCTACGTGATTTTGTTCAACTGAAGAAGAAAACCAAAATCCCTTGTCGTGATTGCCCGGATGGAGGTAATGCCGGATTCTTCTGTAAAGACTGTTATTCTTTCATGTGTCATGAATGCCGGAAAGCTCACTTAAGAAACTTTATGTCACGAGGCCATACCATTACGTCTCTGGATCAGTTGACTAATACAGGCATCGAACCTTTCCTTCGACAACAAACGTGCGACATGCCAGGGCACGAGGGACAGCAACTCATTTATTACTGCACGAAAAAGGGATGTGAAAAACCGGTTTGCAAGATGTGTACTGTTCTAGATCACGACGAGATGAGTGGACATAACGTTCGGCGTATGGCCGATGTTTATGAAGACCACAAAGCCATTGTCAGCAATCTTACTAAAGACATGGAAGACCGTATCACATTCACAAAGAACGTAATGTTTGATACGGAGGAGGAAATGAAGAATCTAGACAAAAAGTACATGGAAATAACCAAAGACATCGACAAAGAAATCGACGAAAGTATCCAGATGCTGGAAGTCAGAAGGAGAGAATTGAAGGACACACTGAAAGCAAAATGCAAGGATAAACGTTCTATATTGCAAAAACAGAGAGAGGGCTTGAAGTACACACTTGTACTGATGAATGCCGGGAAAGAATTTTCTTCTCATATCATGGCGCATGCGATGCCTGCAGAGTTTGTAATCTTGACGGACACCATTACAGCACGTCTCACCATGTTGAAAGATAAACAAATCGAATCTTGTCCACTGGAAAACTCATTCCTAGCATTTGACAAAAATAGCATGGGATCCGAGTTCAAAGTTTTCGTAGTAGGGATGGGAAAAATTCGATCCACAGCAATTTACCCGCCTAAAACGATGGCGGAAGCGTTTGATGTTCCTATTGAGAACGAGGCAGAGGTGATGAAACTTTTCCTGTACAACAGCAAAGGTATTCCACAAAAAGACTCGTTTGATTGCGTCCAGGTCGAGATTCGAGATCCAAAGGGTCGGACGAACTACGCTTCTGTTGAAGATGCCCGAACTGTTGAAGGCTGTTACAGAGTGTACTATACGGCTAGTACACTGGGACAACACCGAGCTCTGGTCAGAGTTCTGGATCGATTGGTAAAAGAGGACGGCTACCCATTCACCGCCAGAACCCCTGGTAATCTGTCAAAAAAGAAAACCAGTTCTGTATTATGATGTTCTGTTTTGATGTTTATTATTTCTATATTTAAGTGTTACATTTCAAAACAATGATACCAATTTGTAGATATGTGCGCAGTCTTTAGAATGAACTGATGAAATAATATTTATCTTTAGGTGAGATTGACAAGAGACACGGGGACATTACGTGTGAGTACTAAATATAAACATACGGAGTAGACCTCGTAATTTTGTTTGATAATTGCTGCAAAAATAACACCCCATGATTTATAAATTATTACTATTAGGTCCTGGTTTCACATTTGACGTTGAAACCGCTCATGCAGAACGTGAAGTGGCACCAAATGGAAAAATTCTTAGGTCAGATGTGACTACGCTTAAAAGAAAGGCAATCCGTGGACTAAAAAAGTCCAAAGGTAAGCATTTGACACTTTTGTTCGTCAAAAATTGAATTACCCTATACGTGTAACACATGTACATGTCAATACACTTTTAACTGTCAGAAAACCAAAATGTATTTGCAGCTCTAAAGACATGTGTCATATGATATATTTCTTTTCGGAGGTACTAGTTTAGGTATTGTAAGCCCTAAATGATTTTAGAATTCCATTGCTTCATTACCTCCGTCATCAAAACTATTGGTCACCATTTCTCATATTTCGTTCAAATTTGTATCTCTTCACTTTCAGTTCGAGCTTTCCCGTGGGAAGATAATGGATATATCAAACAGGATACGCCCAAGGCGCATGGCAGACCGGAAGCTTTGTCACTTGACGCACATTTGGACATTGTATCCAACGACAAAACATTTGATGGAAAGCGGCTGAAGAAATATTGTGGAGTAGTTGGCACCAAGCCGTTTCGGTCTCCTGGTCGCTATTACTATGAAGTTGACGTGTCTTACCGAATACACGTAAATCTCGTGCGCAATGCCCTACTTTTTGAGATTGGAGTCGGCCGATGGGAAAGCATTCACAGTAGTTTCTACGTTGGCGCGCAAATGTACGCTTGGTCGTTTTCCGTAGAGAGATGTAATGAACACAAACAACTTTGTCACAAGTTCCGTCACAAGAGGACGCTGATGTTGCACAGTCCCATATCTGCCGACATCGCTGGAACTGCCATGTCAATGTCTTATGGGTTTCTCGTAGACACCGATAATCGGCAGTGGACAGTGATAGATTGCTCCAGCCAAAAGGCACTCTACACATTTCGTAATTTAGACTTTTCGGAGCCCCTCTGGCCAGTGTTTGGGACATACAATCCGTATTCCGCTCTCGTTGAGATGCATCTAAAATCTGGAAGTTCAATCGCAAAGATCCCTGCTATTGCTACTTTAGTGTGATTCTCTATGGAGACAAGATACTAGTAAATGTTGGATGGAAAACATTTCTTAACTTTAGTCAACTATTGTAGCAAAAAATGATTATACGTACAAACACGTAGTATGTAGTACTGTTGTAAGTAGTGCTCAGGGAAAGTACATGGCGATGTGTCGATGAAAAATGAGGGGGGCGGTATGTTTTAAAAAGATATGTTATATGTGTTGAATTTGGGACATGTTCATTGCGATTTCTTCTTTCATTTTTCAGTAAAATTAAATGAATACGTTAAAATGTTCCTCATAACGCACTTAATTTTCATATCATAAAATACCCTTTACACACTTCTCGAAACAATTCTAAGTCACTTTTAGTGCAACGTGATTGGTTGAGGAGCACTGATCAAACGAGTACAAATGTCTATATATCCACACCGTGTGACAGTACCCTATTACGTCACAATATACATGGTCACTATGTTGCTCTAATGATATTGTTCCATTTTCACTTTTTCGTATTTATACCAGAACCATCGATTACATCGGATGTGTGAGGTGGGGATGAGATAAGAAGATGCTACGTATTTTTACGTGTATGTGCTGGTACAGCCAATTCATTCAAAATAACCTGGTATGGGAGATTTATGCTTTTTCGTAAACAATGTCACAGTTTATAGAACCTTAACAGCCCCAAACCAGTGTACATTTTGCCTAAATTGATCAAAAATGTATACGTTGACCGTGTTTCCATCGAGTTTATTTTAGTTTTTAGCAATAAAGCGTTAATTACTATATGCCATCACGTCATAATGATAACTCAGTTTTCAATAGATGTTACTTAAAGTAGAAATCCGAGGGGGTGGTTAAAGAACGTATGAAGAATTTATGAAATATGGTGACACTGAATATCAATAATATCATAATATCTGTTCATAATTACATTGAGAAATCGCAATGAAATGGGCCCAATCTTCAACGCATACTTATTTATAATTTACTAACTGGATTACCCAAGTTCCTTATTCAAAGGACATGTAGGTTTTCAAACAAATCAAATTACTTCAATTAACAATGCAATTTAGATTTAGAAATATTATGCCGAAGATGCACGTGTTGATTTCAATTTGACAGAGCGACGTAGTATATCTTTCATTGAATCCAATAGAATTAAAGATCTATTTATTGAATGTGGTAGGACTTAAGATGTGTGTGTTGCATCTTGTGGAATTAAGAATGTGTTAAATCAAGTCTTGTTGGACTAAGGCTATGTGTATTGAGACTGTTATAATTAGGACTGTATCTATTGAGTCTGGTAAGATTAACGCTGTGTTTATTGAATGTAAGATTTACGCTGTGTTTATTGAGTCTGGTAGGATTAGCGCTGTGTTCATGAAGTCTGGTAGATTTAACGATGTCTTTAATGAGTCAGATAGGATTAACGCTATCTCTGTTGAGTCTGGTAGGAGTTTATAGGCCCGGTTAACTTTTTCAAAAAATGGAATTACCCCGTATTTGAAGTGATATTACATGTGTAAAAATGTATACAATAATTTTAGGATGCATGTCAAATGTAGTTGAGTGCTTAGTAAAAATGTTGATATACAACATGTAGGTGTCACCATGATTCCTAGCATATAGATGGGTGCAAATACGAAACTAAGACACGTGGTCAGTTGCTGAAGAAATTCCGGTGAAAACATGCAGGGTCTAGCAAAAAGTCTGTAGCTGTGAGGGAAGGTGGATGGCCCCATATGAGAGGTAGATTTTTGAGAAGGGCAGATAGGGTTCTTGATTGTGCACAGTGTCTAAATCCCCATGTTTGGTACTGTGATGGTGTGGGGGTGGTGCGGATTAGCCCAAATGAGGGAAAATCAAAGCAAAAAAGGGGAACCTGCTCAGAGCATGTTTTGTGCACCAGCACCAGTATTTATAGATTACATGTAATTTAGGGTCATAATTTATTAACTACACTAATATGAAATACAAGTATTGACATAAAAAGGAAATATGATTTTTCATTAGTCTGTCATAATCTGACTTTGGTGTATACCCCCTATCCACATGTTTCAAAACCAAAGAAACTGTCCCCTGCCACCTGAGTCTGGTACGATTAACGCTGTGTTTATTGAGTCGGGTAGGATTAATGCTGTCTTTATTCAGTCGGGTAAGATTAACGCTGTGTTTATTGAGTCGGGTAGGATTAACGCCATCTTTATTCAGTCGGGTAGGATTAACGCTGTCTTTATTCAGTCGGGTAGGATTAACGCTGTCTTTATTCAGTCGGGTAGGATTATGGAAATGTTATTGCAGCTTCAGTCGACTCTATTTAAATGCATTTGTATACTCTTGTTCTGGATACAGTTTTCAAGGCTTGTCAAATAAAAAATACAATGCTCTTGTGCTAAAAATATTCATGTAATCATGTTGTTAAATTCGTGGATTGATTTTGTCTGGTGAAGGTACACGATCTGAATAAAAGTCCTTCAGATAGATTTTGATTTTCATTAAATGTAAGTTAAAGAAAAGAAGTGCATTTTCCAGTGTAACACGACGAGACACGTAATTAAAGGAATGAATTTATTATTTTTTCGTTGGATGGAGGTATATGTACAATGAAAAAACCCGGATAACTGCATCTCCGCGCGTAGCGCATGGTGCAAAGTTTCAAAGTTTGTTTTCGTGGTATACTTCCATCCAATCAAGACAAACTAAATTTATTCCTTATCATTTAAATATTATAAAACATTGAGTATAAATGAGGCATGCTATACTGACAAACAAGTTGATAGTGCAGGGGTTTCAAAAGTCTTTTTTAAAGTCAGCATATGATCGTTATAACGATCTAGTTTGCCATTACAACCTATCATTGGGTCAAATGCTGTCTGACGTGTTTCATACCGATTGTTAGACCGTTATTGGCACGCTGATTTTGACTACGGATAACTCCATTTACCCGATCAAGGTATAGGGCTCACGACGGATATGACCGGTCAACAGGGGGTGCTTACGCCTCCTAGGCACCTGATCCCACCTCTGTTGTGTCTAGGGGTCCGTGTTTGCCCAACTCTCTGTTTTGTATTGCTTATATGAGTTATGAGATTGATCACTGTTCGTTATCTTCACCTTTCGTCTAAGCATCGAGCTTGTATCTCTGCTGGTGGACAGTCTGTCCCGAGGATACTTGTCGCTCGATATATATGTTCCTTCATGAATATAAACAATATCGAGACAATATCGGCTGACACGTCACCAAGTATAAAAAGCTGTCACTCTGTGGAATCTATAAGGTGCACAGGCTCAAACAGATCGGTTGGTGCCCCTCGGATTATCCTTCGATATATCAAAGATTTGTCTTATGTACATCGTCAGATTGTCAGCTTTGGTACAGAAAATTCTTATACCCAATTTAAAGACTGTTATGTTCCTTTAAGAGATATTTTGGATGATTCCTTTTCAAATCCCAGGTACTCGATCTCAAAATGTTTTGTACAAAATTGTAAAAACTTGTGACATACCAATCACAAGAAATTCATTTAGTAGTAATCTCACCGGACGTAGTTACTGTACCAAAACTTTTGATAATTTGACTTGTAAATCTTCTAACGTTGTCTACGCTATTGAGAGTAACCTATGCGGCTGAATTTATGTGGGAGAAAGTAAAGGTTCACTTAACAAAAGAACATCGGGGCACAGATTTCAAATAAATAATGGTGGTAACCAACTTCTTTAGAAGCATTTCAATTCACCGGACCACTTCATCTTGTCCAGACCATCGCCGTGGCTTGGAGGTTAGAACGTTCGGCCCGCATGCGGAAGGCCCAGGATTAAATCCCGGCCGCGGCAGACCCAAATCGTTAAAAGAAGTATGGACAGTTCCATCGTCAAACGCTTGGCATCAGGTGTGAATGTCATGGGTCCTCGGAGATGACTTTACATAGTATGTGTGGCACGCTAAAGAACCCTCACTGCTCAATGACAGTAAGTGCCGAGCAAAGGCTTAAATTTGAAGCCCTTCACCGGTCTTGGTGACGTCTCCTATATGAGTGAAAAATTCTCGAGCGAGACGTTAAACAAAATGCAATCATCTTGTCCGTGAAGGTCAGGATTTTGAAGAAAAAAAATTACAATCACACAAAAAAATTCAACATTAAGTACCTCTTTTCGTAGACAACGAGAAGGTCACTGGATCAGAACCCTAGGTACTGCATTTCCATATGAATGCAATGATAATGTATCTGACGTGGGAAATTTGACTAGTCCACAAGGAAATAACGTGAATATGACGGGATTCTTTTCCACTATTCAAAGACGGAAACGCAGTCATGGACATCGTTCATAAAAAAGACCAAGTATAAGTGATGTCACGTTTGATTCACTTTTACCTTACGTCAACAAACAATTAGGTCCACATCATATTCGTACAAAACTCTACTCTGTTCCATTGAGGATTTTACATACGTTATTCCTACAAGCCACAGCTAGTCTATACTTGGATTTTCAACACCTGAATATAGACTGAACTCTGATTATGGATGTTGACAATCACAGGCTGTTTAAACCACCACGGGTCATGGAAGCGACGGCAAGCATGAGACAGGGGCATGCTGTGATTGCTATCAGAGACCAGACAGACAGGGTTCTCTTTGGATTACCACGACTTCAAGGTGATCGAGGCTTGAATATTGTAATCGCTCTGAGGCAGTGTGCGGCGTAATAGAAGAGTGGAAGAAATTATTGCTTCTTTTATCGTTTAGTACATTTTTCGAAACAAGATACCGCGATTTACCTTAAATTTGAAAATTTTAGGGGGGGGGGGGGGGGGGGGCGTCGGCTGCGCCCCCTCTAAATCTGCCACTGTAAATATTTAGTCCAAAATATAAATGTTGGATATTAGAAACTTTTACAAGATTTCTGTAAAAAGCCGTTGACAAAGGTGTAGTGCGAAGAGCGCACGGAACTCTGGGAGAGAATTGGAAATATGTCGTTTGTTTTGACGCTGTTCTCTATGGAGCGCCAAATTAATATAAACTCAAATAATTGAAGATATCTTCAATTATTTGAAGATGTCATCAATTCAATTATTACTCTCTTTAATTGAATTAATGCGCGCATTAAATCAATTATTGCTCTCATCAAATTAATTAATGCTCGCTTCAATTCAATTATTGCTCTCATCAATTGAATTAATGCGCGCATCAATTGAATTGAAGAGAGCAATAATTGAATTAATGCGCTCATCAAATCTATTATTGCTCTCTTCAATTCAATTGATGCGCGCATTAATTGAATTAATGAGAGCAATAATAGATTTGATGCGCGCATTTATTCAATTATTGCTCTCTTCAATTCAATTGATGAGAACATCAATTTAGTAGAATTATTGCTCGCAATAATTAATTTAGAGCTCGGTGTAAATAATTTGATGATCTCTTTAATTCAATTGAAGATATCTTTAAATCATTTACAATGCTTTTGTATAAGGAATTAATGCGCGCATCAATTCTTTTAGAGAGAGCAACAATTCAATTCAGGATATCATTAATTCAATTGTAGATATGTTGAATTGAAGATATCTTTAATTTTATAGTTGCTCTCTCTAAAAGAATTATTGCTCTCTTCAAATGAATTAAAAATATCATTGATTCAATTGAAGAGAGCAGTAATTGAATTAATGTGCGCATTAAATCAATTATTGCTCTCTTCAAATGAATTAATGCGCGCATCAATTAAATTATTGCTCTAATCAATTGATTTAATGCGCGCATTATATCAATTATTGCTCTCTTCAATTGAATTGTAGCGCGCATCAATTCAATTGTTGATATCATTAATTCATTTGAAGAGGTCATTAATTCAATTAAAGCGCGAATCAATTCAGCTGAAGAATTAATGCTATCATCAATTGAATTAATGCGCGCAATAATTCAGAATTGAAGATATCATTAATTATTTGAAGAGATCTTTAATCCAATTGTTGCGCTCATCAAATGAATTGATGATATCTTCAAATAATTGAAGATATCTTCAATTATTTGAGTTTATGTTAATTTGCCGCTCCATAGTTCTCTGCATCGGTACACATATCTAGTTCTTATCCTTCTTTTACATTGCTATTCAAAACTCCAAAATAAGATTGAAATCAATTAGGAAATCCTTGGTCAAGTGGAAAATGCATTGTTTTATGAACATTGACAGAGTATTGAATATGTCTGGATTTTGAACAACTGGACATTCCAAAATTCACTTATTTTTAACCCCAAAATTGATTAATACGAGTTTCGTACTTTCCTTATCAGAACAACTACTTTAACAATACAAGGAATCGCTGGTCTGTAGATAGATCTATTGCTACAAAATTTTAACTGCCTACGTCTGACAAATATTGCCTGTCTTATACAATGATGTGTTATATTTTATCATTAATATTGTCACCTACATGTTCTGTGCTCATTTTCAAATTTCAGAATTTAACAATGTCTATATTTCCATTACATTTCTATACCTCAGTTTAGAAAAATCTATATAATACTGTTGGCAATAGAAATCATGCATTGTAAAGGGAACAATTCTGTTGACATCCTGTGCAAATCGGGAATCGTGGGTTCAAACCCCGCTCGTACCTTGCCCGCATGAAATCTGAAAATGCTCGGCATCTAAATGTGAGTGTCACGTGTCTTTCGTACCGGGTTTTCGTGTCATGACATTGTGTTTGTACGAGAAAAATCAGCAATTGGCCCTGAGCAGGAAGCATGGATCTACATTTGAGACACTCTACCCACATGTACACCTGCAGGGGCCAGTTTCACAAAACTATCTTACGACTAAGATCTGTCCTAAGACCAAAATTTGTCATAAGATCCGTCATAGCTGTTTCACAAAACTGTCATATCTTACGTTGTGCTTAGCGATAGGTAGCTTATCCGGAGGGAACGTGGTTTCAGGGACAGAAACACTCTATTAGATTATATGGAGGATGTGGACATCATTGATAAGTTCCGTATCCCGCGACATGTGTTCAGAATATCCTACAGCCTACTTTCGTTGTTTAGCCATGTCCATTTTTTTTCACTTCTTCACCCAACCGGACATAATCTGTCGAATTTACAGCATCTTAAAAACAAATGTCGCTTTTTTACTCCACTTTGTCAAACAATACTGATATTTCAGCAACTGTAAGGTTTGGACATCGTTTTTTGGACATCGTTTCACGGACATCTTAAATCTTTTGGCACGGATTTGTCTGAGTGCATGCACACGGACTTCGTAGCCGCTGTGTGGTCACAATTAAACGTATTCGAATACCATTCATTTATTGTTTGTAGGCACAAAAGCAGTGTTGGGTGAATCTATTTCTTCACGTTTTTATGTTTGGTTAGTTTTCGTACTATTTCATTTCATTCATCACATAGGAAAACCTTTGCGCCCAGGATACATGTATAGTCGAACACGCGTATAATTACACGCGTTTTGTTCGATTAATGCGTCGTTCGTTATAAATTTGGATAAGTATTACTTGTGTCTTTGGTTTTCCCTACCGACCCACACTCTCATTTACTGAATACCTTTTTTGTACTCAGTATATTATTTTGTTGAATAAAACAAGTGCGGCGTTGCTAACTTGTAACAAACACTACAATCGTAGATTGTCTTTTCTCTATATATTTCAAATTAGTTAAGCAAATATTTTATTTTCGGAAGAGAGGAATGGGGGAGAAAATAAAAAAATATATCAGACTTTGACATAGTGATTCTACAAAAATATTCAATGTTTATTGTTTGTATCACAATTTCTGAAATCAAATAGTACACAAATCGAAGGTAACTTTTGAAATGCGAAATGTGTTCAAGATCGTAGCGGCTAGCCTATGGGCTATGTATGATGGCTGATTTGTGCCGTTTTACAATGCGTTGGTTTTTTAAAGTGTAGGTCACATGATTTAAAAAAAAGAAGTACAATGTATCAAATTTTATAAATATATTAAATAATTACAAATGCCTAAAATCACAATATTTCAACTTCCTATCTATATTTTTATATACTTTAATCTTTCATGTACATGTAACATTTAAATTCATCCATGCAGTTAAACATATATAAAGGAAACACGGGATTTTACAATGTAACGAGTATATAAGTACATGTAACAGCGTCCTAAGATCCCGAAGGGCTTTATGGAAAATTTGATCATGTACCAACCCGTATTTATATCCCGATAAATATTTTAAAATGATACCTTATGATTTATATTTACATTTTTGGTCGACAACATTGCTGAATTGTGTTAACAACACGTTTCCATACATTTCAAATTGTTGACGTCCACAACGAAGCGTCATAGATGTTCAATATGACGACAACACAAAACAAAGTTCCATAAAATAAAAAACTGTTTTAATTATTAAGACGCTAGAAAGCAAGTATATCAACATATACTTATACATTAACTCGGGAGTATATAATGGAAAACTCTTCCATATGTCTAATTTTAGGGGTAGGGGAATTATGATTTAAACAGGGGTGCGCAATGTTACACTTACAGTTGTGATGCGCTTTCACTTTTGAAAAGTGAATATGTTGAAGACCGACTTTGAAAGATGTTCTGCGGATATTACGGAGTTAACAGAAGACGGCGGCAGTCGTCAGGTGTAGGCAAATCATTTATAGACAGGACAGAGGACGCAGCTCAGATGAACCTCCGGAAAGAACTGAACATCGCAGAAAAATGTAGAACTGCACAAAGGTTAGGGACGGTTTGAATTTGGATATGTAATTGTTGACAAAATGAGCTCACTGAACGCTTCTTTTGACTCGATACATTTCTGGAATAGGTTTTTAACGACGCTTCGCTTCAATGTCCCGACATAAACTTGGAAACCGACACCAATCACATATGGCTGCTGTGGCACGGAAGCAGTGTGGTGTGTAGGTCTTAATGCACTTTGACGACTTAGCGGACATACATCTTGTGAATGACATTTTTGCTAAAGCCTAATGTCATCATCTAGCAGTAGGTACAATTCCGCATCACCGATGACCAGGGTGAAGTTGTAGCAGACGAAATTTTAGACATACAATAGTAAAATATTGTTTACAGAAATGCTTTTATCAATTATGGATGAAAGTCCACTGCTTGGAATACAAATAAAACCGTAAATACATTTTGTGATGTTGATTTCATCTATTGATGGATTTCTGTAGTAAGGGAGAGCGATTGCTAGATGCGTAATGCCTTAGTAAAAGTAGTACCTGTTGCCTACTTTTAACAAATGTTCATACGCACAGCCATGACCTCTGTTGACCCCGTAGTGGATTTATGCAGGGATAAATACGTATTGCTCGTAATAGTGTTATGTAGGAGAACACAGTTGCAAATGTAAATATTTGAAAATAGCTTTCATTTAAGTCCGAAACCGGTGTAATGGTTTAATGAAGTGGCACTAAATGGAAAATCTAAAATAGCTAAAATATCACTTACGTACAAAGATTTCTTTTTACACAATGAGAAAAAGATTTTTTTTTTCAACTTATCTTCATTAGTGTGAAAACCACAGTTGATAAACAATTGTTGATTTATTCAAAATATGTTTCTACACAGCTAACGCTACAAACAATTGTAAATATATTATGAGTGTATGAGGTGACCATTTTTAATCGTATGAAACGTATTTTGTTTGTTATATGTTCTAAATTAATTTTAATGGATTTTTCACAGCGAGAATATTCAGTAAATTGTTTAATACGATCAAAGTGGCCTGTCCGCCCTCTCCCCCTTTATTCTACATGTTTGCTATTTTCCTCAGAGATGAACACATTATGTAATCATTCTTATAGAGTGTAGTTTCAGATTTATTCGTTCCAAAATCCTTATCACCATAAATGGGCCACAATTGGGGCTCAACGTTGGTTTTAAACTGTTTAACTTATTAAAGGACGAATATTCAATACCAGAGGAAAACTGAACGCAGGTCAAGGGCCCTATAGACGTGATATCCATACTTCATTACTGTTTTGATAGTGCCCTGCCTATCTTGAATAGAGACAGGGAATGCTCACTCCTCCTAGGTACTTGATCCTACCTCTGGTAACTCTTAATTTTGCATTCCCTATAGGAGTCCCTGTTCGTTATCTTTACCTTTTCATGTAGACCACAATACGCTTCCGGCTGTATCTTGAGGTCCGGTATAACCCCGTGGATTTCACAGAATTATACACTATACATTCTGTTGATCAGTAGTATGGTAGTTGTACTTAGTTTAGTTTTATATTTTATATTGCCATTCACATTCAATCACTTCAATACATATTGCGCTGCGCTACTTACTAACTTTGTGTTGTGCGTTAAAGAAACCTAAACACCCCTTTTAAATATGCATGTAATGGTTTAATCCGTAAGGGTCCAGTTAGAACATAACTTGGATTAGTTCATGTATCATATTTGTTCTGTCAACTGATTGGTTTTAGTATTTTGTTCTAGCCAATAGGAATTCCTGACGGGAATTCCTGAGTTCTTTTTATGAAATAGTTCAGGAAAATCTAGTTTTGGAAAGAGATTCCAAAGGGTCTTGCTATTATTGAGTTCTCAAAAGTATAAAGTATATATTTGATTTCTAGAGGATTTGCTAACACCAACAACTGTAAGTAGTTGATAGTTTTACTATATGATTAAATGTAAGTAATGAATTTAAATAAGTAATTAAACTTTTCTTTTTTCATAAAATATGTGTGCAAGTCATGAGTGAAAGATTTACTGAAAGTGGAATTGTGGAAAAACATAATTTCTATTCTTTAAGTAAATAATGAGTTTTAAGTAATTAAATGCGCAGAGTGATATATGTGCACAGAATTTAGTATTTTAGTAAATTATTCAATTGGTCATCATAAAAGAGTTTAAGCAGCTTCACCTTTATTTTGGAAGCTGAAGCCCAGTTCCATAAACTGGTATGTACAAATGTAATTTACTGCAGTACATTATATTCATTTTTTGTAATATCAATTACTTATAATTGATGGTTCAGAGAGTTATTTCCTTTGACGATAAAATGATGATCAATAGATATATTTGTATCGTTGCATATGTCATATGTTCGAGAGTGTCTTTTGTCTTTGTATTGCATTTGTCATTATTTGTTTTTATTGTTGTTATAGGGTTGTTTTCATTGTTTCCCACTATTAAACTACGACCTTAATCATCTTATGGATTATCTTTACACCCAAGACCGGTTACAATAGTACAAAGATTTGTTAATAAGTGGAGCTGACCGCTATCCATCCTGTTGACCAGTAGTACAAAGTTTTGTTAATGAGTGGAGCTGACCGCCATCCATTCTGTTGACCAGTAGTACAAAGTTTTGTTAATGAGTGGAACTGACCGCTATCCATTCTGTTGACCAGTAGTACAAAGTTTTGTTAATGAGCGGTGCTGACCACTATCCATTCTCTTGACCAGTAGTACAAAGTTTTGTTAATGAGCGGTGCTGACCGCTATCCATCCTGTTGACCAGTAGTACAAAGTTTTGTTAATGAGCGGTGCTGACCGCTATCCATCCTGTTGACCAGTAGTACAAAGATTTGTTAATGAGCGGTGTTGACCGCTATCCATCCTGTTGACCAGTAGTACAAAGTTTTGTTAATGAGCAGTGCTGACCGCTATCCATTCTGTTGACCAGTAGTATAAAGTTTCCATTATTGTACTTCTTTTAAAAATCTCAGAAAAGTGCTTTATTTAATTAGGATCATTTGTCCGCCTTATACGGTTATAGTTTTGTTAAAAATTAAAATAGAGTAAACAAAATAAATATAGAACAACACTGCTCTGCGGAACAAAAATGAAAACAAAATATAAACAAACTTCCTGCTTTATAATATATGTAAGTAAGTAAACAAACAATAAAACAGATTGTATTTAGGCATTTACAGGCAGACACTTTATGGTTGACGTTTGCATGTATCAAGCATATAATTATGGACATGTAGCCAATGTCCATAAGAATCTAATTTTAAATCTGGATAAATTAATGCAGAGGTGCATCAACTATGACAAGTATGGCGACTAATTTAAGCAATAGAATATAAACAAGATAGATAATCACGATTTTTAAGTCATCATGGGTATTTCATTTCTTTCTCAGTCGACTGGGAATACAACGTTTATATTTTCGCACTGTGAGTGGTATTTCGAAATCCAAACACAACGTCTATAGTGGGTGAATAAAAGTTGACGACAGATTGAAGGTTTCCGTTGTGACAGGCCGGTCCAAGAGTGAACAGGAGTCCAGAGGGCGACACCTAACGCTGGATAGGGCCGTTGGTCTAACATAGGACGTGCCTATTACATCCCATGCCCGGACAAACCGGAGATGTCCTGATTACCCCACCAGAGGGTCGACCTTGTATGACAAGGTCGAAATTTCAATCATAGAATATTTCGCCAGGTGAATAATCACACACAGGTCCTGACAAAGTTCATGGCGTGCTCTCTGAATTCCGAATGGCCAGAAGAGATCCTGAAGGAGTTTACTACATATCATATCCAAGGAGGGGTCACAAAGTAGTCCAACAATTCCAGACTGTAGGGTCAGTGTTCCTTTGAGTGGTCGAGACACTTCAAACGTAACACCAATACCGTCCCGTCTCTATCATGGATGATGATCCCTTAAGAAGTGGTCATCTTCGTCCATATGTTCCTACGATTAAACTATTGTATGGTTAGCTGGGTCTCGTAAAGCATGTCAGGGGATCGATAAATTAATTTCGAAAGACAGTGTATCTAAACATTTCAAATACTGATTTCAGCAAGAGACCTACGGGCCTTAACGGTCACCTGAATATCATAGCCCATACAGGGAGTCTCATATTTGCATTAAAGTCTCAATATGGAGTCCTTTGTGCACATGTTTATGATCTTTCAAAATATGCACCCAATTTCTATTCATTTTTCAGAAGAACGAAAAATGGAAGTTTGAAACATATACATTATTTCACACCCCCCTCGAAAAAAACCCTGACCCATTAATTTCACAATTTAAGAAGAGGATATTACGGACATCATAACCATGCACAATGAATCCTATCCCCTGTGCTGAGGCACCCCTTGTATTCCAACTAATAATTTATTTGCAAACCTGTTACGATAAAGTTATCAACTTCAGCCAGCTTCAGTTAGACAATATATTCCAAATAAAATGACTGTAACTTACTTTGATCTAGTCTTCATATTTTGAAAAAAGATCAGCTATGGTATCTGGTCTGCTGTTTCCACTTTGCGCAATACTAGTCATGGCACCAAACACTTCTGTAATAAATAACACAAGGCAAATGCATGTAGAATTCATATTGTATAGAAGTAACAGTGAAGATAACAGTGATCAATTTTATAATTCATATACATGTAGAGAATACAAAATTAAAAGTAGAACAAATCCGGAACCCTGGACACACCAGAGGTGGGATCAGGTGTCAATGAGGAGCAAACACTCCCTGTTGTAATACAAGTGATAAACACAGAAAAAAGGAAACTAGAGAACTCTGGAGTGACCCTGTCTTATTTCGGGGTTTACAGAGAGTGTGAGAATAATCACAATCGTGTTTAATGGTAGACATACAATACATCATACTTACCACGTGTACAGGAGGAAATGTGAGGAACGATAACTTAGACGTTGACCTTACCAGGAGAGGAGAAGTGTCTGGCATAAATCCAATTTTAGTTGAACATTGGATATCTACACTTAGGCATCGTTATGGAATGAGGTGGTTAACTAATTTCTGAAAATTAAACATTATTGTCGGTTATTTACCATTCTACTACAGTTATTGCATCACAGACTGTTATAGTGTCTAGGTATCCCATGGTAAATTAGAATAAAAGAAATCAATACTTACGTAATGCAATGGAAAAATGAAAGTCTCACAATTATACCTTTAAAACTGTCTAACTCAATATCAAGCAGTGAAATCATCAACAGACATTAGGAAGGATGCTGAAATGGCTATCCATATCAGTGTTTGTAAAGATCCATGGAGACATGTTTAACACGTGGATCCATGGCATCCACCGGAAAAATTTGCTTGAAAATAGAACAATTTTCGTATTTTCAAACAAAATTTCTTGACTTCATATGATTGAAATTTCAAAACACCCATGGACGATGTAAACCAGTATAAGGTATCGAGGAATATGTAAAATAATTACCATATACCGGTATACACGTGTATATATCATCATAGCATCCTGTACATCGTTATTCCAATGGTGTCATGCCTGTACGTTATAAAAAAAAATGGGGAAAAGTTAAACGAAGTAAAATGAAAATAAACTTACCGTGTGTATGGTAAACCGAGAAAAAGTGACGCGGGGTGATGGAGCTCTATATTCTGGAGACACAGACCGACATGCGCGTAAACCTTTGAATGAATGATATTAAAGTTATGCCCCTCCTCTTTACTTACAGTATAACATGATACATTGAGGGTATACTTACCTGGCTTGAAAGCAGATGCACGAATGTCAAAATTTTAATTTGCAGGAAACAATACATCAATGGATCTCGCATGTTTATCAAACCATATTTAACGTTGTTCCATTTGCTAGTCTTCTTGTAATAAACGCGACAATGCACCGAATAGAGAAAGTAGATACCGACGGAAAATTCTAACGTTCAGTACGTACATTATGTGCAGACTTCGTCTTTAATTAACCTGTCTCTGCTTACGGCCAGTTCAGAAGGAAAATGATAGCGCCGACAATTTTTTACAAATGGAAAAGTTTAACTACGTTATGAAATATGAAGTGTATTTTCTTGATTTATGTATTTTTAGTGCCTATGAATTTGTAGGTATTATTGTAGCAAAATGCAATGAGGTTATGTATGCTCGTTAATTTGATATCTCAATATTTGCTTAACATACTCAACCATGCAGAGAACATACACTTTCAGGAAATCAGACTGATGCTAGATCTCAGCTGCTTCTTGTAATTAGAAAAACTTTATATAATTTGGAAATGATGTTCCAAATAAATGTGTTAATGCATACCATCACAAGGAATTCCTGCTTCTGTAAATTCTTTAACAGGATATTGTACATCGGAAGTGCCTGTGGCGGAAGCGGAAGTGCTTGTGGTGGGATCGGAAGTGCTTGTGGTGGAAGCGGAAGTGCCTGTGGTGGAAGCGGAAGTGCTTGTGGTGGGATTGGAAGTGCCTGTGGTTGATTCAGAAGTGGTGGACATTCAAACCATTTGATTTTCTTTTTTGTTTTGTCAATTAAATGATAAATTTGAACTTGTACACATTATTATTGAACTTGTACACATTATTATTGATTGCCGCCGTAAAATGGCTGAAATATTGCCAAAACGGCGTAAAACCCCAATCAATCAATCAATCATTATTATTGATTCAATTTAGAGAACAACTTCTTTGTGCAGTTGTACACCGTAGTAACAGATTGAGGGTGTAGTGGTTGTGACAACGTGTAGTTTAGAGCAATGACGGTTCGTGTTTAGCGGTTTGGAATGAAACCGGTGCTAGAAATTGTAATATCGCGACGGGTTGAGTGTAAAAGCTCAACTGCGCATTTTTCCTAACTCATCGTTGAATTTTCGCAAATGATCTAGATACGATATAAGTCCTCTTTTTGCAAAGCAAATCTAATCACTTTGATATTTTGAACACCGTCGTTTGGGAAAGAATGAGATATTTATCTTAAGACAAATTTCAATGATTTGCGATAACTTATAAAATGTCATTACTGAAACTGGGATTTTCCGTCACGTAACAGTGGAGCACAGTCTTTCGAATGTTGTTTGCATGGAGTGTGGATTAAAGGAATAATACATATGTAAAATAGAAAGAATGCAATGCATTTAAGAACTAATTTTGCTAAATGTATTACATTTAAGGAAGAAATAGCCAGGTTGTTTTGCATTACTTCGAATGGAAGTACAATTCCACCCTTATTAACTTAATCAACAATCAAACCTTCTGTGTGGTAAATAGGCTGCTCAAAATTTACACTTCGATAAACAATCTTTATCTCTGTCTCTGATGGGATCTACCACTAAACTACCTGTCTCAACAATAACAAACGTACTGCATTAGACCGTCATTTAACAACAAAATTCTTCATATAATTGTGTGTTTGAGTACAGCAAACTGGACGGGACTCGGAGCTCGTTCAGTTTTCAGAAATAGTTACTTTCACTTTACCTAGACCTAATGAGAATGTTTATTGTCTGTTATCCGAGAACAATAATTTTTGTTGTATCAAATTCTTATTATACGAACCGTGCAATTAAAATTGAAAACATTCATGTTTAATGATGTTACACGTAATGTTTGCTTATCATAGTTCGCAAACATTTGCACAATTACGGATTATTTTTTCAGACAATATATTCCTAAGCGTTCGTTAAAATGATTGAAGTTTAAAAATAAAGTGACCCCTAACAGAAAAACACCATTTTGGACAGATTGGAATAATAAAGATTAAATAATCTTTTAAAGATTTTATCGATAGATGAACTCTAGCCATTTCATTCTGGAGCTTTGCTAAAAGTGTTTTGCACTTTGTTCAGTTCGGAAATGAAATGTCAATGATGTACACATCGGTAAAAAATTTAACACGAATGCTTAATCCTCTACTAAAGTAATTTGTATAATGTGGAATCGTTTAAATTCGCGGGGACCAGTTTTCGTAGATTGTTAAGATATTACAGCTTGTTAAGATGTAGTTGTACGTGGATATGGTTTCTACACATTGATTGTTTCATAGATTGTGAATTTCGTTCTGTGGTTTGAAACTCGCGGGATAGAATTACCCTCGAGATGTAACAAAAAATGAAGCCTCTACAAATGCAATGATTCTGCAGTAATCGGCGAACCAAATCGTTGATTTTCTTGTTTTGAATAACTTTCTATGCTAAGTAATCAGATTTGTGATGGGTGTATGAGTTCCTGCATGAGAAACAATAAACACCGAACTAGGGAGAAGTATAATTGGCAAAAAGTTTATAATATAGAAATCTGCACGTGTAGGAATTCTACAATGTGTATAGGTAAGATGAATGCATTGACGACGATGACCTACCAATAAGAGTGACTGTTGTGGAGTCCAAACTACAATTCATGGCCATTTCCTGCAGTGGCAGGTTCTTCACCAGTCTTCCATTCAGTTTACTGGGTGTGCTACAGCTGGGTTCACTTGAATACTTTAATGTCAAACTCCTTGTTCTGGCAAGAGTGACAAATGCGACTAATTGACAGTCGCAGTGAAGAGGGTTATAATCCAAGGCACTTCAAAAATATATTTGGATAATAGTAAGATTACGTCTGACTTTAATCTAATTTCATATTGTAGGGAATAAAACTTGAATTGCTATAGTTCTGTTAATAAAAAATAATTATAGATTGAGTTATCATCCATGTTGTCTTTGTTTAGGTTATTTGTTCCAGTGAACATATCATAATGCTTTAGCAGTTTAACTTTCTTTATATTCATCATTGTTTTCAGATATCAAAATTAGGATTGTTGGGATAAGAACGCATAGCACCAAGTGACATCAAACATGACACAATATAGACTTTTCATTTATTATAGGATTGCACACACGTGTGCACTCACGTACGTACGGATGGACGCACGTACGCACCAAAACACACATATATAGTTCAATATGTTAAAGAATTTGTTAATTTAGGAAAATGCTTGTATTTAGCATGCCTAATCTTTTTTCTATTTATGTATGAGTATACTATCATGTGTGGTGTTTGCATATATCATATTACATGTATGGTATCCTGTTTTTGATGAGTCGTTTGACTCAAGGATAATAAAGAACCTGAGACGCCCATCACATCTTAGAACCATCTCCATGTTATCAGAGATAACACATATCAGAAAGTTCTACGTATACATTTCAATTCTCTTTGAATTATCTAAAGTCATTTTAGGGGAGGAATCATTAAGCAATAACCCGTGCAGAAATGGGTTCCTTTACATTACACTTTGTTGGTCCGGTCTCCCTCTAAATTGATAAAAGGAAATATAGGCCATGGAACATCAAAATAGTCACGTGATACATTTTTTAGGTTTCATGTTCGTACCTATTTACCCTTTATCTTTTTATTTCATTGTTATGATGTACATTACATATTGAAAACAGATATGAAATCTTATTCTGAAGCTGCTGTATCTTTAAAACAGGCGGAACATGAGCGATCTCTTTTTAGAATTAAAGTAAGTCTCCCAAACATATTTTCATAAAGCCTTAACCATTGAACATGATCAGGTCATGACAATTTATACTTACATACGTTCCAAATTTGGTAATCCGTTTATCAGATCTTCGTTTACGTTCCGTAGCGTATTCTTTTCCAGATCTCTGAAGTATGATAGAAATCTCATAATTTTCATGACCAGCATCAAACCGTTTGCCCTAAAACTTGATTAATAATGCAAAAGTGATGCCACACATGTAGAAATATGTAAGATTGAACACAAAAGAAAGTTTTATTGATGTTCTCATGTCACAATATTTCACTTATATGTATTAACACCTAGAAGTCTCTAAATAAATAAAAGTATATTCATATCAACATTGAACTTTTCGTTAGATAATGTAATTCTTAATTAACTTCCAAAAATGTATTAAAAATGTATAACTATATAAACCTGCTTAAAGTTTATGCAAAAAATCTCACCACTGCTGTTTACATTACAGTCCGTTTGCTGCTATCATTACAATTCGTTTGTCACTATCATTGCAATTCGTTTGCTACTATCATTACAATTCGTTTGCTGCTATCATTACAATTTGTTTGTCACTATCATTGTAATTCGTTTGCTGCTATCATTACAATTCGCTTGTCACTATCATTGCGATTTGTGTGCTCTATTAAATACAATTCGTTCGCTGCTATCATTAATATCCGGTTGCTACTATCATTGCAATTCGTTTGCTACTATCATTACAATTCGTTTGCTGCTATCATTAAAATCCGTTTGCTACTATCATTACACTTCGTTTGTAATTTTGATTTATTTTATAAATCAAATTTCTTAAACCGTATTGATCTGCAGGTGCCTAATTAAAATAGATTATGTTCATATACATCAGCAATGTTAAAACCTAAATGTACTAGCGGAAACAATAAACAGTGTAGTTTGATAGTTTTATTTATAGATTCATATACAAAATATTATGTTGCATTATGTAAATCATGATTCAATATAATGCATTGTCTATCAATTCAAACATCAAATTACGGATTATGTCCATTATGCTTGACACGAAAAGCCACTGAAAATAAGGGGGGTTAAAAAGGTTTAATAAGTTTTATAACGTGTAAGACCGACATTTGCACCGATGTATTCTTTACACCTACGAAGCATTCAACGAATCAGGTTATGCAGAAATGCCTGGGAAATGTTTTATCATATGCGCAATAAAAAAACGACGCAAAGCATCCAGCGTAGCAGGGGAGTTTGGCCCTTGACGGAAACGTCGTTCCATTTCATCCCAAACATGTTCTATGGGCGATAAATTCGGTGACATCGCAGTCCAGGGTAGCACATTCACGTTTTGCTTCTGTAGATAGTTACTAACAACGCGTTCTGCTGCGTGTTGTTCTGCTGCAAAATGACTTTATGCTGGTCGTTATGACTGATTGGAATGACGAATTGACGTACAATCTCGTCACGGTAACGTACGCCGGTTAAATTGTCCTCCACTATCACCAAAGGAGTCATTCCATGTGATGTAATTCCGCTCAGACCATAACGCCCCCTCCGCCGAATTGGTGCACGCAGACGTCAATGGAACGTTCTCCGGAAGACGGTAAGCCCGAATTCGGCCGTCACTGCTGTCGATATGAATTTTCAACTCGTCCGTAAACAGATTTTTCACTCAATTTCTGTTATTAAAACGACAATGCCTCCTACACCATGTTAACCACGCTACACAGTGACGACAGAGCAGAACAGGACGGATAGCAGGACATCGAGGACGGATGATGGTTTCGCGCAATCTGTTCATTTAGGTACAGTTTGCTGATATCGTCTCCATAAAGCATTTACAGTGCTAATATGAACTCGAAATTGCTTTGCCACTTTGCGTTGAGACATCCCAGCTTCCAGCATCCACATAGTATGCAAACGATCATTTTCAATCATGCAAGGCATCTTTCTATCTAATCTTAATTGTCCCCATATAACCCAATCTCTCTCTTTGTTTATTGACCCCGTATATTTCAATATCTTCTTTGTTTATTGACCCCGTATATCGTAATATCTCACTCTGTTTATTGTCCTCGTTTATCCTAATATCTCACTTTGTTTAATTGGGAAGTTTCTAGTATACCGATCCCCAATAACACGCGACTGTACATGATCAGGTATTCCCCTTGCCGTTGCTAAGCGGACTGTAAACACACCGCCATTTGCATTTTCGCCTCGGATGCTGAGATGTGAAACTCGTCAATATTTTTCTTTGTTTCTTTACCCCGTATATCCTAATAACTCTCTTTGTCTGGTGTACGTATTTGGAAATCTCACGTTTTTATTGTCCCCGTATGTCTCAACATTGTTGCGGTATATCTCAATATATGCTTCTTTATTTTCCCTGTCTATATCAATGTTACCTTTTGTTTATTTTCCTCATATATCTCAATATATCACTTGTTTATTGTTCCCGTATATCCTAATGTCTCACTTTGTTAAGTCTCCCTGTATATTCAAAAGTCTCACTTTGTTTATTGTCCACGTATACCTCAATATCTTCTTTCTTTGTCGTCTCTGTATATCTCAATATTTTCTTGTTTATTGTCCTCATATATCTTAATATCTTCCATTGTTTATGTCCCCGTATATCTTACTCTTTTTTTGCCATCTCAATATCTGACTTTGTTTATTTTCCCTTTTATTTCAATATATCGCTTTGTTTATTGTTGTCGTATATAATAATGTATGCCTTTGTTTATTGTCCTTGTTTATCTCAATATCTCACTGGTTTATTGTTCCCGTATTTCTCAATTTCTCCTATTCTATTGTCTCTCTATATCCCATATCATCCCATGTTTTTGTCCCTGTATAGCGTAATATCTTCCTTTGATTATTGTCCCCGTTTGTCTCAATCTCTCACTCTGTTTATTGTTCCCGTAAATATCAATATGTCTCACTCTGTTTATTGTCCCGTATATAACAATATGTCTCACTCTGTTTATTGTTTCCGTATATAACAATATGTCTCACTCTGTTTATTGTCCCCGTATATAACAATATGTCTCACTCTGTTTATTGTTTCCGTATATAACAATATGTCTCACTCTGTTTATTGTCCCCGTATATAGCAATATGTCTCACTCTGTTTATTGTTTCCGTATATAACAATATGTCTCACTCTGTTTATTGTTCCCGTATATAACAATATGTCTCCCTCTGTTTATTGTCCCCGTATATAACAATATGTCTCACTCTGTTTATTGTCCTCGTATATAACAATGTGTCTCACTCTGTTTATTGTACCCGTATACAACAATATGTCTCACTCTGTTTATTGTCCCCGTATATAACAATATGTCTCACTCTGTTTATTGTCCCCGTATATAACAATATGTCTCACTCTGTTTATTGTTTCCGTATATATCAATATGTCTCACTCTGTTTATTGTCCCCGTATATATCAATATGTCTCACTCTGTTTATTGTCCCCGTATATGACAAAATGTCTCATTCTGTTTATTGTTTCCGTATATAACAAAATGTCTCACTCTGTTTATTGTCCCCGTATATAACAATATGTCTCACTCTGTCTATTGACCCCGTATATAGCAATATGTCTCACTCTGTTTATTGTCCCCGTATATAACAATATGTCTCACTCTGTTTATTGTCCCCGTATATAACAATATGTCTCACTCTGTTTATTGTCCTCGTATATATCAATATGTCTCATTCTGTTTATTGTCCCCGTATATAACAATATGTCTCACTCTGTTTATTGTCCCCGTATATAACAATGTGTCTCACTCTGTTTATTGTCCCCGTATATAACAATGTGTCTCACTCTGTTTATTGTCCTCGTATATATCAATATGTCTCACTCTGTTTATTGTCCCCGTATATAACAATATGTCTCACTCTGTTTATTGTCCCCGTATATAACAATGTGTCTCACTCTGTTTATTGTCCCAGTATATATCAATATGTCTCACTCTGTTTATTGTCCCCGTATATAACAATATGTCTCACTCTGTTTATTGTTTCCGTATATAACAATATGTCTCACTCTGTTTATTGTTTCCGTATATAACAATATGTCTCACTCTGTTTATTGTCCCCGTATATATCAATATGTGTCAATCTGTTTATTGTTCCCGTATATATCAATATGTCTCACTCTGTTTATTGTCCCCGTATATGACAATATGTCTCACTCTGTTTATTGTCCCCATAAACAACAATATGTCTCACTCTGTTTATTGTACCCGTATACAACAATATGTCTCACTCTGTTTATTGTCCCCGTATATAACAATATGTCTCACTCTGTTTATTGTCCTCGTATATAACAATATGTCTCACTCTGTTTATTGTCCCCGTATATAACAATGTGTCTCACTCTGTTTATTGTCCCAGTATATATCAATATGTCTCACTCTGTTTATTGTCCCCGTATATGACAAAATGTCTCATTCTGTTTATTGTTTCCGTATATAACAAAATGTCTCACTCTGTTTATTGTCCCCGTATATAACAATATGTCTCACTCTGTCTATTGTCCCCGTATATAACAATATGTCTCACTCTGTTTATTGTCCCCGTATATAGCAATATGTCTCACTCTGTTTATTGTCCCCGTATATATCAATATGTCTCACTCTGTTTATTGTCCCCGTATATAACAATATGTCTCACTCTGTTTATTGTCCTCGTATATATCAATATGTCTCACTCTGTTTATTGTCCCCGTATATAACAATATGTCTCACTCTGTTTATTGTCCCCGTATATAACAATGTGTCTCACTCTGTTTATTGTCCCAGTATATATCAATATGTCTCACTCTGTTTATTGTCCCCGTATATAACAATATGTCTCACTCTGTTTATTGTTTCCGTATATAACAATATGTCTCACTAGGTGTATTGTCCCCGTATATATCAATATGTCTCACTCTGTTTATTGTTTCCGTATATAACAATATGTCTCACTCTATTTATTGTCCTCGTATATATCAATATGTCTCACTCTGTTTATTGTCCCCGTATATAACAATATGTCTCACTCTGTTTATTGTCCCCGTATATATCAATATGTCTCACTCTGTGTATTGTCCCCGTATATATCAATATGTCTCACTCTATTTATTGTCCCCGTATATGACAATATGTCTCACTCTGTTTATTGTCCCCATAAACAACAATATGTCTCACTCTGTTTATTGTCCCCGTAAACAACAATATGTCTCAATCTGTTTATTGTTCCCGTATATATCAATATGTCTCACTCTGTTTATTGTCCCCGTATATATCAATATGTCTCACTTTGTTTATTGTCCCCGTATATATCAATATGTCTCACTCTGTTTATTGTCCCCGTATATATCAATATGTCTCACTCTGTTTATTGTCCCCGTATATAACAATATGTCTCACTCTGTTTATTGTCCCCGTATATATCAATATGTCTCACTCTGTTTATTGTCCCCGTCTACAACAATATGTCTCACTCTGTTTATTGTTCCCGTATATAACAATATGTCTCACTCTGTTTATTGTCCCCGTATATAACAATATGTCTCACTCTGTTTATTGTACCCGTATATAACAATATGTCCCACTCTGTTTATTGTCCCCGTATATATTAATATGTCTCACTCTGTTTATTGTCCCCGTATATAACAATATGTCTCACTCTGTTTATTGTCCCCGTATATATCAATATGTCTCACTCTATTTATTGTGTATATATATTAATATTTCCTTTTGTTGTCGCCGTATATCGTAGTTTGTTATCCTCGTATATCTTAATATATCTCCCTTTGTTTATTGTCCTTATATACTTAGAACTTGTGTTCAATCCTTTTGTTATAACATGTACACAATAAAATATGTTCAAATCAATTACATAATAAAATGAGCTTGTTTGGTTATTTGTCTATCCGCTTGTAAATTTTCTTATTTATCAAGGTATTGTCACCAAACTTAAGTAAGGGTTGTCCAAAGTTGTGTTCAGATGGTCCATGGGTATTTTGCCTAAATCATTTTATGGTTTGACTTTTTAATTTGTCATTAGAAGTGTTGTAAATAGAAAGTATAACATATATAAGGCTTGTCTGTAAGATGTTTATAAGAGAAAACGGGGAGTAAGAATGTCTGACATAGCAGGAGATTGGTCATGTGGTTACTCTACCTGTTACTTGGCTATGTATATTAATAGAAGTAGACGGATAAACATGGGGTCATCCATACACTGAGATGTCGATTACCTCAAGAAACCTTTTTATATTTTTAATGGTGAACAGAGGTAACTCTTATATGACCATTACATCAATAGGTAACCAGAGGAAACCCTAATATGACCATTACATCAATGGGTGACCAGAGAAAACCTTTATATGACATTTATATCAATGGATGATGAAAGGTAACCATTTTATAAGCATTGCTACTATGGGTGACCAAATGCAACCCTTTTATAACTAGTTTCTGTGGGAGATCAACGCCTACCCTTATCTGATTATTATATCTATGGTGACCACAAGATACCCTTTTATGACCATTACACCAATGGGTGATCAGAGGTCACCCTTAAATGACCATTACATCAATGGATGACCAGATGTAACCCTTATATGACCATTACATCAATAGGGGACTGGAGGTAACCCGTATATGATCAATGGGTGACCAGAGGAAACCCTTATATGGAATTTACATTAATAAGTTACCAGAGGGAACTCTTATATGACATTTACATCGTTGGGTGATCAGAGGTAACTTCATATAACATTTACATCAATGAGTGACCAGTGATAACCTTTACATGACATTTACACCAATTGGTGATCAGAGGTAACCCTTATAAGATATTTACATCAAAGAGTGACCAGAGGTAAGTCTTATATGACCATTACATCAATGGGTGACCAGAAGTAACCTTTACATGACATGTACATCAATGAGTTACCAGTAGTAACCCTTATATGACCATTACATCAATGGGTGACCAGAGGTAAACCTTTTGTAACCATTGCTACACTATGGGTGACCAAAGTTTACCCTCTTATAAGCACTGCTTCTATGGATGATCAACGGTTACTGTTATATGATTATTATATCTATGGTGACCAGTAGTAACCCTTTTATGACCATTATATTAATGGTTGACCAGGGGGAACCATTGTACGACCATAACATCAATGGATGACACAAGGTAAGATTTATACGACCATTACATCAATAGGCGATTAGAGGGAACTTTTATTTGATCATCACAGCAATGGGTGACCAGAGAGAACCCTTATATGACGATTACATCAATGGGCTACCAAAGGTAACCCTTATTTTACATGTATCATTAAATCAATGGATGGCCAGAGGGAATCCTTATATGACCATTACATCAATGGGTGACTAGACGAAACCCTTAGATGACCATTACATCAAAGGGCGACCAGTGCTAACCGTATATGATCATTATATTATAATGGTGACCATGGATAACCTTTTTTAGAACCATTAATCAACAGGTTGAGAACAACCCCTAGCTATTGATATGGTTATACAGAACGACATTGTTTAAGGTTTTAGATAATGATGAAATTTATTCATCTGTAAGTATCGAAACAAAAATATATAGATTGTTAAAAAAAAACCAATTAATCAACATAAGAAAAAACACAGAAAAATGGAGAGACCTAATAAAAGGATTCAGAACGGAATGTAAATCGGAGCACGCCCATCTGCCTCAAGATTTGTGATTCGACAATCACAATGCCATGCAGAAAGTAAACACAGTCACCCTTTTAAAACAGATGAAAGTTGTACTTGTATTTATCATTACGCAAATGATGTCGCGAAATAAGAACGATTTTCGGGTGTTTTACGTCTCTTCGAAAATTGTTCACTCATATTAAAACGTCACTAATTGTTGGTGAAGTAACATAAATCTAGACCTATGCTTAGTTAGCGCTCAGGGCTGTATCAGTGAGGGTTCTTTAACATGTTTAAGGCCATATCCGAAATAGCTGTTGTACTAACTTCTAAATTTCAAGAGAATGGAGAAGGAGCTATCACTACCTATATTAGCGTCCTAGGTGTGGCGAGGCCATGGCATGGACTCACGACCTACCGTTCTCAAAGTGAACTCTTTGCCACTGAGCTACTACAACAGGCCATATACTGGTGTGGTTTATTAGCTATCTTATTGCTGTTGAAGTTATACATCAGGGGCGGATCCAGGAATTGCGATTACGGGGGCGCCACTTTATGAGGCAGACGGTCCAGGCTGAAGCACTCGTGGGGTCCAGGTGGCGAAGCCCCCTGAAGCTCTTGGATTTTACAGATGTTATGGGGCTTGAAATATTTCTCCCATTTAGTCATTTGTACTATTTTCTATCATTTTTTAAAGATGAAATTAATAAAATGACCCAAATTTTAAGGTTTTTTTAAAAAAAAAAAAATTAAGTTCTCCCAATAAAGTAATTCAAGAAATCAAAAGATTTTGTAATTTATTTCTCCGGGAGTGGTAGAAATTATTGCTTCTTTTATAGTTTAGTACATTTTCCGAAACAAGATACCGCGATTTACCTTAAATTTGAAAATTTTAGAGGGGGGGGGGGGGGCGCCGGCTACGCCCCCTGTAAATCCGCCACTGTACATTGTTTGGTTTTGATCAATTATCATTATGGTATGGCTTAACATTAATTGACATGATGAATACCTTCAAAACTGTGAAAAGTTCGTATCAAAATTTAAGTTTGATATGATATAAATTATAAAAATGATTCATTGCGTTTTAAATATTTAAATTTGAAAGTAATTCATACAGAGGCTGCTTACTTAATGAAAAAGATTAGAAATAAATCCCTAATGAGGTCTTATAAGTGATTAAAATAACTTTCATATTTTGTTGAGTTTTTTTAAATATAGAAATAAAGAGATCAGACTTATTGTATTCTATCAATGTAGACCATAGATATACTAGTGCAGATGTTCTTTTTCTGTAATGAAGCATACAAATAATTCTCAAAAATGAAGGCATTCGGATTCCCTATCATATCCTTGAGAATTCGGTGCCTTTAATTTTGTTTATCCCACATGTTACAATCAATATTCTATAGGACAAAAACAATGCACATTTGTTGATTTTGGTTGATAACTCACGTGATAAATTTCAATATCAACAACAAAAACATACATCTTTCACAGCTATTGACTATACGAGAGACACACGGTATTACAAATCATAGACATTCTATGAAGAAGTGAAAATAAGACTGTATACAAAGCAATATTTACGTGTAGTTTAACTTCATTAAAAGATAAACTAATTGACTTGGAAAAATATATGCATTCACTATGATTACAAGCCAAAGTATAGGTTGTAGAAATGCTTTGCTGAACTCTGAATGACTTGCTACATTTTATATGCACGTTGGATATGTATTTTGATATCATATGATTGTTTGTCATATAAAAATCTTTGTCAGATGTAATATAACCAGTTGAATTCCTACACATACTTAGAGTTTTTGTAAGTTCACCAGTCCCTCAAAACTTCCCCTTTCTACCATTGTTATCTTATTACTGAACAAGAATCTAAAAAAAAAAAAAGAAAATCCAGGTGCTTTATTGCAAAGACGTGTACACACATTTCAACACAATGTCTTACACTGTTACAACACTTTAAAGTCTTATGATGCAAATCTAAAGTTGAATAATTAAAATTTCTGTTATGACGTACTATTTCCCTGACCCGTGCCTTGCCTTATTGACCCGTGATAAATCAATAATAACTGTATAACCAAGCAGTAGAATAAAAGGAAAACTCCCTCAAAGCGGATCATTATGTGAAACAAATGGATCAAGATTAAGAAATAGTTCGTAAATGTCTAATATAATCAAAATAAAGAATAACAGATTTAGACGAATATGTTAATCAAAAACATCTACCATTTCAAGGGAGTTAAGAGAGTTAATTTATTTTGTCCAGGAAAGTTTAATGTTAGCGTGTGATATGACAGTATCATGTAATTCTATAGTATATATTTAGCAATAACTCAAAAAAGAAAACGAAGCAACAGTCATTTACATCTCAAAGCATTAAAAGCTTTCACACATAAATCCGCACCAAAATGGATGGACAACTTAATGTTCATGGCCTATCTCCATACTAAAATTCAAGATAAATTCATTTAACAAAATTACTTTTTGTTAGATTTTTTTTTATTGATAAGATGATTCTTGATTATATATCTGGTGTTGGATAAAATCACAGCACTGTGCTATTATCATTACAATTCGTTTGCTACCATCATTATAATTAATTATAATTTTGACTTAGGCACCCACTTTTAAAAGACTTCAACAATGTGGGTTTATAATCTGTTGATTTCTCCATTTTTAAGATCATCTACCAGAGACACATGACTCTCATTTCTAATCCTGGGCGTTTGAAACAGTCACTCTTTATGCACTCGTTGAGAGTTTTAAGGTTCTGTGCTCGAAAAGAACCTGATATATCGCAGTTTTCGTACCAACACCCTACCACTAGGCTATTATGAGCTGTTTATCCCTTTACGTTATCATACTATATCAAATGCAGTATTACACCATAAACACAACCATTGGTAGGAAGAGGGTCATTACACTCCGATGATATATAGATAATATAAATATATATACAACGTTTTCATCATATTCCCTAACAGTTTTATTATAGTACATAATGCATCATGGACTCCGATTTTCCCATAACCCTCTTTAATCAATAGATTTTCCTGTCTCCCAAGTCTTCTAAAGTATGTCCCCGCATACCTGGAAGTCAATCATCAAAAAGTAAAACTAACGAACATTAATCAATTTCATAATTCCTATAAAGAATACAAAATTGAGAGTAGTGCACACATGGACCCCTTGGACACATACCAAAGGTGGAATAAGATACCCAGGAGGAGTAAGTAATCGCTGTTGACCGTCAACATCAGTATTCAAACAACGACCCAACCATTGGCATGAAACCCGTCAGACAACATGAAATCTAATGATCGATTGTATATGTAAATTATATCTTTAACAGTATACCGCTACATCAAATATCAAAATTCTCTACTCATTCACAATATGCTCCATTTTGAAACCCTATAATTTACCGAGTAATTAACGATATCGGCTGGTACAAAGTCCGAGAATATTCGAGTCATTAACGATATCGGCTGGTACAAAGTCCGAGAATATCCGAGTCATTAATAATCTGATCCAATATAAAACCTAACATCTCCGAAGCATTCACTAAAGACGCAAGTGAAAATCCCTAGAATACCCGAGTAATTCACAATATACATCAGTATAAATCCCTAGAACACACGAGTCATTCATAATACAAATCAGTATAAATCCATAGAATCTTCCTGTCTTCCGCAGTGTGTCCTGATATAAAACACAGGAGTCATGCAAAGTGTGCCCCCGCAAAATATTCCTGTGTTATTTACAGTCCATCCCCAAATATACCCCAGCACTTTTTGACTACTAATCATTAACATTATACACTAGCATACATCACTTTTTTGACTACTAATCATTAACATTATACACTAGCATACAGCACTTTTTGACTACTAATCATTAACATTATATACCTAGCATACATTACTTTAATTCCACAATCACCCACAAAATGCTGAAGTCATCTACGGCATGCCGCAGTATAAAACCCTAAAAAATTTCCCAGTCACCCAGAGTATGATCCCTTATCAATCTACGGAATTCCGCAGCCAATCACAGTATTCGCGCATATATATAAACCACAATATTTCACCTTCATACACAGTAAGCCTTCGTATATACTCCGAACTTCCCCATTCAGTCAAAATAACCCCTCGTATATAACATAATGATTCTGCTGTCCAATTCACTGCCGTTTGATACATCGACATTTCTAAGTCCCCCACAGTGTACCTCCGTATAAAACCCTAAGATTTCTGCAATCATTCACAGTAAACCCCTTGAGAAAACAACAGTATACCCCATGTACATAGTACCCCTTTTAAAACCACGTAATTCCAAAGTTATTCATCAAATACTATTTCTAAAAAGTCTGGATTTCCAGTCATCTATAATAAATATGCCCATGTATAAAACCCCGGAATTTTATGGTTATTCACAGAAATCATGTTTCTGCACAAAAAACCGAAGAACGTCACAGCCATTCAAAGAATTTCACAGTCAGTCAAAATGTGTCTCGTGTAAAACTACGAATTATTTCACAGGATGCCACCGTATAAGGCACCGGTATTTCCCAGTTTGCAACAGTATGCCTCTGTAAAATCCCCGGAATTCCCTATCCAAAAGGTGAAGATCACACAGTGATTAATTTAATAACTGCTATAAAGAATGTAAATTGAAGAGTAGGACAAATACGGATCCTTGAACATGCCAATGGTGGAGTTAAGTGCTTAGGAGGAGTCAGCATATAAAACCCCGATATATCCCAGTCTGTAACGGTATGCCTCTGTATAAAATCCGGGAATCACCAAACTGTGACAGTATGACCCTTTATAAAAGCCAGGAATACCCACCCTATGACAGTATCCCCCTGTATAGAAGCTGGGAAACCCCAGTCTGTGATAGTATGCCCCTGTATAAAACTCGGGGATCCCCACGTCTGTAACAATATATCCCTGTATAAAACCAGGAATATCCAGTCTGTGACATTATATCCCTGTATAAATGAAAGAAACCTCTGTCTGTGACAGTAGAATACCATATAAAGCCCTGGAAACCCCAGTCAGTGACAGTATAATTCTGTAAAAAAAAACCACTTACGAATACCAAGTCTGTGACAGTATAATCATGTATAAAATCCGGGAAACCCAGTCTGGGACAGTATGACCCTGTATTAAAACGCCAAAATCCCAGTCTTTGACAGTATGACGCCGTATAAATCCCTTAAAACCCCAATCTATTACAATATGCTCCTGCATAAAACCTGAGAATATCGAGCTTGATAGTATGTCCCTGTATAACACCAGGAAAACCCCAACCTGTGACAGTGTGCACTTGTATAAACCCCGAGAATCTCAGTCTGTGACAGTTTGTCCCTGTATATAACCCCGGAATCCCTAGTCTACGACAGTATGTCCTTGTATAAAACTCGGGAAACCGCAGTCTTTGACAGTATGACCCAATATAAAACCCGGAATCTCGAGTCTGTGACAGTCTGCCGCTGTATAAAACCCGGGGATCCCTACTTTATGCAATATGATCTGGTATAAAACACGGGGAACCTCAGTCTGTGTCCATATGCCCTTAGATAAAACCCGAGAAACCCCAGTCTGTGACCGTATGCCCTTATATAAAACCCGGGAATCCCCAGTCTGTGATAGTATGTCCCCGTATAAAACCCGGGAATCCCCAGTCTGTGACAGTATGCCCCTGTATAAAAGCCAGAAAACTCCAATCTGTGACAGTATGCACCTGTGTAACACACGGAGAAACTCAGTCTATGACAGTATGACCCTGTATAAAACCCGAAATCCCCAGTCTGCGACAGCATGGCCCTGTATCAAATCCCCGGAATCCCCAGTCTGTGATAGAATGACCCTGTATAAAACCCCGAAATTCCCAGTCTGTGATAGTTTGCCCCTGTATAAAAGCCAGGAAACCCCAGTCTGTGATAGTATACCCCAGTATAAAACCCCGTAACCACCCAGTCTGTATTGATATGACCCTGTATAAAACCCGGAATTCCCAGTCAGTGACAGTGTAACCCCGTATAAAACACAGGAATCCGCAGTCTATGACAGTACGACCATTTATAAAATCCCAATAAGTTAACAGTCGTCTACAGTGTGCTACCGTATAAACAAAAAGTTCGTTTACATTAAAAGTATATCAAAAAAGAATGTTTCATGAAGGATTTTGAATTAAGTGATCAATCACATGATGCAGAACGAGTCCCAACTTATTCATAGTCGGCATCATCACTCAAAGCAGATGATTGGATAACTTGGGGTGTCAATCATTTTAGCGCTGGTTGAATAGTTACTCCAATTGGAAGTGTAAATCTGTAAATAATCAGTATAATCACGAGAGAGAGAGAGAGAGAGAGAGAGAGAGAGAGAGAGAGGTGACAGCATCCTGTGGAAATTTGGTTAAAATCTTCCTGGTACGAGTTGTCACACTACAATATAGGTTACGGTTTTCAAGTGGGATAAGGGATTTATATCTGGATTTGGAAAAGCCAGAAATCGATCGATTGTGTTAAAGTCAAAGCCATTTTATTTTAATATTTTATTTTACTCAAGTTTACAGAGTAATTCAATGGTAACAAGGTTGCAAACAAATCCACGCCTTTGTCATTTTCTATACTGTAACATTTATTTATACCTATCACAGGATCACAGAGTGTAATGAGAACCAAATGTAGATAAAACACAATCTACAAACCACAAGAGCAGGTTCAAGGAAACACCATTGTAAAAAAAATATAAAATATAATTAAAAAAATTAGAAATTTTTTTGTTTGTTACTATCATTATAATTCGTTTGTTACTATCATTATAATTCGTTTGCTATTATCATTACAATTCATTTGCTACTATCATTACAATTCCTTTGTTACTATAATTTTAATTCGTTTGCTACTATAATTACAATTCGTTTGTTACTATCAATATAATTCGTTTGTTACTATCATATGTAATTCGTTTGCTATTATAATTACAATTCGTTTGTTACTATCAATATAATTCCTTTGTTACTATCAATATAATTCGTTTGCTACTATAATTACAATTCGTTTGTTACTATCATTATAATTCGTTTGTTACTATCAATATAATTTGTTTGCTACTATAATTACAATTCGTTTGTTACTATCAATATAATTCTTTTGCTACTATAATTACAATTCGTTTGTTACTATCAATGAAATCCGTTTGCTACTATCATTACAATTCGTTTGCTGGTTGTTTTTTTTTTTAAGGATCATCCTCCAGAATTAGGACAAAAACAAGTTAAAGAATCTGAACCAACACTTTGTGTTTATTATTAAGAAGGGTACATATAACATATATTTATTGGCATCAATAACGGAAGAAAACGTCTTATGAATTCTAAAGACAACATAGGCTATTATAGATATTGTCAAACACAAAACAGTTCCGTATATTTAGAGGTATTTTAAAATAACAAAACAAGCAACTGTGTTGATAAAAGGATTCAGAGTAACATCTAATCTAAGTTTAGAGCATTGGTTTCGTACAATGTAACAACGTATAAAGTGTGAATGGATGCCTACTAATATGGGCATACTCAAGGACATCAAGTCTTTAAATTGTCTTTGAATTTGAAATCCTTAACGAGTTCTCAATCACATTGAATAAGTATTGATTAAGTATTACACGATCATACACCTGTCATACAAGAGATCTAGCATATCTTATAACAGGTAGTCATTATTCACATGAATCTTATAAAGAAATCAAAATTAAGACAGGAGGGAAAACAGTTCCCTGAATATACTAGTTCTAATAAAACTTGATGCTAAAATGATCGATACAAAATGATTCAATTAATTCTGTTTTCTGAGCAATTTTATTTACTTTGTACATAATCTTAATAATTAGTCCATTGGACGAATTGATAGTTTGAAAGCATAGGTATGATTCATCTTGTGGAGACTATCTAATCAACTTCATCCCATATAGTTACAAGTACGGTAATATACCAACATGTAAATAGATGTACGGTAATATACCAACATGTAAATAGATGTACGGTAATATAACAACATGTAAATAGATGTACGGTAATATACCAACATGTAAATAGATGTACGGTAATATACCAACATGTAAATAGATGTATGGTAATATACCAACATGTAAATAGATGTACGGTAATATACCAACATGTAAATAGATGTACGGTAATATACCAACATGTAAATAGATGTACGGTAATATACAGACATGTAAATAGATGTACGGTAATATACCAATATGTATATAGATGTACGATAATATACAAACATGTAAATAGATGTACGGTAATATACCAATATGTATATAGATGTACGGTAATATACCAACATGTATATAGATGTACAGTGATATATCAACATGTAAATAGATGTACGGTAATATACCAACATGTAAATAGATGTACGGTAATATAACAACATATAAATAGATGTACGGTAATATACCAATATGTATATAGATGTACGGTAATATACCAACATGTATATAGATGTACGGTGATATACCAACATGTAAATAGATGTACGGTAATATACCAATATGTAAATAGATGTACGGTAATATATCAACATGTAAATAGATGTACGGTAATATAACAACATGTAAATAGACGTACGGTAATATACTAACATGTAAATAGTTGTACGGTTATATATCAACATGTAAATAGATGTACGGTAATATACCAATATGTAAATAGATGTACGGTAATATATCAAGATGTAAATAGATGTACGGTAATATATCAATATGTAAATAGATGTACGGTAATATACCAATATGTATATAGATGTACGGTAATATACAAACATGTAAATAGATGTACGGTAATATACCAATATGTATATAGATGTACGGTAATATACCAACATGTATATAGATGTACAGTGATATATCAACATGTAAATAGATGTACGGTAATATACCAACATGTAAATAGATGTACGGTAATATAACAACATATAAATAGATGTACGGTAATATACCAACATGTAAATAGATGTACGGTAACATACCAACATGTATATATATGTACGGTAATATATCAATATGTAAATAGATGTACGGTAATATACCAACATGTAAGTAGATGTACGGTAATATACCAACATGTAAATAGATGTACGGTAATATACTAACATGTAAATAGATGTACGGTAATATATCAACATGTAAATATATGTACGGTAATATACTAACATGTAAATAGATGTACGGTAATATACTAACATGTAAATAGATGTACGGTAATATACCAATATGTAAATACATGTACTGTAATATAACAACATGTAAATAGATGTACGGTAATATAAGAACATGTAAATAGATGTACGGTAATATAACCACATGTAAATAGATGTACGGTAATATACCAATATGTAAAGACATGTACTGTAATATAACAACATCTAAATAGATGTATGGTAATATAACAACATGTAAAGAGATGTACGGTAATATAACAACATATAAATAGATGTACGGTAATATACTAACATGTAAATGGATGTATGGTAATATACTAACATGTAAATAGATGTACGGTAATATAACAACATGTAAATAGATGTACGGTAATATACTAACATGTAAATAGATGTACGGTAATATACCAATATGTAAATACATGTACGGTAATATATCAACATCTAAATAGATGTATGGTAATATAACAACATATAAATAGATGTACGGTAATATACTAACATGTAAATAGATGTACGGTAATATAACAACATGTAAATAGATGTACGGTAATATATCAACATGTAAATGTTGTACGGTAATATACCAACATGTAAATAGATGTACGGTAATATACCAATATGTAAATAGATGTACGGTAATATACTAACATGTAAATAGATGTACTGTAATATAACAACATGTAAATAGATGTACGGTAATATACTAACATGTAAATAGATGTACGGTAATATACCAATATGTAAATAAATGTACGGTAATATACTAACATGTAAATAGATGTACGGTAATATAACAACATGTAAATAGATGTACGGTAATATACTAACATGTAAATAGATGTACGGTAATATACTAACATGTAAATAGATGTACGGTAATATACTAACATGTAAATAGATGTACGGTAATATACTAACATGTAAATACATGTACGGTAATATATCAACCTGTAAATAGATGAATGGTAAGATATCAAGATGTAAATAGATGTACGGTAATACACCAAGATGTAAATAGATGTATGGTAATATATCAAGATGTAAATAGATGTACGGTAATATATCAACATGTAAATAGATGTACGATAATATATCAACTTGTAAATAGATGAATGGTAAGATATCAAGATGTAAATAGATGTATGGTAATATACCAAGATGTAAATAGATGTACGGTAATATACCAACATGTAAATAGATGTACGGTAATATACCAACATGTAAATAGATGTACGGTAATATAACAACATATAAATAGATATACGGTAATATAACAACATGTAAATAGATGTATGGTAATATAACAACCTGTAAATAGATGTACGGTAATATACCAACATGTAAATAGATATACGGTAATATACCAACATATAAATAGATGTACGGTAATATACCAACATGTAAATAGATGTACGGTAATATAACAACATGTAAATAGATGCACTGTAATGTAACACCATGTAAATATTGTACGGTAATATACCAACATGTAAATAAATGTTCGATAATAGAATAGCCAAGTCTTTCACTTCATGTATTTGTATATAACCCTAGAATTCCCCACTCCTCAACAATATCGTCTCATAGAAACCGCTAGAATTTCCCAGTCCTTCACATTCTGTCCAGCCCTGAAGTCAGAACCTCTACTATGGGGATCATGAAACGAAACATTTGACAGACACCGTCCAGCTCTACACCACTATACATTTATTTATTTCCTACAGTTGTGGGGTTGTAAAGAATGTGGTTTTTAAAATTTAATCAATTTTGGCAGTTTTTTCTCCACCCCTTTAAGGCCCTGGTTGATGCATGGGTTCTGATATTTACAATTATGTCATATTTATCCCAAAGGCGTTTCATGTAAAATTTGAATAAAAAATGGAATGATAGCTATCAAGAAGAAGGTAACCATTATTCAAAACTTAATACATTTAATCACCATTTTCAATCCACTCTAATACCAAAACCACTACTCTTGGGATCATGAAATTGAAATTTTTGTAAAAGGCCTTCCCATTGTACATCACTATGCATTTAGTTTCTCTTGCAGATATGCGGTTTTGAGAGAATGGTGTTTGAAATTTCGTACATTTTATCCGTTTTTCCTCCGACTCCAAACGCTAAACATAAATATTATACAGTGAGTTTGACCCACCCTAGAGTCAGAATCCCTAAAAAGGAGTTCATGAAATCGATTATTTTGGTTTCCTGCTCTACATCAATTTGCTGTTACTTTTTTCTGATAGGTGTGTGGTTGTAGAGAGGATGATTTCTTAATATTGGTAAAATTATTGCCATTTTATCCCACCCCTAAAACCTCTGAGGCACAGGAGTCCTAAAATTTTCTTCAACACCACAGTAGGAGGAAGTGACGCTTATGCATTTTGCAGCAAATTGCGCATTGGAGAAATGAAATCGTGAAAAATCAAACTACCTTGAAACTGAGATAAACACTTTGGTGTCATATCGTATACCCCCTAAAATCAGTCAATGCCACACTGATAGTTGGTACACATGTGGAATCCAATACGTCCACCATTCAATGCAAGGTGAAGATAACGAACAGTGATCAATCTCATCACTCCTATAAGCCATACAAAATAGATAGTTGGGCGAACACGGACCCCTGGACACACCAGAGGTGGGATCAGGTGCCTAGGAAGAGTAAGCATCCCCTGTTGACCGGTCACACCCGCCGTGAGCCCTATATCCTGATCAGGTAAACGGAGTTATCCGCAGTCAAAATCAGTGTGCCAAGAACGGCTTAACAATCGGTATGAAACACGTCAGACAGCATTTGACCCAATGCGAGGTTGTACTGACGAACTAGATCGTTATAACGACCATAGAACTTGCGAAATGCTGACTTCAATCGAGACTGTTGAAACCCCTGTACCATCAACTTGTTTGTCAGTAGCTTACCTCGATTTAAAAACTGACTATACGCAGAACAAGCTCATTAATTGCGATACACTTTTTAAGAGGAGAAGAATCAATTGCCATAAAAGAAGCAGACAAAGAAGGAAACATGATAATTACGTACAGTGATCATTGCAAAGACATATCGTTTGGTCATCTCCAAAACAATTTCCAACTTTTCAAGACACTTCTTTAACTTTACGAAATTATATACAATCCTTGCCAATTATAAAAATAAAAGAAACCCTCTTTTCAAAGGTAAATTGAATTCCTAAATGGTAGTAAGGTGTTGGAGCTACTGACAGTACTTCAACAAGTGGTTTCAATTCTTGCATTCTTGCAATTCACTATTGCTATAAAGAATTGGAGATCAGCTAATCTATCTTACCTTGCATCTAGAAATAGCTATATCTGTTCGTAAAGATACACTGTAACGGAAAGTCAACGTTGTCAAAACAAACTTATACTTTGGTATTTTTAGTACACATTGGTATTTTCTTGTGTTAACTTTCATTTGTTGATATTTATATCATGGGCATGTATATGACTATGTAAAATAACAAACAATAACACTCCTAATTGAAGACAAATACATAATTGATAATCATTGGGGAGAGGTTAAGGGAGTTGTTTTCATTTCATTTAATTAGAAAAAACTGACAGAGAATGGGAAAGAGAAAGACGCCAGTTGAATAACTGACGATCGTCAGCTGAATTAAAGGACACATATCACGTTTTCAAAATATACAAACTTATATGCATTTTGTCTTCTTTATGCTTATAGTGATTAGTTCTAATGATTCGTTCGCCGAAATATTGCGATAATTAACCATAATACAGACTTAAATCTAAGCCCCGATTTCAAAATAATGTTGATATGGGTCGCTGTCTACAAACTATCTGGTAATGTTTCTCCTTTATACGTCTATAATTGGCGCTGTTTTTCTAAAATAAACAGTGTAATTATTATTTGTTTTTGGATTAGACAAATTATAATACGTTACATTGTTGACACCTAGGCCCTAGGCCAAGCTACTTTCAAGGGTACATTTCGAAAAAAACAACCCCAATAAATCAATAAAAATAATCAAAGTTAAAGTGGAAATCACGTTTTTATTTTGGTAAACCAATCTTATTAGTATTTTTGAATTGTGATCTGCACGTCGTTAGGAAGTGAGAGTTCGGTGTTATACTGACGCACTCAAGATGCTACGAGTTCAATGAGAAATAATTTTGTCATTCAATTTAAAGATAGGAAATACAATATTCTACTATTTATAATTAAAAGTTTAAAATTTTTGTAAATATACCAGTTGGTAGAAACTAGCGGCAAAAGTTATATGTTGTTACAAGATAAAGGTCAGTTGATCGGAGTGTGTATTGAATTTGAAGACCAGAACAAAATGTATATGCTGTGGGCCTAGCGGTGCTTATGGTTTCGATATATCCATTGTCTCGCAGTTTATCTGGGTCTCTTTCCAAGCTGGTTTTTGAAAAGGTTACTGGGTGTTTTTTAAGGTAAAGTTTTTGCTCCAACAAAAAATTATCCACATCTTTTTTTCTATCATACCTTCCTACGAAAAATTGAAAATTACTCACTCCAAATCCTTTCTACCGACCACTAGTACACCCTAACACGGCACAGAACACCTTAATGCCATGCTATTTACAAGCCGTTTACGTGATAATTGGTTTTTTGTCGATTAAATCTAATCTGTTTATGAAATGGCTAATAGCTGTTTTCAAACCCGAGGGCGTATATGACATCACACATAATGGCGCGTAAAATAGCGAAAGTAAATATGCATATCGCAAGATTTGAATTTCATCGCTTTCAAACTCGAAAACTACGCAAAATATTTCACTGTAAACACAGTTAAAGTAGTTTAAGGAATGAAAAGAATTAATTTTGCTGAAAAAATGAAAAAGTTTAGAAATATGCGTTGTGTCCTTTAAATGCTGGTCGTGAGTATAATTAATGGCGTCTTCCACATAAAGCAAGTGGTTGTCGCCATATAAATGTGGCGAATATTGGTTAAAAACAAGTGTTGCTTGCCAGTTAAATCAAATGGCGACTGCCATTTAAATAAGTGGCAACTGTCAGTCAAATTAAATGGTGACTGAAAGTAAAATTGATATCATTCTCTACCCTGACACCTATAGGTTTCCGTAGCACATTTCTTTTAAGCTAACAATTCAGAAATCCCCTTTAATCATCAGTATGTTTTTATAGCCATAATTTACCATTAATTCACGGTATGCCCCGCAGTATAAACTCTAACTTCCCACTCTGTCTTAGTCAAACACCACGTACAGAACATACATATATACAAACTCCAGTATTCCCGGGTTATCTGCAGAATGCCTTGTTACTAAACCACATGATTTCTTAGTTAGGGTATACCCTCCTTTAGACTCTTTAGAAATCATGTTGCCCTAGTGTACCTCTGTATGAACACGAGAATTCTAAAATACTCATCCGTTTGTCCTTTTTAAATCTCAGAATTCCTTAGCACCTGATAGCATCCCCTATCAAAGGTAAGAATTCAAGGTGAATTACACAATGCCACCGTATTTAACCCAAAACTAGTCTCACTTATTTACAATATGCATTCACGTAATCCACGGAATTTCCAAGTCATTGACTCTACGGCCCCATATAAAACTGTGCGACACACTCCAGTTATTCATAGTAACCCCATATGTAAAACCTCGGTACAGTCCAGTCATTAACGAGAGGGTTTGTTTAAAAAAAAACCTGCAGAATTTCCATGTGTAAAACCCCAGAATGCCCCTATCGTTCACAGACTACCCCTGTCCCCAAAGTCAACAACAGTTTGGCCCAGCATACCGAGAATACCTTCATCTTCCACAGTCTCCCCCTACAGAAATCCCCATAGTTCTTGAGTTGTTAACAATATGTCCCAGGATAAAACACTACCATGTTCACAGGATACTTCAGAAGAAAATCCAAACTTCCGGAGTCATTCCTTGTTTGTCCCCGTAAAAAATATATAACATCAAGTTCATTCACGCAGTGCCCGATAATAACTCCCTACAACTCCCGAATCATTTATAGTATGCGGAACTATAAATCCCTAGATCGAACGTGTCAATCACAGTGTGACCCGGCAAAAACCTATGAATTTTCCAGCCATTTACCAGGGCCGTAACTGCCGATGAGGCAGACGAGGCAACTGCCTCGTCTGATTTTTTGGCAAAAAAGAAAATAAAATTATATAAATGTTATATTATAGGATATATGTTTAAAATGAAGACAAGCACCTTTGTCTTTGACACCATATTACGATTCTTTACATAGTACAAATGAAACACAAACATGATAAATTGGGATTTAAAAAGTGTCATTTTCAGTCGTAAAGTCAATCGGCGGCCCCCAATCCCCTGCCTCCCCTGATTTAGAACCCTACTTACGGCCCTGTTTACGGTATGCTCAGGAAAAAAAATATCCCAGTCTTTCAGCCATCCAGTCTCCTTTATAAAACTCTGGAGTTCTTCAATCTTTTACAACCCTCCCTCCCATGAAAAGTACTAGGTTACCCCATTTTTTCAAAGTATTCTTCCATAAAAAATCTCTATGGGATGCTGACTCCTCCTAGGTACCTGATTCTACCTCTGATATATCCGGAGGTCCGTGTTTGCTCTACTCTTTTTTTTGTATTGCTTATAGGAGTTACGAGATTGATCAATGTTCGTTATCATCAGCTGTCATTCCACCACAATGTAACCCCCCCCCCCCCCATTTAACTCTTTGCCTATCACGCCGACTATGACGTAACAGTAGCATTTGCTTTCGCCGCTGAATGATGACATTACCCTTTTCCCCACAGCACTTTGGAGTTGATTTGTGAAAATTCGGAATTTTTAACACATTTCTTCACTACGTTTTCCATTGTTATATATTCTGTTAGTTTATCGCGGATAGTTCTGATAAAAGCTGATACTTTAAGACTGTCGAATCGGGAGTGAAAAATTACGATAAATATGGGATAAAATATTTTCTTTTGAAGATATATAGTCCAAAAATCGCCTTTTTTCTTCTTCTTATTTTTGTAGTTGTTGATTAATTATTGTACATGTATGTTTGTATTACAAAGAAATATCACGAATGAATACTTCCTTATCTACTAATATTTTTAAAAAGCATATCAATATATCTACAATTCTAATGGGGGTTTTCCCCTTCGATATGTTCTGTATATTATTTGTTTTAATTCAAACAATCTTATCATAAAATTTCATCTTGATTTCAAAGAAAAAACCGTAATCAATTTAGTTTTAGACAAGGTTTAACATATTCATTTGTACTGACGACTGATTCAAAGTTTACTTAATGAAAATAAACGAATATACTACATCATGTTCTGTAAATAAGAATTTTCATATGTAGTTGAAACTTTTTTGACGCATGCATAAATTCTCTTCAATGTTCAAAACAAAATGTGAAAAAAGCAAAGCACTGCTGTGCATTACACAGTCCGTATCCGTATTCCGCGTCCTACGTTTTTGGGGGGAGGGGGTGTACTTTAGAACAGAAATTACAAAATGCGCTGTAGCCACCTAGCAATTGATTTTGCGGTGTCCTGCACGTTCCGAGTAGGAGCTGTGTCAGTGCGAGGCCTACAGGCACGTAGCATCGTCTTTTCAACAACATAAAAATGTAGCGGGGGGAGAGCAATATGTCTTGTCTAAAATTATTGACAAGGAAATAAAAATAGGGGAGGTTGTCCGAACTTCAAGTCATAATTCGTGGAAGGGGAGGAGTGTTCATCTACTAAAACTGCATCAATCTCCGCCCGACTGCGATTAATTAGATAGTGTGTGTACATGTCAAACATATTAATGTCTCGAAAAAATGATTGGTCTGAACAGAAATAAGAACATGTCGTAACTTATCACAGCATTTGTAATTCTATATTAGAATGAATTTAAAACTGCACCTATTTTCCTTCTATTCTAAAAATCGGATGAAACGGCCCATGTCAAGCAGTCATAATGTGATAAACACTTACATGTACACATTGTACTTTTATTATCAGTGTGCCACATTCTGCTTGATTCTTACGTGGACTGCTACTTAACAACTGATCCAGTGAAACACTGAATATTATAAGCAATTTAAATATATTGTCTGGAGATCTCTACATTTAACATACATATCAGTTAGCTAGTGTTCCTACTTTTAGAATTGGTTAAAAGTAATGATTACATAAATCTGAACCAAAACCCAGTCTTTAGATATTTGATAAATGAATCATCATAATTGAGTGACTTATGAGAAAGATAATTCAGATTCTCGATGAATCTTTCCGTGTTTATTTTGACACCATTCATTTTGCAAATCATTTTATGCGCTGGAAGATGCGCATTTTACTGGTAATTGTATCTTAATTAAATGATAGAATATTTACATATGTGTATTTGCCTTGTTACAGTGTATCTATGTATGATTGCGCAATATTTCCCGTCTACCAGTGCGCCCGAGTCTTGATAAATATATTTTCCCGCGGTTTGCTAGTAAAAGTGGGAAAATGAAATATTCACGTTATAGTGGCGTGTTTTGATATACTGTAGTTGTTTTGGTCCATTATTGACCAATAGGGGGATAGTATACTGTCACGGGGAATAAGCGGGTTTGTTAGGCTGGTCACTTTCTAGCCGGCGTTCATGCAGATAGGACATATTTTGCTATGTTTAGTTCTTATCTAGCATTCTATATATTTGTAAAGTGTGAGGTTTGTCACATTCTCCCTGCGTCATGGAGCAAGGGAACCAGATACAGGTTTCCTAGAGTTTTTCACGATTATTATCGTTTTATTTCTAGGTTTTTCCTGGCCGACTCTGGTGTTCACAAAGGGGGTTAATGTACTATTAAATGCAATTGTACTAGTATATTTATAGGAACGGTATTGTGTATTTTCACTCACATTTGTGTATAAGTCTGAATGATAAATGTGCACGGTCTCCAGGGTACACGGCTGGCTTTATGCTATGTACTTAGGTGTTGAGTTATGTTAAATACATGTAGGTAGTAAAGTTACGAGCTTTATTACCAATCGATATACTACATGTGGCCAGGTTGGCAAATACATTTTATTGGGACTAAAATTGATAGGTTGGTATCTTTTCCTTAAACATATATTTCTTTTTAATGAATCTTCAATTTTAAAAAAAAAATTAAAATAATAATTGCATAGATCGTAACAAAAACTCGACCAGTCTTCAATAAAATTTGATGAATTAATGAAATTATAAGTAAATCCAAGCTTTCGTTTTAATCTTCTCGTGTGTGTTTTTATAGCAAATTCCTGTTACATAGATCGTTTTAATCTTTGGAAGATGTTCAACAATCGTAAATGTTCTTTTTTTTTTAAAAATTCATCCTTGGATTTACTCTTCTCGTTACATTTAATTTTCATTTTATACATATAATTAAAACGTTTTGTAAGCAGTGTGGTTTTATGGTTACGTAATACTTCCAGTCTTCACGCGTGTTGAATCCGAGTTTTGAAATGCACGGGTTTTACGAGGAATTGTCAGTTCGAAGCGGTATGGTTTATCTGCAAATTCTACCTGAAACTTGACCAAATTGAAGGCGCACCCCCCCCCACCCCCCACCCCACTTATATTAAGAATTGCTACTTATTCTGTGATTCATCTTTCATTTATTGCAAAGTAAAAAATCTTAAAAATGAAATAAAAATTGCTTAGATCCAAGCCTTCGATAAATCAATGAATTCACTTGCAAAAAATAACGATAAACAAAAAGAAAGATTTAGGGGCGAGATCAAAAGTTCATGTCTGACAAAAAACTAAATTCACATAGTTTTTACCAAGACCCCTCCCCTAAATTAAATATGATGATTGTTGAAACTAATCGATTAACAAGTAAGGACAAACTAGTATAAATAACACTCTGTATACCTTTTCCACTGTTTAGTCACAAAAGAAAGTTTACATTAAAACTATTTTAAAATGTTCATTAAAATGTGATATTATCATATAATTTTTACCAGATACTTGTTTTTTTTTGTTTTTTTTTATCTTCCACTAATATGTAATCGATGTCGGATGACAGAAACTTACGAAAGTTTTCATCCCCCCTCCCCCTAACTATTTGAATTTAGATTTTTATCCGACATCGATCTTAAAATATCGGCCCTTACATATATACTTCATTTAAAATCTTATAAAATGTTAGATTTCGTGTCCATTTCTGACGTCATTTGTTTCGGTAAATTTTATGTAATATGATTTTTTAAGGTTGCGTAATCTGTGCGTCCGAGTTTTGAAAGGCACGGTTTTGACTAGGGCCTCTTTATCAACACTACAGATGACCAAATTGAAAATGTACACACATTTCCTCTCTCCTTTAAAATAAGAATGTTGTTGTGTCACCCTCGCAGGAGAATACATATACACATGTCTTTTAAAAAATAGTTTCCCCATTTTTTATACTTTGTTTGATATACATAACTTATGCATACCACGAAATCCATGGAGTAATTTGTGTTGAATTTTTAACCTCCTCCCCCCCCCACCCCACCTCTTTCTGATGCTACTTTAAAATAAAATGACCATCTTCCTGACAATCAGTAATATTCATAACCCTGTAGATTTATAATAAATTGAAATAATCAAATAAAATAATAAAACCAAACATGAATAATTCCTCTACAATACCGCGTTAGATTTTTCCCGTTCGGTAAACAATAGAGCTGCGTTGCAGTAGTGTATCCCCTAATCTATCTCTTTGTTACTGTTGGAACTATCAAATAAATCTGGCAAATGGTTCATATTATCAGTATGTTGTCTTACAACCCAAGATATTAAAAAAAATAACACTTTTCGCTGTATCAACGATAAAACGCAGTAAAAACAAATGCGCATTGAAAGTGCGTTAAAGTGCGTGATTGTGGGGCAAAGGTATATGCGTTAAAGTGCGTGATTGTGGGGCAAAGGTATATGCGTTAAAGTGCGTGATTGTGGGGAAGGGGGTTAAAACCAAACATCTCTGAAGTGATTCAAAATATGCCTTGTTATGAAACCTTAGATTTCCCCACTCATTTACACCCGTTTTTAGGAGGAATAACACACCAGAGAAATATTACATAAATAATAAAATGAAGAATGTGTGAAAACTATTTTGAATTGACTATATTTAGAGGTACAAATTATTTTCCAAAACAAAAAAACAAAGCCAAGATATAAATAATAAAACAAACGAACCCTCCCCTCTCGAAGAATATCGGAATGCATATCAAGGCAGTGACAAATTGGTTAATTTCGTTTATTGTGTATATTACAACCAAAACTCTTTACAACGTAAACGCCACAACTTTCTATGACTAATTAATGTACAGTGTACCTGTAATTACTTTCATTATCAGCAATGCAAGTATGCATGCATTGAGGGTACAATATATTGAATGTTGTCTCACATATTTTGAACACCTCCACGTATTATTCATGATGGACAGTGAAACTAAATAGTATATCATTGGGTCAAATATGTGTTTTCCATGGAAAGAAAATTTCGATAGAGAAGAAAGCACAGTGTATATATAAGAAATACATTTCATTTTCATAATAATACTTTTTATTTTCAATAGTTTTGTTATAATACATGGGGCTATAAACTGTAACAGATCACACGTGTGTATACTTTGCATGACCCGTGACACTCATTCCTGATTCCAGGAGGTTACAAAATAAGAATCACTACGTATGTTAATCCATGAAGGTTTTGACGTCTTCGGTATCAAGAACAGTGATCGGAATCTACGACTGTGTCCTTACACTGTGACTACTGTGATTATTCTATTTCAGTGCGTGCACAGAATAACTCAGTAAACCCCCAGAATTTTAATATCAGTCCTTGTTTGTCCCCGTGTAAAATCTTAAAATTCCCAGTTCATTCACGCAGTCTCCAAGAATAAATCCCTACAATCCCCGAGTCATTTATAGTATGCGGAAGTATAAATCCATACAATCACTCCCAGTCTGACCCTGCAAAAATCCCACGAATTGTCCAGTCATTTACGGTCTGCTTAAGCGGAAAATGTCGGAATTTTCTAGTCATTCAGTCACCCAGTTTCCTTTATAAATCTATGGATTTCTTTCATCTTTCACAGATGGGAGGCCCATATAAAGCACTAGATTATCCCAATTTTTCACCGTAATCGTCCGTATAAAACATCTATATCTCCCATTTATCCACACTGTGCCTCCCCCCATATTTAAAACCCAACATATCCGTAGTAATTCAAAATAAGGCTCGTTATAAAACCCTAAGATTTCTGACTCATTTACACCCGTTTTGAGTAGGAATAACACACCAGAGAGATCTGATATAGATGAGGATGTGTGCAATCATATTTTAAAATCGAAGGGTTTCCAAATTTCAGGCATTTAGTTAAAATTAAGTTTTATTTTCAAAATACACAGAAAAAGAAAACATAGACGTCTGATAGGCTCAAACACAAGAACTACATATCATCGGTCGATACCTTAACCCCCTGAGCAACCAAGCTAGGGAATTTGAATTAAAAGGAATATACATTTGTCAGCAACATTGATATTATTCAAAACGAAGTCAGTTCATGTGACGATATATCATCCTTTCTTCAACGCCGGTATCTATAGTCTTCTGCAAAATGCCTGAGTATAAAACCCTAGATTTCATTAGACAGTGACACAATTTGATTTAGACAAACGACGGTTTGACCCTTTACCTGTCAGGATTGAATAAGATAAGATACAGTGTAATAAATTTATCAGATACAAAAGATGTGATTGATTAAATGCATTTCGATTAAAATGGTCCCGTGGGGATCCGGGTTAGAATAGGTCCTCAGTACCTCTTGCTTGTCTTAGAGGCGACTAAATGGGGCGATCCTTCAGATGAGATTGTAAAAACCGAGGTCCCGTGTCACAGCAGGTGTGGCACAATAAAGATCCCTTCCCGCTCAATGGCCATAAGCGCCGAGCATAGGCCTAAATTTTGCAGCCCTTCACCCGCAGTGGTAACATCTCCATATGAGAGAAATATTCTCGGGAGGGACGTAAAACAATATTCAATCAATCAATCGATTAAGATGAAAATGAAATATTTTTTTCAACAAAGGTGAACATAAGGAATGAACTAGATTTGGAGGTATCTATAACAAAACAAGTAACTGTTTTGATATAAAGATTCAAAGTAACATCTTATCTAATGTTAGATCCTTGATTTTGTACAATTAAACTATAAATTGTGAATGGATGCCTACTAATATAGGTATTTCAATTACACTCACACTTTGAATTGTCTTTGAATTTAGGATCTTTAAGTTGTTTTCAATAGTTTGACTATTAATTGTTTAAGCATTGCACGATCATATCCCCGTCATACAAAACGATTTGGCATATCTAAATCATTAAAACGATTAGTCATTATTCACATGAATCCTATAAAGAATTCAAAGTGAAGAGAATTACAAACACGGACCCCTGGATATACCAGAGGTGGGATCAGGTGCTTTTATCATCATTTATCTTAACGTTATACATGGTAATGTTGACCAGTATTTGAGACGGTGAATGTCTGCAAGTGTGAGAAAGACGTATAAAACAGTTTTACATGATAAAAATTACAATAATTAATGCATTAGGTATTGAATATTTGCTTTTGGGAAGATTAATACGAAGTTCATTGCCAATCAGTCAATTACTGAAACAAATTAATGTGACATAATTCAAAATGAAATCTTATGAATAGAAAAATTCACTCCTTTTCGCGACTTTTCCTAAAAATGTAAATTATATGCTATTCGTGTACTATATAACGTACTAGTCCAGGTAGTTCTGTAATGAAACATTCACCCCCCCCCCCCCCAATAAAGTGAAAATCTAAATAATAAAAAAGAACCCTCCTCTCTCGAAGAATATAGGAGTGCATATCAAGGCGTTGACAAATTGGTTAATTTCGTATATTGTGTATGTTACAACAAAAACTCTTTACGATGTAAACGTCACAACTTTATATGACTAATTGATGTCTCTGTAAATAATTTCATTATCAGCAATATAAGTATCCATATTGAATGTTGTTATACAGATTGTAAATGGCACCAAGAATTATTCATGATGGACCAGAAAGGTGAAAATAAAATTGTATATGCTCATAACAATACCATGCTTAATTTCATTTAAATGATTGACCAGTTGATTGGAAGGTCTTTTTGTGTATTTATTATGATTACACACACATGTGCATATTGTAAGAGTTTATCTTGATAAACCCTGAACAACTTGTTACGTTGTATTTACCCTTTGGATATGTATGTTGTTTCCGTGTGATCCTTCGTCATACATAAATTATATCTAGATGATGTATAACGAGTTCGCCCGTCCCTGAAAACTTTCATTTTCTACCTTTGTTATCTTATCATTGTGCACGTATCTCAATACAGGTATTTTATTACATACAGTATATACTTATTTTTTATACAATGCCTAACACTGATGACACTTAAAATTGTTTGATGTGTAATGTTTTTCCTGAATAAGTTTTCGGCTTTGCATAGCTAATTTCGAGATCCATATGTCGATTTTATTTATAGTAAGGAATGTTTCAATATTTACATTTCCAATGTTTGCCTTTGATATCTTTACAAATATTAATGATAACCATTTTCTTATGAATGCCCTACAGTTGTAAACAGTGAGCGTATGAATCTTGATATATGGTTCATGTATATTAAGTAAAGAAAATGTCGACAAAGAAGAAAACACAATGTAGAAATAAGAAATGCATTTCGTTTTGATAACGATCTTTTAATGTTCAATATTTTTATTACACATGAGGGTATGAACTGTTACACTTCACACGCGTGTATACTTCCTGTAACCCGTGACCCTCATTTCTGATACCGGAAGTTTGACGAAATAAGAGTCACTACGTAAACTAATCAGTGAAGGTTTGACGTCTCCGGTATCAAGAACAGAGACCGGGACCTAAGAGTTATGTCCTTACCATGTGACTACAGTGAGCGGTCCATTCGAGTGAATGTTTATGTTATATCAAATGCATTCATTTTAAATATGGCATTATACGATCAAAAAATTATTAGTAGCAAGAGTGCATTGACTCCGTGATGGAAATTAAGCCTTATGAAAATAAAATCGTCATGTTTATTAAAGGTGTCTTTGTAGTCCACTCTACTTCAAATTCCCAATAACCATCATTCATTAATTGAATATTCCGTCCCTTAGTCATTGGTAGTATAACCAAGCATACCCGGTACACATTGTACCCTCGTCTTCCACAGTCTTCCCTACATAAAATACCACAGTTTTCGAGTTATTCACAATATGTCTGTATAAAACCCTACCATGTTCAGAGTTATTCACAGTATACTTCAGTAGAAACCCCAGACATCCAGAGGCATTCCTTGCTTGTACCCGTATAAAACCATATAGTTCCAAGTTGATCCATGCAGTGCCCCAAAGTAAATCCCTACAAATCCTGAACTACCAAGCTACGTGTAGGCAATTCGAATTAAAAGGAATATACATTTGCTGCTGACATCAATATTATTAAAAAAAAGAAGTAAGTCCATGTCATGACGTATCATTGTTCCTTAAACACTGAATTCCATACTTTTCCTTTACATGCCCCAGTATAAAACCTTAGATTTCATTTCATAGTGCTATAATTTGATTTAGAGTACCGTCCGATTAAACCTTCACCTGTCAGGATTGAAGATTATAAGATACAATGAAAGGTGAAGATAACGAACAATGATAAATCTCATAACACGTATAAGCAATACAAAATAGGGAGTTGGGAAAACACGGACCCATAGATGTACCAGAAGTGGGATCAGATGCCTAGGGGGAGTAAACATCCCCTGTCGACCGGACACATTCGCCGTGAGCCCTTGATCAGGGAAACGGAGTTATCCGTAGTCAAAATTAGTGTGCCAAGAACGGCCTAACAATCTGTACGAAACAAAGCAGACAGCATTTGACTCAATGATAGTTCGTATTGACAAAATAATGTTAGGCCTATATAAGGTAATAGGGTATTATCAGATACAGAAGATGTGATTTATTATATCAATTTCTATTACGCATTGAAATATAATGTTACTATTCATTAATGATGGACATAAGAAATGGACTAAATGTCACAGGATCGTATCTTGCTTAACGTCTCTCTCTCTCTCTCTCTCTCTCTCTCTCTCTCGAGAATTTTTCACTCATATGTAGACCTCACCAAGACCGGTGAAAAGCTTCAAATTTAGGCCTTTCCTTACGGCCTTTGAGCAGTGAGGGTTCTTTAGCGTGCCACACCTACTGCGACACGAGACATCCGTTTTTAAGGTCATCCCCGAGGACCCGTGACATTCACACCTGATGTCGAGCGTTTGGCGATGGAACTACCACTACCTATTTTAACGACTAGGCAGTTCCAAAAAATAATTTAATAGTCGCGGCCGGGATTCGAACCCCGGCCTTCCGAATGGGGGCGAACTCTCTAACCTCAATGTCACCGTGGCGGTCACAGGATGAAATATTCAATGTATAGTATACTCATATGATTTCATTACATTATTCATCCTTTCATCGTAAGCCGTTTCACCTCATTGATATTCATCAGAATGAACGCTGATTGAGAGAGAAGGAGGTGTGTGAAATGTCAGTATGGTTTGTGTATCGAATTATAGATATTTTGAAATCACTATTTTGATATACATGTACCTAAAAGTTTTAATGATAGATTAAGATAGTACTTCCGGATTTTATATGTTTTTATAATTATTTAATTTTAATTTACTTATTATATTTTTTTAAATTTTAATTTATTGAATAAATTAAAAAAATATTATTAAAATTATTATATAAATAAAAAATATAATTCAATTTATTGATTTTTTACTTTTTATTTAGATTTGATCAATATAAGTTACTTCTTTATTTCATTATGATTTATGACATACGACCACATGTATGTGTCCGGCCATTAAAAGACAGTACCGCAGTCATCAGACGTTGGTACACGATGATCCTTATTTATTTATTTTTAAACCACGGGACAACCCATACATCCCATACGGAGCATATGTATGTTACTACAACACATTTCAACTTCACTATGTTGGTGCATTTGGGAGGTGTTGGAGGGTGAGGCTGGATCGCAATGAGATGGATAGTATTATGGCAGAAGTTATAACAGTCACCAATCGGTTACCGATATATAGTTAACCAATCCTACGAATATCAAACAAACAATAACGGAAGTAACCATCTTATCAATTCTAAAGACAACATAGGCTATTATAAATATTGTCAAACACAAAACAGTTCCATATATTTAGAAGTATTGATAACAAAACAAGCAACTGTGTTGATAAAAGGATTCAGAGTAACATCTAATCTAAGTTTAAAGCATTGGTTTCGTACAATGTAACAACGTATAAAGTGTGAATGGATGCCTACTAATATAGGTATACTCAATGGCATAAAGTCTTTGAATTGTTTTTGAATTTGAAATCCTTGACGAGTTCTCAATCTCTTTTGACTAAGTATTGATTAAGTATTACACGATCATACACCTGTCATACAAGAGATCTAGCATATCTAAATTATTATAGCAGGTAGTCATTATTCACATGAATCCTATAAAGAATTCAAAGTGAAGAGAATTACAAACACGGACACCTGGATATACAAGAGGTGGGATCAGGTGCTGTTATCATCATTTATCTTAACGGTATACATGGTAATGTTGACCAGTATTTGAGACGGTGAATGTTTACAAGTGTGAGAAAGACGTATAAAACAGTTTTACATGATACAAATTACAATAATTGATGCATTGGGTATTGAATATTTGCTTTTGGGAAGATTAATACGAAGTTCATTGCCAATCAGTCAATTACTGAAACAAATTAATGTGGCATAATCCACAATGAAATATTATGAATACAAAATTCACTACTTTTCGCGACTTTTCCTAAAAATACAAATAATACTCTCGATTTTCCCTTTGATGTACTAATCCATGTAGTTCTTTAATGAAACATACAAAATACTTTCGAGAAAAAAATCAAGCCAAAATATAAATAATAGAAAAACCCGGACCCCTCCTCTCTCGAAAAATATCGAAATATATATTAAGGTGCTGACAAATTAGTTAATTTCGTAAATTGTGTGAAAGGCAAAGACAACGAACAGTGATCAAACTCATAACTCCTGTAAGCAATACCAAATAGATAGTTGGGCAAACACGGACCCCTGAACACACCAGAGGTGGGATCAGATGTCTAAGACGAGTAAGCCTCACCTGTCGACCGATCACACCCACAGTGAGCCCTATATCCTGATCATGTAAACGGAGTTATCCGTAGTCAAAATCAGTGTGTATGTTACAACCAAAATTCTTTACGACCTAAACACCACAACTTTCTATGACTAATCGATGTACCTGTAATTAATCTCATTGTCAGCAAAGTAAGTATGTATGCATTGAAAGCACAACATATTGCATGTTGTCGTACAGATTGTGACATTGCTTAATTAATTTCATTTAATTGATTAACCAGTTGATTTGAAAGTCTTTTTGTCTATTTATTATGATTACACACACATGTGCTTATTGTAAGTGTTTACTTTAATATAACCCTGAACAACTTGTCACGGGGTATTTACATTTTGGATATGTATGTTGTTTCCGTGTGATCCCTCGCCTTATATGAATTATATTTAGATGATGTATAACCAGTTTAATTCCATACACATACTTACAGTGTTTGTAAGTTCGCCAGTCCCTGAAAAGTTCCATTTTCTACCTTTGTGATCTCATTACGGCTCAACGATCTAAAAAAGAAAATACAGGTGATTTATTATATACAGTATACACATATTTCTCATGCAACCCCTAACACTAATAACATTTAAATTTGTTTTACGTGTAAACCTTTTTCTGAATAATTTTGTCTTACTTTTGCATATCTAATTTCATGAACCATACCTGGTTTTTATCTACAGTACATAATCTTTGAATATTTACATTTCCAGTGTTTTGCCTTTGATACCTTTACAAATTGTAATGCTAGCCTTTTCCTTATAAATGTGATGCCGATGTAAACAGTACGTGTCTGAATCTTGAAATATGGTACGTGTTTTCCGTGGAAAGAAAATTTGGACAGAGAAGAAAGCAGTGTATATATAAGAAATAGATTTCATTTTCATAATATTATTTTTATTTTCAATACGTTTGTTATAACACATGAGGCTATAAACTGTAACAGATCACACGTGTGTATACTTTGCATGACCCATGTCACTCATTTCTGATTCCAGGGGGTTACGAAATAAGAATCCCTACGTATGTTAATCCATGGAGGTTTTGATGTATTCGGTATCAAGAATAGTGATCGAAATCTACGACTGTGTCCTTACACTGTGACTACCGTGATCATTCTATTTCAGTGCATGCACAGAATACCCCAGTGTGCTCCCAGAATTCCATTGTGATCCCTTGTTTCTCCCCGAGTAAAATCTTTAACTTCCCAGTTCATTCACGCAGTGTCCAAGAATAAATCCCTACAATTCCCGAGTCTTTTATAGTATTTGGAAGTATAAATCCATATTTCGGATTTCAAACATTTCAGTTGAGCATCACTAAAGAGACATTATTTGTCGAAATGCGCATCTGCTGCATCAAAATTGGTACCGTATAAGTTTTGTATATATGGTAATGTTAACTAGTATTAAGACGGTGAGTTTTACATGAAAAAAATTACAATAATTGATGCATGAGGTATTGAATATTTGCATTTAGGAAGAATTGATACGGAGTTCATTGTTAATTAGTCAATTACTGAAACAAATTAATGTGACATAATTCAAAATGAAATCTTATGAATAGAAAAATTCACTGCTTTTCGCGACTTCTCCTAAAAATGCAAATTGTATGCTATTGGTGTACCCTATAATGCACTAGTCCAAGTAGTTCTGTAATGAAACATTCACCACCCCACCCCCCCAATAAAGCGAAAATATAAATAATAAAAAAAAGAACCCCTCCTCTTTTGAAGAATACCGGAGTGCATATCAAAGCGTTGACAAATTGGTTAACTTCGTATATTGTATATCTTACAACAAAAACTCTTTGTGACGTAAATGCCACAACTTTCTATGACTAATTGATGTACATGTAATTCATTTCATTATCAGCAATACAAGTATACATATTGAATGTTTTATACAGATTGTAAATGGCACCAAGAATTATTCATGATGGACCAGAAAGTGAAAATAAAATTGTATATGTTCATAACAATACCATGCTTAATTTCATTTAAATGATTGACCAGTTGATTGGAAGGTCTTGTGTATTTATTATGATTACACACACATGTGCATATTGTAAGAGTTTATCTTGATACACCCTGAACAACTTGTTACGTTGTATTCACTCTTTGGATATGTATGTTGTTTCCGTGTGATCCTTCGTCATACATAAATTATATCTAGATGATGTATAACGAGTTCGCCCGTCCCTGAAAACTTTCATTTTCTACCTTTGTTATCTTATCATTGTGCAAGGATCTCAATACAGGTATTTTATTACATACAGTATATACTTATTTTTTATACAATGCCTAACACTGATGGCACTTAAAATTGTTTGATGTGTAATGTTTTTCCTGAATAAGTTTTCGGCTTTGCATAGCTAATTTCGAGATCCATATCTTGATTTTATTTATAGTAAGGAATGTTTCAATATTTACATTTCCAATGTTTGCCTTTGATATCTTTACAAATATTAATGATAACCATTTTCTTATGAATGCCCTACAGTTGTAAACAGTGAGCGTATGAATCTTGATATATGGTTCATGTATATTAAGTAAAGAAAATGTCGACAAAGAAGAAAACACAATGTAGAAATAAGAAATGCATTTCGTTTTGATAACGATCTTTTAATGTTCAATATTTTTATTACACATGAGGGTATGAACTGTTACACTTCACACGCGTGTATACTTCCTGTAACCCGTGACCCTCATTTCTGATACCGGAAGTTTGACGAAATAAGAGTCACTACGTAAACTAATCAGTGAAGGTTTGACGTCTCCGGTATCAAGAACAGAGACCGGGACCTAAGAGTTATGTCCTTACCATGTGACTACAGTGAGCGGTCCATTCGAGTGAGTGTTCATGTTATATCAAATGCATTCATTTTAAATATGGCATTATACGATAAAAAAAAATTATTAGTAGCAAGAGTGCATTGACTCCGTGATGAAAAATAAGCCTTATGAAAATAAAGATCGTCATGTTTATTAAAGGTGTCTTTGTAGTCCACTCTACTTCAAATTCCCAATAACCATCATTCATTAATTGAATATTCCGTCCCTTAATCATTGGTAGTATAACCAAGCATACCCGGTACGAATTGTACCCTCGTCTTCCACAGTCTTCCCTACATAAAATACCACAGTTTTCGAGTTATTCACAATATGTCTGTATGAAACCCTACCATGTTCAGAGTTATTCACAGTATACTTCAGTAGAAACCCCAGACATCCAGATACATTCCTTGCTTGTACCCGCATAAAACCACAGAGTTCCAAGTTGATCCATCCAGTGCCCCAAAGTAAATCCCTACAAATCCCGGGTCATTTATAGCATGGGGAAGTACATGTACAAATCCCTAGATTGTACGTGTCAATCACAGTGTGACCCAGCATAAAGCCTATGAATTGTCCAATCATATCTGGTCTACTCAAGTGGAAAATCCCAGAATTTTTCTGTCATTCAGTCATCCAGTCTTCTTTATAAAACTCTGTATTTTTTCACTCTTTCACAGCCCGCCCTCCCATATAATGCACTAGAATATCCCAGTCTTTCACATTATTACTCATAAAATATCTATTGGATGCTCACTGTCACTGTCTCATGACATCTAAGGTTGTATCGTTACAATACAGTCTATCATTGGATGAAATGCTGCCTGACAAGTTTCATACGGAATGTTTGGCCGTTCTTGGCACACTGATTTTGACTACGGATAACTCTGTTTACCTGATCAAGATATAGGGCTCACGGTGGGTATGACCGGTCGACAGGGAATGCGTACTTCTACTAGGCACCTGATCCCACCTCTGGTATATATCCAGGGATCCATGTTTGCTCAACTATCTATTTCATATAGCTTATAGATGTTATGAAATTGATGACTGTTCGTTATCTTCACCTCATCCGTCCACAATGTGCCTGCTACATATTCTCCCCAATAATTCAAAATAAACCTCGTTATGAAATCCTAGGATTCACTACTAATTTACACTCGTATTAAGGAGGAATAACTCACCAGAGAAATTTGATTAAGTTATGGAAAATGCAATATATTTTCAAATCGTAGGGTTTCCAAATTTCACTTATTTAGTTAAGATTTCGTTTTAATTAAAATAAAACGCAAACAGAAAACAGACACACAAGAACTACCGATCAGCAGTCGACACGTTAACCTCCTGAGCAACTAAGCTAGGCAATTTTAACTGAAAGGAATATACATTTTTGCTAAGATCGATATTATAAAAAAAATAAGTCTGTTCATGTGACGATGTATTATTCTTTCTCAAACATTGGAATTCTACTACATGCCTTAGTATAAAACCTTAGAATTCATTGGACAATGACGCAATTTGATTTAGAGAAGCGTCGGTTTGGACCTTCATCTGTCAGGATTTAATAAGATAAGATAGTGTGATAGAGAATTACTATATACCCATCAATGTATCGTTCTTTGATACTGTGGATTTCACAGCGTGTGATCCGGTTTTCCGGATCACCACACTGTGGTTTTTTGATTCCGAATCAGTATCCTCTGAAACTGATGCCGTCACAATGACGTCACAATGCATCAACGCAACGTTATTTGTGGAAAATATTGACCGCGTCACAAAACAAAACTACGTACACAAAACATAAGTTCATGGTATGTCTGTGTTTTTGATATTTGGATTACATTTATCATCTTATAAATGTGGATTTAAAATGCAGAAGGGGGCATGTGATAAATTTATCATTACTACAGTAACTTGATCTGAAGAGTTGGATCACGTCTCGTTGACACGCTCAGATCATCAGATTGCGTCTCGTGTGATCTGATGATCCGCACCTGTCAACTCGGCGTGATCCGACTTTTCGGATCAAGTTACTGTAGTAATAATCTATATTTATCAGATACATAAGATGTGATTAATTAAATCCATTTTGATAAACATGAAAATAAAATGTAACTTTTCATGAAAGGTGGACATAACAAATGAACAATATTCAGAAGTATCTATAACGAAACAAATAAACTGTGTTGATACAAAGATTCAGGGATACATCTAATCTAATGTTAGAGCATTGATTTTATACAAGGTATCTAACTATATATTGTGAATGGATATCTACTAATAAAGATATTCTCAATAACATTAAGTCTTTGAATTTAAAATCCTTGACGAGTTATCAATCATTTTCACTAAATATTGACTAAGCATTGCACGAACATATCCTTGTCATACAAAAGATCAAGCATATTTAAATGATAATAAGCAGTAGTCATTATTCACATGAATCTTATAAATAATTCAAAGCTGGGACAAGGGCTAATACAGTTCCTTGAATATACTAGTTCCAATAAAACTTCGATGATAAAAAGATCGATATAACATGATTAAATTTATCATGTTTCCTGAACAATTTTATATACTTTGAAATAATTTAAAATAATTAGTCCACTGAACGAAATGATATTTTGGAAGCATCCAGATGGAGAAATAATACTCATATAGCTTATTAAGGTATGGTTAACCTTGAGGAGAATATGCAATCAGTTTCATCTCGTATAGTTTCATGTACGTTAATATATCCACATGCAAATAGATGTACGGTAATATATCAACATGTAAATAGATGTACGGTAATATATCAACATGTAAATACATGTACGGTAATATATCATCATGTAAATAGATGTACGGTAATATATTAACATGGAAATAGATGTATGGTAATATAACAACATGTAAATAGATGTATAGTAATATAACAACATGTAAATAGGTGTACGGTGATATATCATCATGTAAATAGATGTACGGTAATATAACAACATGTAAATAGATGTACGGTAATATAACAATATGTAAATACATGTACGGTAATATATCAACATGTAAATAGATGTATGGTAATATAACAACATGTAAATAGATGTACGGTAATATATCAACATGTAAATAGATGTACGGTAATATACTAACATGTAAATAGACGTACGGTAATATATAAACATATGAATAGATGTACGGTAATATATCAACATGTAAATAGATGTAAGGAAATATTAAAACATGTAAATAAATGTACATATGATATCAGTCGGAAAAAAGGAAACCTGTATGTAGAATTAGCTAACGTTTACAGTTTACTGTGAATATGAAAATGAATCTATACGGGCTTTATTATATAAATAGAGGGACATACAGGGTTCAGAAAAAGGACAATGATGACATGAAGTAGGTTAGGGTAGGGATTGAGGTGTAGTCTGTGGGGGTTGTATGAAGTCTATGACTTCGTTTCGTTCAGGGGAATACTCATGAAGTTAACATTACACCTAATGATAACGTTGAAAACGATAGCATTATAGTAAAGTGTAATTCAGGGGTTTTGAAGATTAAAAAACCAGTTAAATGACAGGAAAGTACTGAAATATAGATTCCTCTTGCTTATAAAGATGTCAATCAATAATTGGAATGGCTAACTTTTGCATCAACTTAAATAGACACACTTGTCTGTAATATTTCATTTGATAGCAGGGTTATACAATAAACCGATCACGCAATAAAACAGGAAGAGATATTTTCTCCTATCAGTAATAGTTAACACTCTAAAGGTTGAAGAACACAATGCAATGGAGAATGCTAAAATGGGAGACAATTAGTCATAGATAGAAAAACAAAAGGCTTAAAAGAATACCAACGGTAATAAAATGATGTACAATGCACCACATATAATAAAAGACCATATTGAGGTTTTCTATAGTATACCCCAGTACAAAATCACGTCATTCCTCCATTCTCCACAACTATTTCGTAATAGAATTAGGGATTCTAGTGTCATTCACAGTATTACAGTGTATAAGATCACGCAATTCTTTATTAATTCAAAATTGCCAAGAAAAAAATAACAACGCCGCAGTATAGCCTAAATAAATCCGAAAAATATCCAGTCAACTAAATGATGTCCCTCTATTAAATTCCAGAAATTTATTCTAGGCATCCTCAACAAGTCCCCATGTATGATTTTGGAATTCCCCTGCCATTCACAGTATCCTGATATGTACAACCTCACCATGCTCCTATATTACCACATAACTTAACAGAGATCAAGAGTATGTTCCCCTATAGAATCCCGTAATTCCTAAGTCATACATGGGATATCCCCGTGAGAGTCAGGATTCCTTAGTTATTCAAATCAAATCATGTATATGTAAGAAATCCGGAATTCCACAGTAACACTTAGTATTGCCCGTATCAAATCCTAGAGTTTCCCAGTCACTTACAATATGCTTTCGTATAAAACCATAAAATTACTTATCCCTATGAATACCCACCCTGCAAGTTACTAGTTATACTGAGTACCCCAGACTATTTTCAGTTATACCCAGTGTCGTGCGTATAAAACGTCAGAATATCCATCCAATAGCGATTTGCGTGAAAACCCAAATTATTTCCTACTCATTCAAAATCTGTACCCCTATAAAACGCAAAAATAATCCTGCTGTCCAGAATACGCATCATAAACGGCGATATTCATCATTAGTGCGTCGTGTGTTCTTGAATAAAAATATAGATACTAAGAATCATCCCATTATCCACAATGTCACTTTAAGAACCGCTACAACTCCCCAGGCAGCCACAGTACACCTTCTTATGAAAACCTAAAAGAACAAGGTACGCTAGCTATTGGCTGAGATATGTTGCGTTACTAAACACCATAAAATGAAACTGGGTGCAAAGCCTAGGATGCGCGTAATTCAATGGTATATTCAGATTAACAAATAAAAATTCTACTATTAAATGGTATCCTTAAGTAGTTACAAAACATCCATTTTTTCTAATCCTATATCCGGAAATTGGAAATGCATTCATAATTTATCATTGATTGCAAAATAGATTTACTACGTTTATTACCGTATATACTCGCCTATAAGTCGGTTTTGTGGGAGTCAATTTTTGGTCCAAAACTCTATGTCCGACTTAAGAAGATTGGTATTTTTCAGGGCGGCGTAATGTAGTGTTTTTTAAATATCTAGACGTATTGTTTATGTATTTTAAAATCATGTATAAAGTACAAGTATTTACATATTTTTATCTATTTTAAAATTATTTACATACCCGTAACTAATACTTTCAATTCAATTTCAATTCGTTTATCGGTAAAATTGAATTACGAACCCGATTTAATATTGAAATATTCATATGTATACCGGCTGAAATATATCTCTTAAAAGATTGAATATTGTTAACAGATAATTTAGATCATCATTCTTGACTCTTAAAAACTCTATTGTTGATACAATGAATTATACCGGAATCCCACAATAACAGTTTTCGCGAGGCGCGTGCCACTAAGTAAACACGGTGTCAGGTACAATATTGCTTAGGTAATCAAGGGATCATGGTCCATAATAGATCAAGGGATGCATTTAAACCCCAAACGGATATGGCTTGGATATTTAGCACCTCGTAATTATTAATTTCTCAAAATATTTTTTGAAACATAGGTAAAAACACTAGAGCATTGACTTGAAATTGTCAACCTATTCTGACAAAAATTTGTACCGACTTATAAGCGGGTCAATGACAAATTCCTACAAAATAACCTTAAAAAATACAACCGCCTTTATAGGCGGACCGACTTATAGGCGAGTATATACGGTATGCATTTCACATCAACTTTAATTCAAAACAAATAATATAAGGTAGATGGAAAATTAAATAGATAACTCCACGAAAATACTTTATGTAAGCAGAGTTTGGTGAAAAGCAGGATTGATCTCGACGACAAAAGAGCACATTCAATATGCGAGGGTTGAGTTTAGGCTTACGGCGACGTTTTTCTGTATATCCCGAACCATTGAATTGATTTATTGTATCTTGTTTAACGTTCTTTTAGAGAATTTTTCACTCATATGGAGACGTCACCAACGCGTGAAGGGCTTCAAAGTTAGGCGTATTATCGGCTCTTACGACCACTGATCAGTGAGGGTTTTTTTTAGCGTGCCACACCTACCGTGACGCAGGGCATCTCTTTTTAAGGTCATATAAGAGGACACATGACATTCACACCTGATGCGGACAACTTGGCCATGGAACTATCACTACCGGGATTCGAACCCCGACCCTGAACGACTGAAGGTTGAAAAATACCACTTTGAATTATACAACTAGATTTAGCCTACATCATGAATGTAGGTTATCCATGTCACTTTTCCAAAAAAAAAAGAATAATAATAATAGCGTGGAGGCTTTCTGTTGAACAGATGACCCCGTCGAATAATGTATCTAATGAAAGAAGATAACGAACAGTGATCAATCTCATAACTCCCATAAGCAGTACAAAATAGATAGTTGGGCAAACACGGATCCCTGGACAGTCCGCTTCCGCTAAATGCCCGGTACCACTCGTCGAGGAAATTCGAACAGTTTCATCCTTGCATAAAACTGCTTCTTGAAACCAAATTCCTTGCCGTGTTTTGAACTGTACTTTATCTATATTTTTTCGTATAATATTTGAAATTATGTGACATAACTACAGATCAGCAGTCAACACCTTAACCTCCTGAGCAACCCAAGTAGGCAATTGGAATGAAAAGGAACGAAGAAAGTAACTGTGTTGATACAAAGATTCATAATTACATCTAATCTAATGCTAGAGCATTACTTTTGTGCATTGTAGCTAATTAAATAGTGTGAATGGATGCCTAGTAATATAGGTATTTTCAATGAGTTTAAGACTTTGAATTGTCTTTGAATTTGATGTATTTGATGAGTTCTCAATGAATTTGACCAAGACCTGATTAAGTCTTGCACGATCACACTCCCCACCCCTACCCCGCTGATACAGAAAGTGCATTTGAATTATTATAATAGTAATTATTGAATCCTATAAAGAAATCAAAATTAAGAGAATGTCAAGTACGGATCCCTGGATATACCAGAGGTGGGATCCGGTGTCTTTATCACCATTTATTACTAATAGATTGATTGATTGATTCGCTTGTCCCGTCGAGAATTGTTCACTCATTTTGAGACGTCACAGCACAAGTTGAAATAGCACAAATATAGACCAATGCTTAGCATTCAGAGCCGTAGCAGTGTGGGTTCTTCGTTGTGCCAAAGCTTGCCCTGACAAGGGACCTTCATCTTTAAGGTCAAACCGAAAGAATCGTGATTTTTACTTCTAACTGGCGAGCGTTTGGGGAGGAGCAATCATTACCTATTTCAATGTCCTAGGTTTGTCGCGGGCACGGTACGGACGGAACTCGAACCCACGACCCCCCGGATACGAAACGAATGCTTTTCCATTGAGCTGCCGTGACCGGTTATCATCATTTATCTAAACGGTACAAATGGGAATGTTTACTAGTATTTGAGACGGTGAATGTGAGTAAGTGTGGAAAGGCCGTATTAAAAACTTTTATATGATAAAAAATTCAATAATTGATATATCAAGTGTTAAATATTTGCATTTGGGAAGAATTGATACGGAGTGTATTGGTACATGAAGTGAATCCTTGAAACAAACTAAGGTAGAAAGGGATTGCAACCACGTGATCAGTAGAAATCGTGTAATTTCACTTGAATCTATTTTTTCGGAATTCCGTACACCGTCATAGAGTTGTTGAAAAACAAAAGGGAGTTCCAAAAGTGTCTTGTTGCTGTGACTGACTCGAAGATTGAGGGGGTGTTTCAATGGAAGCTAAATAAATTGGCCATAATTTAGATTAGGAATACGTCACTGAAATAATCGTAGATCAAATGTTTCGTCCGTGCAGTATGGTACTCTTTGAGAAGCGAAATGCACCACCATGCATAATTGCACTACCTAAACAAAGTTGTTGATGCAGCGTGATGGCCGAGTGCTGCGAGTTTCAATTTCAATACTGCTTATGTAGTCATTGAGAGTCTAAACAAAGTTTCTTCTGATGAGAGGAATTCGATGGACGCATTCAACATGGACAACAAAATCATAATTTCGTTTGGGAAGTGAAAAAATGGCAACTTAGATTTGTATACAACCCACATTTCCTCTCCTATTTCATAAAGAGATTTTATGATAACATATCTGTTACTTTATAAACACACAACTTGGAGAAGATGTTTCATTTTCTGTGCAGTTGTGTATTCCATATGTGACCCAAATATAACTCCTACATGCACATGTACAGACATTGTAAATGGATGTCATGGATACCACAATTGCAAACGCGGGGTCTCACAGGTTGTTGGAGGTCATATGTTGTAATAAAATTCTATTTGGTATAATTGATATTACTTATAAAATCTTGAAATTTCATTGACCTAAGAGATATATTAAAAGGAAACTGGGGACATGTCACATGCATGTAGGTCTACAACACTGTATTCAAAATTATGTAAAATCATATCCCCCTCATAGGCAAATGTATGTATTGTAAGTAAATAACATATGAATGTGCTCTTCACCCGCACTTGGTAAATGAAAAAACAAGTCTGATAAGTCTAGAGTTGATTTTTCAGAATATTATTAGAATAAGCTGGCAATTCAGGAAAAGATGTCTGTCATCTCATATTGCAATATGCTAATGATGTTTTAATATTCGCCACATAAAGGGCCCTGGGGTAATGTACAATTTAAATAGTAATTAGTTATAACAATATAAATAACAATCATGCAGATGTACTACTACTGTCACAGACTGAGTGCACACTGCTCTACTACACACATTTAACATATTGTTATACTGGTTTCAGATAAACGTTAATTCAACACAATGAAATACATACAGTAATTCCAATATACATTGTATGTAATTTTTACTATATCAATATTTCAAAGTTCACTGAATATGAATTGAGACCGGATTTTAAAATTTACATTGTTTTACGCAGTATCATTAATGATTAATAACTGTGCTAATATTAACCATGATGATTTTTAAATTTAAGCATTATCCTAAGGACCAATGCAGGTTGAAATGGGCTTCGAGCCTTTAAGTTCAACAGCAATTTGCCTTGGAAATTGTCAAGAAAAGTACAATATAATCTGATATATACTTTTTCATTTTAACACCAGACAACATTTGTAAAGACAGTTTTTGGTACATTAGATATTCTTTTTTTCAATATTTGAATATATATATTTTCAAAAGGTACTTTATTTACAGTGATGACGTCATATCTCCTGGACCCTACAACTTCTTAGCTTACCAAGAAAATGTAAGAATTTCTGCAAAATGTGGGACTTGGAAAGAATAATTAAAGTATATGTGATCAATGAATATTGTGTAACATACAGAAGTGTGAATTTAATGAAAAACAAGTAAATATACTCATGTATCACGCGCCCTTTTAAAGTAAATTATACTGCCTAAATATAGAGGACATGTCATTGTTGATTATTCTGATTCTTCGATAAATCAAAATCAGTAAATATTACAAAATGAAAATGCCTATCTTATAACTTTAATCAATGTGTGAATTTCTCTTGCAAATTAAAGTTTAATTGAACATATTACATCACGGATGACTATGAACTTTACATTTTATTATTAATAAATGTTTTCATAGATACTAACTTTTACATCAATCAATCAATGCTTTATTCACATAAATGTACAGTCATACAATACAGAAAGAAGAAAAATGTCTTCATGGGACTAGTTAAAACCCCGACACAAACACACGCATACACAACACGCAATATACATGCATTCTGAGCTATCCAATAGCGAGTTATTGGTTCAATGTGAAACTACAAGTAGGACTATTAAACTTATGAAAGACATATATATCTGCGAGATTAAGATAGCTCAGATGAGCGTTGAGATATATGCGTCGCTTGAGTTGAAGTCTTTCGAACCCTCTGGTTTGGTTTGGTTTGGTTTGATACAGTTTAACGTCCCTCTTGAGAATTTTTCACTCATATTGAGACGTCATAATTGCGGTGAAGGGCTGCAAAATCCATGCCTATACACGGTTTTTCGATCTTTGAACCGGGGGGAGGGGAGTGTGTGTTTATCGTGTCACTCCTGCTGTGGCACGGGGGCTCTGTTTTCACGGTCTCATCCAAACGACCGCCCCATTTAGGCGCGTCTTACAACAAGCAAGGGGTACTGAGGACCTATCCTAACCCGAATTCTCACCATTGGTATTGGATATAAAGTTGTTATTTAAATATATTTGGTGTACTATACTGTATAATGATATCAACTTCTTTCAAAAATGTGTATATATAATAGGTAATTGTGTTTGGTTATTATAACAGATTGAATGAAAAATAACTAAATATTAATGCAATCATCTTGAGTGCAACAATTTCAATTAAGATCAGTTAGAGCACAAACATAAATAGCTTATACAGAAGTCTTCTATTATAGTTATGTTCAATTCTCAAAGATGTAATTTGAGAATACTTAAAGATTTTTTAAGCTATAAAAGGTCAGTAGTTTATCTGTGCTGGCTGAATCTATCTTTTCAATAGACAAAGTGCAATAATGCCAATGTCCTTCCTGGCCATTCTTTCTACCCTATTATTTTTTTGTTGGCAGCTAAAGCAAAAGTATGACACTGTGTACAAATATTGTGTACTATTTTTAGCCAGTGCAGCTTTGTCAAAGTAATGTTGTTGCATGCTAATATTGATTGCTGAACTTGAAATTGATGTGTAATAACGAATTATATGAAAGGTTGTTTGAAACTATATGTGACAAGTTATGAACCTTTTTACAATAAAACTGTTATAGATCTTCAAAAGCTGCTGACGCGATACATGACATATTTAATGTTGTAATAAAAATTGTGAACATCTCCACGTATTCTTGATGACGGACCAGGAAGTGAAAATAAACGCCTACGTTCATTACAATACTTAGCGTAATTTCATTAAAATTATTAACCAGTAGATGGAAGGTGAAGATAAGGAGCAGTGATCAACCTCACAACTCCTGTAAGTAATACAATATAGAGAGCTAGGAAATGAGTTTACTTTAATAAACTTTAAACAATTTGCTATGTTATATATGCATTTCGGATATATATGTTGTTTTTGTGTGATCCCTCACCATTTATAAATAATATCAAGGTGTTACATAACCAGTCTTATTCCATACACATAATTACAATGTTTGTAAGATCGCAAGTCCCCAAAACTTCTCTTTTCTACCATTGTTATCTTATTATTATTCAACCATTTAAAAAGATACATGCTTTATTACATACAGTGTACACATATATCTAATACAACGCTTAATACTGATGAGAATTTAAATACATTTAATTTTGATGATAATCATTCTATACAGAATATTTTTTTTATAAGATATGGGGGTATGAACTGTAACACTTCACATGTGTGTATTCTTTCTCTGACCCGTGACACTCATTCCTGATCGCGGAGGTTTGACAAAATAAGAGTAACTAAGTATGTAAATTGTAAAAGTGTTGACGTTTCCGGGATCAAGAAAAGAGGCCGAGACCTAGGGGTTGTGTTCTTACCACGTGACTACCATGAGCGGTCTATTCCTGTAAGTGTCCATGTTGTATCAAATACATATATTTCAAATATGATTTACAACAGCTGTCAGTTGCAACAGTACAGTGACTCTTAGATGTAAAGTAAGCCTATATAAAAAGAAAACTCTTAGTCATGTTTACGAAGGATGTTATTGTTGTCTACTCTCTTTCAAATTTCCAATGACCTTCATTCATGTTTCGAATTCCAAATAACCTTCATTCATTAATTAAATCTCCAGTCTTCTAAGTCAACGAGGATAAGATCCAGAATACGCGGGATACCCTTGACTTCTAAATTCTCCGCTATACATAAAATACCATAGTTCTACAGTTATTTACAATTTGTCCCTGTATTGCCTTTGATATTTTTAGACATTCTAATGAATGCGCTACAGTTGTAAAGAGGGCGCGTATGAATCTTGCTACATGTATATGGTATATGTATTCCAAGGAACGAATATGTTGAAAGAGAAGCACAACGTATATATGTATGAGAAATGAATTTAATCTTCATAATAACCTTTTGTAAAGCATTCTTTAGAATACATGAAGGTATGAACTGTAACATTTCATGTGTGTATACTTTCGATAATGTGACACTCATTCCTGATTCCGGGAGTTTGACGAAATAAGATTAACTACGTATTAAGGGTGCAACAATACGCTTGCCTCACGATATAATTTAGCGGCACAGTCGGCACCACATTTTTTTATTATTGTAAGTTATTTTTACAACATCATTTTAAAGCCAAATCTGACGCTTCAAATTAATCCGGACCTGAATACCGAACCGTTGAAGAGTATAAAGTATCGTGAATCGACCAGTAGCGTAATATTACCGGGAATTATCGTTTTATAGTTACTCGCTGCACCCTTACTACGCATGTTAATCAGTGAAGTTTACATATATCCGGGATCAAGAACAGAGATTGGAATCCAAGAATTGTTCTCTTGCCACCTGATTACCATGAGTGGTCTATTGTAGTGAGTGTTCATATCATATCAAATGCATTTATTTCAAATGTAGTATTATACAATAAACAAAATCATTAGTAGCAAGAGTGCAGTGACTCTTTGATGAAAATTAGGCCTATATTAAAAGAAAATTTTTAGTCATGTTAACTAAACGTGTTACTGTTGTCCACTCAATTTCGAATTTCCAATAACTTTCATTCATTAATTAAATATCCCGTTCTTTAAGTATGTATGACAGTATGACCAAGCATACCCGTAATACGCTCGTCTTCCACAGTCTCCCCTATATGTATAAAATACCATAGTTATCGAGTTACTCACAGTATACCCTAGTGAAAACTTCAAAAATCAGTCCCTGTGTGTCCCCAGATAAACCATATAATTTCCAGCTCATTCACGCAGTGCCCCAGAGTAAATCCTTACAACCCCCAGTCATTCAATCATCCAGACTCCATTTAGAAAGCTCTAATGATACAATTACTCTTAATGATACAAACTACATGAAGGGGTACAGCTACAATGTTTAATGATATAAATTAGCGCATTAACAATCTACAGTATAAACCATTAACGGCACAATGCTCCCGTATGAAACACTTGTATCATTAAGAGTTCCACTTGAAATGTTGTGACGCTTACTGATACAACCACAACTTGGCAGTCTGAACCTCTAATGATACAAGTTGTATCACTAAGCGTCGTAATAGCAACGCTTAATGATACTTTGAATAAAAAAATGGAATCTAATTGTGATTTTTATTTGTTCATTGTTAACATTTTTGTTTTCAAAATTATTATTATGACCTTGACATTTACTGTTCCCTATATACATGTCTTTTTTTTCAATTGAGAAGAAAATGATTTGTTTTGAATTATTAAAAAGGTGTCAAAAAGAAAAATAAATATATTGATGATAAGGAAATAATTTCTCACCAATGAAATGTAATTATGAATAATTAAAGACGAAAGAACACATAATTATGAATTTGTAATTTAATTATCAAAAACTGATTTCTTGAATTATAATGACTAGACGCATTACCGACAGTACATGTCCTTCAACCACTGAACGGTTGAGTTGAGAATATGTGTCTGTATATAACAATTATGCGTTAATACTGGTAAATGAATGACACCGGTTGATTGAGAATTGTCTCTTTGCTTCAATACCATACACAATACGTTTAAATGAAGTTTTCAAACAGAAGTATATACTTTATTAGTGATAATTAACTTAATCAATATCTCCAAAAATTATCCAGAATAAAAAAAACGGAATTGGAAACGGAATAAATTCTACTTTTGTACATCCATCAATTTATTGTTTATGCGGTGAGGATTTAGAAACAAATCAAGTGGAGTATACTTGTGGAATTATAGGGGAACGCACCCAGCAAGCGACCCTCTAAAATGTCATATTTAAGATAAACTTGACCATGGTCACCATTAATCACGCAAGACTAAAAGAAATGGTCAAAATGTGTATTTAAACGACTTCATTCTTGCCTTACAAAATCACTAAAATCACTTTGGCTCAGGTGAGCTAAAAGTTGATCTGTGTGGTTAATAATCAAAAGATGAAGCTGATCAAGGGCGGAGGAGAATAGGGGTTAAAACACATGAACTCCGACCCCCACCCACCCTTGGATTTAAGAGTTTCAAAATTTTAGTACTGCTATGGACACCGTGGAAAATTGGTTTTTCCTGAAAAAAGAAAATTTCAAACAAACACTACAGATTTGCAGCATTAAACGTTGCTATTGCGATGAATGCCTACTGATATAAGTATTTTTCAATCACATGAAAACTTTGAATTGTCCTCCAATTTGAAATATTCGACGAGTTCTCAGTCGTTTGACCAAGTATTGATTAAGTATTGCAAGATCATATCTCCGTCATACAAATAGATTTAGCGCATCTAAATTTTTACAACTAGTGGTATTTATTCAAATGAGTCCTATAAAGAATTCAAAATTAAGGGAATTGCAAAAACAGGCCTCTGGATATTTCAGAGGTTGGACCATGTGTCTTTATAATCATTTATCTAAATGGTATAAATAATAATGCTTACTAAACTTTGAGACGGTGAAAGTCTGCAAGTGTAAGAAAGCCATATTGAAAAAGTGAGTGTCATATGATAAGAATTGCAGTAATTGATATATTAGGTATTTGGTATTTGCATTTGGTAAGAATTGATACGGAGATCATTGCAGACGCCTTGTAGACTTAAACACAATATTATAAATCAGCAATCGAAACCTTCATATGATGCTGAACTCCCAAGCTACAAATGTACATTAAAGCAAATTACTAGAAGCAAGAGTGCATTGAACCTTCGACGAAAAGTTTGCATATATGAAAAAAACAACTCCTAGTCATTTTTTTCAAAGTTGCTATTGTTGTCAACTAAGATTCGAATTCTCAATAACCTTCATTCATTAATTCAATATTCCGTCCCCTAATTCATCGACAGTATGATCAAGCATACCCGGAATAACCTCGTCTTCCACAGTCTCTCCAACATAATGTACCATATTTTTCGAGTTATTAACAATATATCTGTATAAAACCCTACCATGTTCAGAGTTATTCACAGTATACTCATATCTAGGGGATGCTTAAACCTCCTAGGCACCTGATCCCATCTCTAGCATATCCAGGGAGAACGTGTTTGCCGAACTCTTTATTTTGTATTGCTTATACAGTAGAAACCCTAGACTTCCAGAGTCAGTCCCTGTTATTCCCCGTATAAAACCATATAATTTCAAATTCATTCACGCAATGTCCTAGAAAAAATACCTAAAATCCCCTAGAATGTACGTATCATTCACAGTATAACCCAACAAAAAACCCACGAATGTGCAGTCATTTACGGTCTGCTCAAGAGGAATATCCCGGTATTAAGGAGGATTATCACAGCAGAGAAATCTATATAGTGATGGAAAGTGGAGAATATGGATAATAATATTTTGAAGTCACAGAGTTTCAAATTTTCAATTGTTTAGTTAAACTGATGTTTTAGTGGAAATAAAGCACAGAAAGAAAACACAGATGCCAGATAGGCTCAAATACAAGAACTACAAACTACAAATAAGCAGTCGACACGTTAACCTCTGAACTACCAAGCTAAATGTAGGCAATTCGAATAAAAAGGAATATACATTTGCTACTGACATCAATATTATTAAAAAAGAAGTAAGTCCATGTGATGACGTATCATTCTTCCTTAAACACCGGAATTCCATACTTTTCCTCTACATGCCACCAGTATAAAACCTTAGATTTCATTTCACAGTGCCATAATTTGATTTAGAGTACCGTCGGTTTAAACCTTCACCTGTCAGGATTGAAGAAGATAAGATACAATGAAAGGTGAAGATAACGAACAATGATCAATCTCATAACACGTATAAGCAATACAAAATAGAGAGTTGGGAAAACTCGGACCCAAAGATGTACCAGAAGTGGGATCAGATACCTAGGAGGAGTAAACATCTCCTGTCGACCGGACACATCCGCTGTGAGCCCTTGATCAGGGAAACAGAGTTACCCGTAGTCAAAATTAGTTTGCCAAGAACGGCCTAACAATCTGTACGAAACAAAGCAGACAGCATTTGACTCAATGATAGTTCGTATTGACAAAATAATGTTAGGCCTATATAAGGTAATAGGGTATTATCAGATACAGAAGATGTGATTTATTATATCAATTTCTATTACGCATTGAAATATAATGTTACTATTCATTAATGATGGACATAAGAAATGGACTAAATGTCACAGGATCGTATCTTGCTTAACGTCTCTCTCTCTCTCTCTCTCTCTCTCTCTCTCTCTCTCTCTCTCTCTCTCTCTCTCAATCTCTCTCTCTCTCTCTCTCGATCGATCGATCGATTGATCGAGAATTTTTCACTCATATGTAGACCTCACCAAGACCGGTGAAAAGCTTCAAATTTAGGCCTTTCCTTACGGCCTTTGAGCAGTGAGGGTTCTTTAGCGTGCCACACCTACTGCGACACGAGACATCCGTTTTTAAGGTCATCCCCGAGGACCCGTGACATTCACACCTGATGTCGAGCGTTTGGCGATGGAACTACCACTACCTATTTTAACGACTAGGCAGTTCCAAAAAATAATTTAATAGTCGCGGCCGGGATTCGAACCCCGGCCTTCCGAATGGGGGCGAACTCTCTAACCTCAATGTCACCGTGGCGGTCACAGGATGAAATATTCAATGTATAGTATACTCATATGATTTCATTACATTATTCATCCTTTCATCGTAAGCCGTTTCACCTCATTGATATTCATCAGAATGAACGCTGATTGAGAGAGAAGGAGGTGTGTGAAATGTCAGTATGGTTTGTGTATCGAATTATAGATATTTTGAAATCACTATTTTGATATACATGTACCTAAAAGTTTTAATGATAGATTAAGATAGTACTTCCGGATTTTATATGTTTTCATAATTATTTAATTTTAATTTACTTATTATATTTTTTTAAATTTTAATTTATTGAATAAATTAAAAAATTATTATTAAAATTATTATATAAATAAAAAATATAATTCAATTTATTGATTTTTTACTTTTTATTTAGATTTGATCAATATAAGTTACTTCTTTATTTCATTATGATTTATGACATACGACCACATGTATGTGTCCGGCCATTAAAAGACAGTACCGCAGTCATCAGACGTTGGTACACGATGATCCTTATTTAGTTATATTTATTTATTTTTAAACCACGGGACAACCCATACATCCCATACGGAGCATATGTATGTTACTACAACACATTTCAACTTCACTATGTTGGTGCATTTGGGAGGTGTTGGAGGGTGAGGTTGGATCGCAATGAGATGGATAGTGTTATGGCAGAAGTTATAACAGTCACCAATCGGTTACCGATATATAGTTAACCAATCCTACGGATATCAAACAAACAATAACGGAAGAAACCATTTTATCAATTCTAAAGACAACATAGGCTATTATAAATATTGTCAAACACAAAACAGTTCCATATATTTAGAAGTATTGATAACAAAACAAGCAACTGTGTTGATAAAAGGATTCAGAGTAACATCTAATCTAAGTTTAAAGCATTGGTTTCGTACAATGTAGCAACGTATAAAGTGTGAATGGATGCCTACTAATATAGGTATACTCAATGACATAAAGTCTTTGAATTGTTTTTGAATTTGAAATCCTTGACGAGTTCTCAATCTCTTTGACTAACTATTGATTAAGTATTACACGATCATACACCTGTCATACAAGAGATCTAGCATATCTAAATTATTATAGCAGGTAGTCATTATTCACATGAATCCTATAAAGAATCCAAAGTGAAGAGAATTACAAACACGGACACCTGGATATAACAGTTGTGGGATCAGGTGATTTTATCATCATTTATCTTAACGGTATACATGGTAATGTTGACCAGTATTTGAGACGGTGAATGTTTGCAAGTGTGAGAAAGACGTATAAAGCAGTTTTACATGATAAAAATTACAATAATTGATGAATTAGGTATTGAATATTTGCATTTGGGAAGATTAATTCGAAGTTCATTGCCAATCAGTCAATTACTGAAAAAAATTAATGTGACATAATCCACAATGATATATTATGAAGAGAAAAATTCACTGCTTTTCGTGACTTTTCCTAAAAATAAAAATTGTAATCCATGTAGTTCTGTAATGAAACATATAAAATATTTTCGAAAAGAAAATAGAGTCAAAATATAAAAAAATCCGGACCCCTACTCTCTCGAAGAATATCGGAATGCATATTAAGGTGCTGACAAATTAGCTAATTTCGTATATTGTGTGAAAGGCAAAAATAACGAACAGTGATCAATCTCATAACTCCTGTAAGCAATACAAAAAAACACCGACCCCTGGACACACCAGGGGTGCGATCAGATGCCTAAGAGGAGTAAGCATCCCCTGTCGACCGGTCACACCCACTGTGAGCCCTATATCCTGATCAGGTAAACGGAGTTATCCGTAGTCAAAATCAGTTTGTATATTACAACCAAAACTCTTTACGACGTAAACACCACAACTTTGTATGACTAATCGATGTACCTGTAATTAATCTCATTGTCAGCAATGTAAATATGTATGCATTGAAGGCACAACATATTGCATGTTGTCTTACAGATTGTGACATTGCTTAATTAATTTCACTTAATTGATTAACCAGTTGATTGGAAAGTCTTCTTGTCTATTTATTATGATTACACACACGTGCATGTTGTAACTGTTTACTTTGATATAACCCTGAACAACTTGTTACGGTGTATCTACATTTTGGGCATGGATGTTGTTTCCGTGTGATCCCTCGCCTTATATGAATTATATTTAGATGATGTATAACCAGTTTAATTCCATACACATACTTACAGGTATTGTAACTTCGCTAGTCCCTGAAAAGTTCCATTTTCTACCTTTGTTATCTTATTACTGTTCAACGATCTAAAAAAGAAAATACAGGTGATTTATTATATACAGTATGCACATATTTCTCATACAACCCCTAACACTGATGACACTTAAAATTGTTTTACGTGTAAACCTTTTTTCTGAACATTTTTTTTTACCTTTGCATATCTAATTTCATAATCCATACCTGCTTTCTATTTACAGTACATAATCTTTGAATATTTACATTTCCAGTGTTTTGCCTTTGATACCTTTAAAAATTGTAAGATATCCTGTTTCTTGTAAAAGTGATGCAGATGTAAACAGTACGTGTCTGAACCTTGAAATATGGTACGTGTTTTCCGTGGAAAGAAAATCACGTAGTGATAAGAATCACTACGTATGTTAATCTATAAAGGATTTGACGTCTTCGGTATCAAGAACAGTGATCGGAATCTACGACTGTCTCCTTACACTGTGACTATCGTGATCATTCTATTTCAGTGCTTGCACAGAATACCCCAGTACGCTCCCAGAATTCCATTCTCATTTCTTGTTTCTCCCCGAGTAAAATCTTAAAATTCCCAGTTCATTCATGCAGAGTCCAAGAATAAATCCCTACAATTCCCGAGTCATTTATAGTATTTGGAAGTATAACTCCATAGAATATACGTGTCACTCACAGTCTGACCTACCAAAAATTCCTGAATTTTCTAGTCATTCAGTCATCCAATCTCCTTTATAAATCTATGGAATTTTTGAATCTTTCACAGGCGGTAGTTCCATACAAAACACTAGATTATCCCACATTTTCATAGTATTTGTCCGTATAAAACCTCTATATTTCCCATTTATCCACAATGTGCCTCCCCCGTATTTAAAACCCAACATATCTGTAGTAATTCAAAATAAGGCTCGTTATAAAACCCTAAGATTCCTCACTCATTTACACCCGTTTTGAGGAACCCTAGATAACGAACAGTGATCAATCTCATAACTCCTACAAGCAATACAAAATAGATAGTTGGGCAAACACGGACCCCTGGACACACCAGATGTGGGATCATGTGCCTAGGAGGAGTAAGCATCCCTTGTCGAACGGTCACACCCGGCGTGAGCCCTATATCCTGTTCAGGTAAACGGAGTTATCAGCAGTCAAAATCAGTGTGCCAAGAACGGCTTAACAATCGGTATGAAACAACTCAGACAGCATTTGACAATGTAGTTAACTATAAATTGTGAATGGATGCCTACTAATATAGGTATTTTTCAATTACATTCACACTTTGAATTGTCTTTGAATTTAGAATCTTCAACGTTTATTCACTCATTTTACTATGTATTACTTTAAGTATTACGCGACCATATCCGCATCATACAAAATGATCTAGCATATCTAAATCATTATAATGATTAGTCATTATTCACATGAATCCTATAAAGAATTCAAAGTTAAGAGAATTACAAACACGGACCCCTGGATATACCAGAGGTGGGATCAGGTGCCTTTATCATCATTCATTCAATTTCCCTATAATAGCTCTAAAACTTCATTGTTATTTCGGATTTCAAACATTTCGTTTGAGCATCACTGAAGCGACAATTCTTTGTCGCAATGTGCATCTGGTGCATCAAAATGACCCCTGGGTCGAGGCCTCTGCTGGTGGACTGTTAGTCCTCGAGGGTCTCTACAGCCCAGTAGCTAAGTACATCGTTACTAGCTTGAAAACACGGATGTATATTTAATTGCTGTTATAAAATTTAGAAATTCATTTCAAAATTAAGGATTATCTCCCTCACGCATAGCTCTTATCCTTAGACGAATTTGACTTCACTTTTTTGGCACAGTTTTCCCCTACAATAGCTCTAAAAGTTCATTGTTATTTCGGATTTCAAACATTACGGTTGAGCATCATTGAAGAGACATTATTTGCATCAAAATTGGTACCGTATAAGTTTTACATATATGGTAATGTTGACTAGTATTAAGACGGTGAGTTTTACATGAAAAAAATACAATAATTGATGCATGAGGTATTGAATATTTGCATTTGGGAAGAATTGATACGAAGTTCATTGTTAATTAGTCAATTACTGAAACAAATTAATGTGACATAATCCACAATGAAATTTTATGAATAGAAAAGTTCACTGCTTTTCGCGACTTTTCCTAAAAATGCAAATTGTATGCTATTGATGTACCCTATAATGTACTAGTCGAAGTAGTTCTGTAATGAAACATTCAAAATACCCCCCCCCCAATAAAGCGAAAATATAAATAATAATAAAAAGAAACCCTCCCCTCTCGAAGAATATCGGAGTGCAAATCAAAGCGTTGATAAATTGGTTAATTTCGTATATTGTGTATCTTACAACAAAAACTCTTTGTGACGTAAATGCCACAACTTTCTATGACTAATTGATGTACATGTAATTCATTTCATTATCAGCAATACAAGTATACATATTGAATGTTTTATACAGATTGTGAATGGCACCAAGAATTATTCATGATGGACCAGAAAGTGAAAATAAAATTGTATATGTTCATAACAATACCATGCTTAATTTCATTTAAGTAATTGACCAGTTGATTGGAAGGTCTTGTGTATTTATTATGATTACACACACATGTGCATATTGTAAGAGTTTATCTTGATAAACCCTGAACAACTTGTTACGTTGTATTCACCCTTTGGATATGTATGTTGTTTCCGTGTGATCCTTCGTCATACATAAATTATATTTAGATGATGTATAACGAGTTCGCCAGTCCCTGAAAACTTCCATTTTCAACCTTTGTTATCTTATTATTGTGCAAGTAACTCAATACAGGTATTTTATTACATACAGTACATACTTATTTTTTATACAACGCCTAACACTGATGACACTTAAAATTGTTTGATGTGTAATGTTTTTCTTGAATAAGTTTTCGGCTTTGCATAGCTAATTTCGAGATCCATATCTTGATTTTATTTATAGTAAGGAATATTTCAATATTTACATTTCCAATGTTTGCCTTTGATATCTTTACAAATATTAATGATAACCATTTTCTTATGAATGCCCTTCAGTTGTAAACAGTGCGCGTATGAATCTTGATATATGGTACATGTACATTAAGTAAAGAAAATGTCGACAAAGAAGAAAACACAATGTAGAAATAAATGCATTTCGTTTTGATAACGATCTTTTAATGTTCAATATTTTTATTACACATGAGGGTATGAACTGTTACACTTCACACGCGTGTATACTTCCTGTAACTCGTGACCCTCATTTCTGATACCGGGAGTTTGACGAAATAAGAGTCACTACGTAAGCTAATCAGCGAAGGTTTGACGTATCCGGGATCAAGAACAGAGACCGGGACCTAAGAGTTATGTCTTTACCATGTGACTACAGTGAGCGGTCCATTCGAGTGAGTGTTCATGTTATATCAAATGCATTCATTTTAAATATGGCATTATACGATAAATTTTTTTTATTAGTAACAAGAGTGCATTGACTCCGTGATGAAAAATAAGCCTTATGAAAATAAAGATCGTCATGTTTATTAAAGGTGTCTTTGTAGTCCACTCTACTTCAAATTCCCAATAACCATCATTCATTAATTGAATATTCCGTCCCTTAATCATTGGTAGTATAACCAAGCATACCCGGTACGAATTGTACCCTCGTCTTCCACAGTCTTCCCTACATAAAATACCACAGTTTTCGAGTTATTCACAATATGTCTGTATAAAACCCTACCATGTTCAGAGTTATTCACAGTGTATTGCAGTAGAAACCCCAGACATCCAGATACATTCCTTGCTTGTACCCGCATAAAACCATAGAGTTCCAAGTTGATCCATCCAGTGCCCCAAAGTAAATCCCTACAAATCCCGGGTCATTTATAGCATGGGGAAGTACATGTACAAATCCCTAGATTGTACGTGTCAATCACAGTGTGACCCAGCATAAAGCCTATGAATTGTCCAATCATATCTGGTCTACTCAAGTGGAAAATCCCAGAATTTTTCTGTCATTCAGTCATCCAGTCTTCTTTATAAAACTCTGTATTTTTTCACTCTTTCACAGCCCGCCCTCCCATATAAGGCACTAGAATATCCCAGTCTTTCACATTATTACTCATAAAATATCTATTGGATGCTCACTGTCACTGTCTCATGACATCTAAGGTTGTATCGTTACAATACAGTCTATCATTGGATGAAATGCTGTCTGACATATTTCATACAGAATGTTAGGCCGTTCTTGGCACACTGATTTTGACTACGGATAACTCTGTTTACCTGATCAAGATATAGGGCTCACGGTGGGTATGACCGGTCGACAGGGAATGCGTACTTCTACTAGGCACCTGATCCCACCTCTGGTATATATCCAGGGATCCATGTTTGCTCAACTATCTATTTCATATAGCTTATAGATGTTATGAAATTGATGACTGTTCGTTATCTTCACCTCATCCGTCCACAATGTGCCTGCTACATATTCTCCCCAATAATTCAAAATAAACCTCGTTATGAAATCCTAGGATTCACTACTAATTTACACTCGTATTAAGGAGGAATAACTCACCAGAGAAATTTGATTAAGTTATGGAATATGCAATATATTTTCAAATCGTAGGGTTTCCAAATTTCACTTATTTAGTTAAGATTTCGTTTTAATTAAAATAAAACGCAAACAGAAAACAAACACACAAGAACTACAGATCAGCAGTCGACACGTTAACCTCCTGAGAAACTAAGCTAGGCAATTTTAACTGAAAGGAATATACATTTTTGCTAAGATCGATATTATCAAAACATAAGTCTGTTCATGTGACGATGTATCATTCTTTCTCAAACATTGGAATTCAACTACATGCCCCAGTATAAAACCTTAGAATTCATTGAACAGTGACGCAATTTGATTTAGAGAAGCGTCGGTTTGGACCTTCATCTGTCAGGATTTAATAAGATAAGATAGTGTGATAGAGAATTATTATCTACCCATCAATGTATCGTTCTTTGATACTGTGGATTTCACAGCGTGTGATCCGGTTTTCCGGATCACCACACTGTGGTTTTTTGATTCCGAATCAGTATCCTCTGAAACTGATGCCGTCACAATGACGTCACAATGCATCAACGCAACGTTATTTGTGGAAAATATTGACCGCGTCACAAAACAAAACTACGCACACAAAGCATAAGTTCATGGTATATCTGTGTTTTTGATATTTGGATTACATTTATCATCTTATAAATGTGGATTTAAAATGCAGAAGGGAGTATATGATAAATTTATCATTACTACAGTAACTTGATCTTAAGAGTTGGATCACGTCTCGTTTACACGCTCAGATCATCAGATCGCGTCTCGTGTGATCTGATGATCCGCGCCTGTCAACTCGATGTGATCCGACTTTTCGGATCAAGTTACGGTAGTAATAATATATATTTATCAGATACATAAGATGTTATTAATTAAATCCATTTTGATAAACATGAAAATAAAACGTAATTTTTCATGAAAGGTGGACATAACAAATGGACTATATTTAGAAGTATCTATAACGAAACAAATAAACTGTGTTGATACAAAGATTCAGAGATACATCTAATCTAATGTTAGAGCATTGATTTTATACAAGGTATCTAACTATATATTGTGAATGGATATCTACTAATAAAGATATTCTTGACGAGTTATCAATCATTTTCATTATATATTGACTAAACATTGCAGAAACATATCCTTGTCATAAAGAAGATCAAACATATTTAAATGATAATGAGCAGTAGTCATTATTCACATGAATCTTATAAATAGTTCAAAGCTGAGACAAGGGCTAATACAGTTCCTTGAATATACTAGTTCCAAGAAAACTTCGATGATAAAAAGATCGACACAACATGATTAAATTTATCATGTTCCCTGAACAATTTTATTTACTATGAAATGATTCAAAATAATTAGTCCATTCAACGAAATGATATTTTGGAAGCATCCAGATGGAGAAATAATACTCATATAGCTTATTAAGGTATGGTTCACCTTGAGGAGAATATGCAATCAGTTTCATCTCGTATAGCTACATGTACGTTAATATATCAACATGTTAATAGATGTACGGTAATATAACAACCTGTAAATACATGTACGGTAATATATCATCATGTAAATAGATGTACGGTAATATACTAACATGTAAATAGATGTATGGTAATATGACAACATGTAAATAGGTGTACGGTAGTATATCAATATATAAATAGATGTACGTTAATATGTCAACATGTAAATAGATGTACGGTAATATATCAACATGTAAATATATGTACGGTAATATAACAACCTGTAAATACATGTACGGTAATATATCATCATGTAAATTGATGTACGGTAATATACTAACATGTAAATAGATGTATGGTAAGATGACAACATGTAAATAGGTGTACGGTAGTATATCAATATATAAATAGATGTACGGTAATATAACAACATGTAAATAGATGTACGGTAATATATCATCATGTAAATAGATGTACGGTAATATACTAACATGTAAATAGCTGTATTGTAATATAACAACATGTAAATATATGTACGGTAATATATCAACATGTAAATAGATGTACGGTAATATATCATCATGTAAATAGATGTACGGCAATATACTAACATGTAAATAGATGTATGATAATATAACAACATGTAAATAGATGTACGGTAATATATCAACATGTAAATACATGTACGGTTATATATCAACATGTAAATATATGTACGGTAATATATCATCATGTAAATAGATGTACGGTAATATACTAACATGTAAATAGATGTACGGTTATATATCAACATGTAAATAGATGTACGGTTATATATCAACATGTAAATAGATGTACGGTAATATGTCAACATGTAAATAGATGTACGGTAATATAACAACATGTAAATAGATGTACGGTAATATACTAACATGTAAATAGATGTACGGTAATGTATCAACATGTAAATACATGTACGGTTATATATCAACATTTAAATACATGTACGGTTATATATCAACATGTAAATAGATGTACGGTAATATATCAACATGTAAATAGATGTACGGTAATATAACAACCTGTAAATAGATGTACGGTAATATACTAACATGTAAATAGATGTACGGTAATATATCAACATGTAAATACATGTACGGTTATATATCAACATGTAAATAGATGTACGGTAATATAACAACATGTAAATAGATGTACGGTTATATATCAACATGTAAATAGATGTACGGTTATATATCAACATGTAAATAGATGTACGGTAATATGTCAACATGTAAATAGATGTACGGTAATATAACAACATGTAAATAGATGTACGGTAATATACTAACATGTAAATAAATGTATGGTAATATAACAACATGTAAATAAATGTACAGTAATATATCAACATGTAAATAGATGTATGGTAATATAACAACATGTAAATAAATGTACGGTAATATACTAACATGTAAATAGACGTACACTTTACGGTAATATATCAACATATAAATAGATGTACGGTAATATATCAACATGTAAATAGATGTAAGGAAATATTAAAACATGTAAATAAATGTACATATGATATCAGTCGGAAAAAAGGAAACCTGTATGTAGAATTAGCTAACGTTTACAGTTTACTGTGAATATGAAAATGAATCTATACGGGCTTTATTATATAAATAGAGGGACATACAGGGTTCAGAAAAAGGACAATGATGACATGAAGTAGGTTAGGGTAGGGATTGAGGTGTAGTCTGTGGGAGTTGTATGAAGTCTATGACTTGGTTTCGTTCAGGGGAATACTTATGAAGTTAACATTACACCTAATGATAACGTTGAAAACGATAGCATTATAGTAAAGTGTAATTCAGGGGTTTTGAAGATTAAAAAACCAGTTAAATGACAGGAAAGTACTGAAATATAGATTCCTCTAGCTTATAAAGATGTCAATCAATAATTGGAATGGCTAACTTTTGCATCAGCTCAAATAGACACACTTGTCTGTAATATTTCATTTGATAGCAGGGTTATACAATAAACCGATCACGCAACAAAACAGGAAGAGATATTTTCTCCTATCAGTAATCTTTAACACTCTAAAGGTTGAAGAACACAATGCAATGGAGAATGCTAAAATGGGAGACAATTAATCATAGATAGAAAAACAAAAGGCTTAAAAGAATACCAACGGTAATAAAATGATGTACAATGCACCACATATAATAAAAGACCGTATTGAGGTTTTCTATAGTATACCCCAGTACAAAATCACGTCATTCCTCCATTCTCCACAAATATTTCGTAATAGAATTAGGGATTCTAGTGTCATTCACAGTATTACAGTGTATAAGATCACGCAATTCTTTATTAATTCAAAATTGCCAAGAAAACAACAACAACACCGCAGTATAGCCTAAATAAATCCGAAAAATATCCAGTCAACTAAATGATGTCCCTCTATTAAATTCCAGAAATTTATTCTAGGCATCCTAAACAAGTCCCCATGTATGATTTTGGAATTCCACTGCCATTCACAGTATCCTGATGTGTACAACCTCACCATGCTCCTATATTACCACATAACTTAACAGAGATCAAGAGTATGTTCCCCTATAGAATCCTGTAATTCCTAAGTCATACATGGGATATCCCCGTGAGAGTCAGGATTCCTTAGTTATTCAAATCAAATCATGTATATGTAAGAAATCCGGAATTCCACAGTAACACTTAGTATCTCCCGTATCAAATCCTAGAGTTTCCCAGTCACTTACAATATGCTTTCGTATAAAACCATAAAATTACTTATCCCTATGAATACCCACCCTGCAAGTTACTAGTAATACTGAGTACCCCAGACTATTTTCAGTTATACCCAGTGTCGTGCGTATAAAACGTCGGAATATCCATCCAATAGCGATTTGCGTGAAAACCCAAATTATTTCCTACTCATTCAAAATCTGTTTCCCTATAAAACGCAAAAATAATCCTGCTGTCCAGAATACGCATCATAAACGGCGATTTTCATCATTAATGTGTCGTGTGTCCTTGAATAAAAATATAGATACTAAGAATCATCCCATTATCCACAATGTCACTTTAAGAACCGTTACAACTCCCCAGGCAGCCACAGTACACCTTCTTATGAAAACCTAAAAGAACAAAGTACGCTAGCTATTGGCTGAGATATGTTGCGTTACTAAACACCATAAAATTAAACTGGGTTCAAAGCTTAGGATGTGCATAATTCAATGGTATATTCAGATTAACAAATAAAAATTCTACTATGAAATGGTATCCTTAAGTAGTTACAAAACATCCATTTTTTCTAATCCTATATCCGGAAATTGGAAATGCATTCACAATTTATCATTGATTGCAAAATAGATTTACTACGTTTATTATGCATTTCACATCAACTTTAATTCAAAACAAATAATATAAGGTAGATGGAAAATTAAATAGATAACTCCACGAAAATACTTTATGTAAGCAGAGTTTGGTGAAAAGCAGGATTGATCTCGACGACAAAAGAGCACATTCAATATGCGAGGGTTGAGTTTAGGCTTACGGCGACGTTTTTCTGTATATCCCGGACCATTGAATTGATTTATTGTATCTTGTTTAACGTTCCTCTAAAGAATTTTTCACTCATATGGAGACGTCACCAACGCCGGTGAAGGGCTTCAAAGTTAGGCGTATTATCGGCGCTTACGACCATTGATCAATGAGGGTTTTTTAGCGTCCCACACTTACCGTGACGCAGGGCATCCCTTTTTAAGGTCATATATGAGGACACATGACATTCACACCTGATGCCGAGCGCTTGGCCATGGAACTATCACTACCGGGATTCGAACCCCGACCCTGAACGACTGAAGGTTGAAAAATACCACTTTGAATTATACAACTAGATATAGCCTACATCCTGAATGTAGGTTATCCATGTCACTTTTCCAAAAAAAGAATAATAATAATATAGTGGAGGCTTTCTGTTGAACAGATGACCCCGTCGAATAATGTTTCTAATGAAAGAAGATAACGAGCAGTTATCAATCTCATAACTCCCATAAGCAGTACAAATTAGATAGTTGGGCAAACACGGACCCCTGGACAGTCCGCTTTCGCTAAATGCCCGGTACCACTCGTCGAGGAAATTCGAACAGTTTCAGCCTTGCATAAAACTGCTTCTTGAAACCAAATTCCTTGCCATGTTTTGAACTGTCCTTTATCTATATTTTTTCGTATATTATTTGAAATTATGTGACATAACTACAGATCAGCAGTCAACACCTTAACCTCCTGAGCAACCCTAGTAGGCAATTGGAATCAAAAGGAATACACACTTGCTGTAGGGAAGTCGAAATAATTATATATTTGTTCCTAACCTTGATTTTAACCAACAAGAAATCAGTCCATGTGATGATGCATATTTTCCCTTAAACCCTGGCCTTCTATGGTATTCTACGACATGCTCCAATGAAAGGCGAAGATGACAGTGATCAATCTAATAACTCCTATAAGCAATACAAGATAGAGAGTTGGGTAAACACGAACCCTAGGATATACCAGAAGTGTGATCAGATGCCTACCAGGAATTAAACATCCCCTGTTGACCGTTGACACCTGCCGTAAGCCCTATATCTTGATCAGACGAACATCCGTAGTCAAAAGGAGTGTGCTAAGAACGGCCTAACATTTGGTATGAAACACGTCAGATAGCATTTCATCCAATGATAGGTTGTATTACCATTATCAAACCTGAGATTTCATTAGACAGTGACAATTTGATTTAGAGAAGCGTCGGTTTGAACCTTCACTTGTCAGGATTGAAGGAAATCAGATATGACATAACTGAGAATTATCAGATGCAAAAGATGTAATTAATTAGATCAATTTTATTAAAAATTGAAATAAATGGTTACTGTTCAATATTGATTGACATACGGAATGGACTACATTTAAAGGTATCTATAACAAAGAAAGTAACTGTGTTGATACAAAGATTCATAATTACATCTAACCTAATGTTAGAGCATTACTTTTGTGCATTGTAGCTAATTAAATAGTGTGAATGGATGCCTACTAATATAGGTATTTTCAATGATTTCAAGACTTTGAATTGTCTTTGAATTTGATATATTCGATGAGTTCTCAATGAATTTGACTAAGAATTGATTAAGTCTTGCACGATCACACTCCCCACCCCTACCTCGCTGATACAGAAAGTGCTTTTGAATTATTATAATAGTAATTATTGAATCCTATAAAGAATTCAAAATTAAGAGAATGTCAAGTACGGATCCCTGGATATACCAGAGATGGGATCGGGTGTCTTTATCATCATTTATTACTAATAGATTGAATGATTGATTCGCTTGTCCCGTCGAGAATTGTTCACTCATATTGAGACGTCACAGCAGAAGTTGAAATAGCACAAATATAGACCAATGCTTAGCATTCAGAGCCGTAGCAGTGTGGGTTCTTCGTTGTGCCAAAGCTTGCCCCGACACGGGACCTTCATCTTTAAGGTCAAACCGAAAGAATCGTGATTTTTACTTCTAACTGGTGAGCGTTTGGGAAAGGAGCAATCATTACCTATTTCAACGTCCTAGGTTTGTCGCGGGCATGGTACGGACGGAACTCGAACCCACGACCCCCCGGATACTAAACGAACGCTTTCCCATTGAGCTGCCGTGACCGGTTATCATCATTTATTTAAACGGTACAAATGGGAATGTTTACTAGTATTTGAGACGGTGAATGTGAGTAAGTGTGGAAAGAACGTATTAAAAACTTTTATATGATAAAAAATTCAATAATTGATGTATCAAGTGTTAAATATTTGCATTTGGGAAGAATTGATACGGAGTGTATTGATACATGAAGTGAATCCTTGAAAGAAACTAAGGTAGAAAGGGATTGCAACCACGTGATCAGTAGAAATCGTGTAATTTCACTTGAATCTATTTTTCGGAATTCCGTACACCGTCATAGAGTTGTTGAAAAACAAAAGGGAGTTCCAAAAGTGTCTTGTTGCTGTGACTGACTCGAAGATTGAGGGGTGTCTCAATGGAAGCTAAAAACATTGGCCATAATTTAGATAAGGAATACGTCACTGCAATAATCGTAGATCAAATGTTTCGTCCGTGCAGTATGGTACTCTTTGAGAAGCGAAATGCACCACCATGCATAATTGCAATACATAAACAAAGTTGTTGATGCAGCGTGATGGCCGAGTGCTGCGAGTTTCAATTTCAATACTGCTTATGTAGTCATTGAGATTCTTCTGAAGAGAGGAATTCGATGGACGCATTCAACATGGACAACAAAATCATAATTTCGTTTGGGAAGTGAAAAAATGGCAAATTAGATTTGTATTCAACCCACATTTCCTCTCCTATTTCATAAAGAGATTTTATGATAACATATCTGTAACTTTATAAACACACAACTTGGAGAAGATGTTTCATTTTCTGTGCAGTTGTGTATTCCATATGTGCCTCAAATATAACTCCTACAAGCACATGTACAGACATTGTAAATGGATGTCATGGATACCACAATTGAAAACGCGGGATCTCACAGGTTGTTGGAGGTCATATGTTGTAATAAAATTCTATTTCGTATAATTGATAACACTTATAAAATCTTGAAATTTCATTGACCTAAGAGATATATTAAAAGGAAACTAGGGACATGTCACATGCATGAAGGTCTACAACACTGTATTTAAAATTATGTAAAATCATATCCCCATCATAGACAAATGTATGTATTGTAAGGAAATAACATATGAATGTGCTCTTCACCCGCACTTGGTAAACAAAAAACAAGTCTGATAAGTCTAGAGTTGATTTTTCAGAATATTATTAGAATAAGCTGGCAATTTAGGAAAATATATCTGTCATCTCATATTGCAATATGATAATGATGTTTTAGTATTTGCCACATGAAGGGCCTTGGGTCAATGTACAGTTTAAATAGTAATTAGTTATAACAATATAAATAACAATCATGCAAATGTACTACTATTGTCACAGACTGAGTTCACACTGCTCTACTACACACATTTAACATATTGTTATACTGATTTCAGAAAAACGTTAATTCAACACAATGAAATACATAAAGTAATTGCAATATACATTGTATGTAATTTTTACTATATCAGTATTTCAAAGTTCACTGAATATGAATTGAGACCGGATTTTAAAACTTACATTGTTTTACGCAGTATCATTTATGGTTAATAACTGTGCAAATATTAACCATGATGATTTTAAATTTAAGCATTATCCCAAGGAACAATGCAGGTTGAAATGGGCTTCGAGCCAAAAAGTTCAACATCAATTTGCCTTGGAAATTGTCAAGAAAGGTATAATATTTTCTGAGATATACTTTTTCAATTTAACACCATACAACATTTGTAAAGACAGTTTTTAGTATATTAGATATTCTTTTTTTCAATATTAGAATATATGTTTTCAAAAGGTACTTTATTTACAGTGATGACGTCATATCTCCTGGACCCCACAACTTCACAGCTTACGGAGAAAATTCAAGAATGTGTGCAAAATATGGGACTTGGAAAGAATCGTTAAAATACATGTGATCAATGAATATTGTGCAACATACAAAAGTGTGAATTTAATGGAAAACAAGTAAATATACTCATGTATCACGCGCCCTTTTAAAATAAATTATACTGCCTAAATATGGAGGACAAGTCATTGTTGATTATTCTGATTCTTCGATAAATCAAAATCAGTAAATATTTCAAAATAAAAATGCCTATCTTATAACTTTAATCAATGTGTGAATTTCTCTTGTAAATTAAAGTTTAATTGAACATATTACATCATGGATGACTATGAACTTTACATTTTATTATTAATAAATGTTTCCATAGATACTAACTTTTATATCAATCAATCAATGCTTTATTCACATAAATGTACAGTCATACAATACAGAAAGAAGAAAAATGTCTTCATGGGACTAGTTAAACCCCCGACACAAACACACGCATACACATACGCAATATACATGCATTCTGAGTTATCCACTAGCGAGTTATTGGTTCAATGTGAGACGACAAGTAGGACTATTAAACTTATGAAAGACATATATATCTGCGAGAGCAAGATAGCTCAGATGAGCGTTGAGATCCATGCGTCGCTTGAGTTGAAGTCTTTCGAACCATCTGGTTTGGTTTGGTTTGATACAGTTTAACGTCCCTCTTGAGAATTTTCACTCATATTGAGACGTCATAATTGCGGTGAAGGGCTGCAAAATCCATGCCTTTCGATCTTTGAACAGGGGGGGGGGGGGTCTTTATCGTGTCACTCCTGCTGTGGCATGGGGGCTCTGTTTTCACGGTCTCATCCAAATGACCGCCCCATTTAGACGCGTCTTACAACACGCAAGGGGTACTGAGGACCTTTCCTAACCCGGATTCTCACCATTGGTATTGGATATAAAGTTTTTATTTAAATATATTTGGTGTACTATACTGTATAATGATATCAACTTCTTTCAGAAATATATATATATATAATAGGTAATTGTGTTTGGTTATTATAAAAGATTGTATAAAAATAACTAAATATTAATGCAATCATCTTGAGTGCAACAATTTCAACTAAGAGCAGTTAGAGCACAAACATATATAGCTTATATAGAAGTCTTCTATTATAGTTATGTTCAATTCTCAAAGATGTAATTTGAGAATACTTAAACATTTTTTGAAGTTATAAAAGGTCAGTAGTTTATCTGTGCTGGCTGAATCTATCTTCTCAATAGACAAAGTGCAATAATGCCAATGTTCCTTCCTGGCCATTCTTTCTACCCTATTATTTTTTTGTTGGCAGCTAAAGCAAAGGTATGACACTGTGTACAAATATTGTGTACTATTTTAAGCCAGTGCAGCTTTGTCAAAGTAATGTTGTTGCATGCTAATAATGATTGCTGAACTTGAAATTGATGTGTAATAATGAATTATATGAAAGGTTGTTTGAAACCATATGTGACAAGTTATGATCCTTTTTACAATAAAACTGTTATAGATCTTCAAAAGCTGCTGACGCGATACATGACATATTTAATGTTGTAATACAAATTGTGAACATCTCCACGTATTCTTGATGACGGACCAGGAAGTGAAAATAAACGCCTACGTTCATTACAATACTTAGCGTAATTTCATTAAAATTATTAACCAGTAGATAGAAGGTGAAGATAAGGAGCAGTGATCAACCTCACAACTCCTATAAGCAGCACAATATAGAGAGATGGGAAAAGGGTTTACTTTGATAAACTTTAAACAACTTGCTACGTTATATATCCATTTCGGATATGTATGTTGTTTTTGTGTGATCCCTCACCATCTATAAATTATATCAAGGTGTTACATAACCAGTCTCATTCCATACACATAATTACAATGTTTGTAAGATCGCCAGTCCCCAAAACTTCTCTTTTCTACCATTGTTATCTTATTATTATTCAAGCATTTAAAAAGATACATGCTTTATTACATACAGTGTACACATATATCTAATACAACGCTTAATACTGATGAGAATTTAAATACATTTAATTTTGATAATAATCATGCTATACAGAATATTTTTTGTTATAAGATATGGGGGTATGAACTGTAACACTTCACATGTGTGTATTCTTTCTCTGACCCTTGACACTCATTCCTGATCCCGGGAGTTTGACAAAATAAGAGTAACTAGGTATGTAAATTGTAGAAGTGTTGACGTTTCCGGGATCAAGAAAAGAGGCCGGGACCTAGGAGTTGTGTTCTTACTACGTGACTACCATGAGCGGTCTATTCCTGTAAGTGTCCATGTTGTATCAAATACATATATTTCAAATATGATTTACAATAAACACAGCTGTTAGTTGCAACAGTACAGTAACTCTTAGATGTAAAGTAAGCCTATATAAAAAGAAAACTCTTAGTCATGTTTACTAAAGATGTTATTGTGGTCTACTCTCTTTCAAATTTCCAATGACCTTCATTCATGTTTCGAATTCCAAATAACCTTCATTCATTAATTAAATCTCCAGTCTCCTAAATCAACGAGGATATGATCCAGAATACGCGGGATACCCTCGACTTCTAAATTCTCCGCTATACATAAAATACCATAGTTCTCCAGTTATTTACAATATGTCCCTGTATAAAACCTTACCGTGTTCAGAGTTATTCACAATGTATCTCATTAACAAAAATCCAGAGTTATTCGTTGTTTCTCCCCGCATAAAACCACATAGTTACCAGCTCATTCATGCAATGCCGCAGAATCAATTCCTACTACCCGGAATCATTTATAGTATGCGATGGGATAAATCCTATAATACATGTACACGTGTCAGTCACAGTATGACCCAGAATAAAACCCACGAATGTCCAGTCATTTAAGGTCTGCTCAAGTGAAAACTCCCACAATTTTCCATTCTTTCACTCATCTAGTCTTCTTTATGAAACACTGGTTTTCTTCAATCTTTCAAAGTCGTAAGTCCCATACAACGCACTACATTATACCAATCTTTCACAGTATTCGTCCGTATAAAACCTCTATCTCTCCCATTTATCCACAATGTGCCTCCCCATAATTAAAACCCAATATATCTGCAGTAATTCAAAATATACCTAATTATAAAACCCTAATATTCATAACTCATGTACACCCGTTTTAAGGAGGAAAAACATGCCAGAGAAATCCGAAATATATACGGAATTTGGAGATATTTTGAAATCTAAAAGTTTTGAAATTCACCCTCATTATTTAAAATGCAGTTTTAGTATTAAAAAACCCACGAAAATGGAACATAGACCCCTGATAGGCTAAGACTTAAGAACTACAGATCAGAAGTCGACATTTAACCTACTGAGCTACCAAACATGTCGGCAATTCGAATCAAAAGCAAGATACATTTGCTGCTGGCATTGGTATTATTCAAAAAGAAGTTTTGCGTCTTTTCCTAAATATACTAATTGAATGCTATCGATATAACATATATTTTAAACTAATCCAAATAGTTCTGTAATGAAACATACAAACAATTTTTCAAACAAATAAACCAAAAATATAAATAATAATAAAATCCCGACCCCCAACACGAAGAATGTCGGAATTTAAATTAATGTGTCGACAAACCTGTGAATCTCGTATATTGGGTATGTTACAACCAATATGCAAACGCCACAATTTTTTATGACCATTTTATGTACATATATAATTAAATTCGTTCGCAGCAATGCAAATATACATGCCTCGAAGCTGTTGACGTGAAGCATAACATATTTAATGTTGTCATACAAATACTGAACACCTCCACGATTTATTGATGATGAGCCAGAAAGTGATAATAAAACTTGTACGTTCATTACAATACTTAGCGTAATTCATTTTAAAAAAACGATTAACCAGTGGGTTCGAAAAAGTCTTATTGTGATATATTACGGTTAAACATGTACCTGCATATTGTAAGAGTTTACTTTGATAAACTCTGAACAACTTGCTACCTTGTATATACATTGCAGATATTTATGCTGTTTTCGTGTGTTCTCTCGTCATATATAACTTATATCATGATGTTAAATAACCAGTTTAATTCCACACATATACTTACAGTGTTTGTAACTTCACCAGTCCCTCAAAACTTCCCTTTTCTACCATTGTTATATCATTAGACTGCAAATCTCTAAAAAGAAAATACATGGAAGACATTTATTGTTAAATGTTGAATATAGAATTTATTACACGAGGGAGACAGGATTTTTTCATATTTTCAGGAATGGAAATTTTATAAGAAAGAAAATACAGATGTCTTATTACATACAGTGTACACATATTTCTAATACATTGCCCAACACTGATGATGCTTAAAATTGTTTGATGTGTAAATGTTTTTTCTCAATAATAATTTTTGTTTCCTTTGCATTGCTATTTTCATGATCCATACCTCCTTTCTATTTCCAGTACAGAATCTTTACATGCCCAATGTTTTGCCTTTGATATTTTTAGACATTGTAATGAATGCGCTGTAGTTGTAAACAGGGCGCGTATGAATCTTGATACATGTGTATGGTACGTGTAATCCAAGGAACGAATATGTTGAAAGAGAAGCACAACGTATATGTATGAGAAATGAATTTAATCTTTATAATAACCTTTTGTAAATTCATTCTTTAGAATACATGAAGGTATGAACTGTAACATTTCATGCGTGTATACTTTCGATAATGTGACACTCATTCCTGATTCCGGGAGTTTGACGAAATAAGATTAACTACGTATTAGGGGTGCAACGATACGCTTGCCTCACGATATAATTTAGCGGCACAGTCGGCACCACATTTTTCATTATCGTAAGTTATATTTACAACTTAATTTTAAAGCCAAATCTGACGCTTCAAATTAATCCGGACCTGAATACCGAACCGTTGAAGAGTATAAAGTATCGTGAATCGAACAGTAGCGTGATATTACTGTGAATTATCGTTTTATAGTTAATCGCTGCACCCTTACTACGCATGTTAATCAGTGAAGGTTACACATATCCGGAATCAAGAACAGAGATTGGGATCTAGGAGTTGTTCTCTTGCCACCTGATTACCATGAGTGGTATACTGTAATGAGTGTTCATATCATATCAAATGCATTTATTTCAAATGTAGTATTATACAATAAACAAAATCATTAGTAGCAAGAGTGCCGTGACTCTTTGATGAAAATTAGGCCTATATTAAAAGAAAATTTTTAGTCATGTTAACTAAACGTGTTACTGTTGTCCACTCAATTTCGAATTTCCAATAACTTTCATTCATTAATTAAATATCCCGTTCTTTAAGTATGTATGACAGTATGACCAAGCATACCCGGAATACGCTCGTCTTCCACAGTCTCCCCTACATGTATAAAATACCATAGTTATCGAGTTAATCCCGATATGTCCCGTTATAAACCCTTACCATGTTCAGAGTTATTCACAGTATACCCTAGTGAAAACTTCAAAAATCAGTCCCTGTGTGTCCCCATATAAACCATATAATTTCCAGCTCATTCACGCAGTGCCCCAAAATAAATCCTTACAACCCCCAGTCATTCAATGATCCAGTCTCCTTTTAGAAAGCTCTAATTATACAATTACGTTTAATGATACAAACTACATGAAGGGGTACAGTTACAACGTTTAATGATACACACTACATGAAGGGGTACAGTTACAATGTTTAACGATACAAACTACATGAAGGGGTACAGTTACAATGTTTAACGATACAAACTACATGAAGGGGTACAGTTACAATGTTTAGTGATACAAACTACATGAAGGGGTACAGTTGCAACGTCTAATAATATAAATTAGCTCATTAACAATCTACAGTATAAACCGTTAACGGTACAATGTTCTCGTATGAAACACTTGTATCATTAAGAGTTCCACTTGAAATGTTGTGACGCTTACTGATACAACCACAACTTGGCAGTCTGAACCTCTAATGATACAAGTTGTATCACTAAGTGTCGGAATAGCAACGCTTAATGATACTTTGAATCAAATATTGGAATCTAATTTTGAATTTTTATTTGTTCATTGTTGACAATTTTGTTTTCAAAATCATTATTATGACCTTGACATTTACTGTTCCCTATATACATGTCTTTTTTTCAATTGAGAAGAAAAGGATTTGTTTTGAATTATTAAAAAGGTGTCAATAAGAAAAATAAATATATTGATGTTAAGGAAAGAATTTCTCACCGATGAAAAGTAATTATGAAGAATTAAAGACGAAAGAACACATAATTATGAATTTGTAATTTAATTATCAAAAACTGATTTCTTGAATTATAATGACTAGACGCATTACCGACAGTACATGTCCTTCAACCACTGAACGGTTGAGTTGAGAATATGTGTCTGTATATAACAATTATGCGTTAATACTGGTAAATGAATGACACCGGTTGATTGAGAATTGTCTCTTTGCTTCAATACCATACACAATACGTTTAAATGAAGTTTTCAAACAGAAGTATATACTTTATTAGTGATAATTAACTTAATCAATATCTCCAAAAATTATCCAGAATAAAAAAAACGGAATTGGAAACGGAATAAATTCTACTTTTGTACATCCATCAATTTATTGTTTATGCGGTGAGGATTTAGAAACAAATCAAGTGGAGTATACTTGTGGAATTATAGGGGAACGCACCCAGCAAGCGATCCTCTAAAATGTCATATTTAAGATAAACTTGACCATGGTCACCATTAATCACGCAAGACTAAAAGAAATGGTCAAAATGTGTATTTAAACGACTTCATTCTTGCCTTACAAAATCACTAAAATCACTTTGGCTCAGGTGATCTAAAAGTTGATCTGTGTGGTTAATAATCAAAACATGAAGCTGATCAAGGGCGGAGGAGAATAAGGGTTAAAACACATGAACTCCGACCCCCACCCACCCTTGGATTTAAGAGTTTCAAAATTTTAGTACTGCTATGGACACCGTGGAAAATTTGTTTTTCCTGAAAAAAGAAAATTTCGAACAAACACTACAGATTTGCAGCATTAAACGTTGCTATTGCGATGAATGCCTACTGATATAAGTATTTTTCAATCACATGAAAACTTTGAATTGTCCTCCAATTTGAAATATTCGACGAGTTCTCAGTCGTTTGACCAAGTATTGATTAAGTATTGCAAGATCATATCTCCGTCATACAAATAGATTTAACGCATCTGAATTTTTACAACTAGTGGTATTTATTCAAATGAGTCCTATAAAGAACTCAAAATTAAGGGAATTGCAAAAACAGGCCTCTGGATATTTCAGAGGTTGGACCATGTGTCTTTATAATCATTTATCTAAATGGTATAAATAATAATGCTTACTAGACTTTGAGACGGTGAAAGTCTGCAAGTGTAAGAAAGCCATATTGAAAAAGTGAGTGTCATATGATAAGAATTGCAGTAATTGATATATTAGGTATTTGGTATTTGCATTTGGTAAGAATTGATACGGAGATCATTGCAGACGCCTTGTAGACTTAAACACAATATTATATATCAGCAATCGAAACCTTCATATGATGCTGAACTCCCAAGCTACAAATGTACATTAAAGCAAATTACTAGAAGCAAGAGTGCATTGAACCTTCGACGAAAAGTTTGCATATATGAAAAAAAAAAACTCCTAGTCATTTTTTTCAAAGTTGCTATTGTTGTCAACTAAGATTCGAATTCTCAATAACCTTCATTCATTAATTCAATATTCCGTCCCCTAATTCATCGACAGTATGATCAAGCATACCCGGAATAACCTCGACTTCCACAGTCTCTCCAACATAATGTACCATATTTCTCGAGTTATTAACAATATATCTGTATAAAACCCTACCATGTTCAGAGTTATTCACAGTATACTCATATCTAGGGGATGCTTAAACCTCCTAGGCACCTGATCCCATCTCTAGCATATCCAGGGAGAACGTGTTTGCCGAACTCTTTATTTTGTATTGCTTATACAGTAGAAACCCTAGACTTCCAGAGTCAGTCCCTGTTATTCCCCGTATAAAACCATATAATTTCAAATTCATTCACGCAATGTCCTAGAAAAAATACCTAAAATCCCCTAGAATGTACGTATCATTCACAGTATAACCCAACAAAAAACCCACGAATGTGCAGTCATTTACGGTCTGCTCAAGAGGAATATCCCGGTATTAAGGAGGATTATCACAGCAGAGAAATCTATATAGTGATGGAAAGTGGAGAATATGGATAATAATATTTTGAAGTCACAGAGTTTCAAATTTTCAATTGTTTAGTTAAACTGATGTTTTAGTGGAAATAAAGCACAGAAAGAAAACACAGATGCCAGATAGGCTCAAATACAAGAACTACAAACTACAAATAAGCAGTCGACACGTTAACCTCTGAACTACCAAGCTACATGTAGGCAATTCGAATAAAAAGGAATATACATTTGCTACTGACATCAATATTATTAAAAAAGAAGTAAGTCCATGTGATGACGTATCATTCTTCCTTAAACACCGGAATTCCATACTTTTCCTCTACATGCCACCAGTATAAAACCTTAGATTTCATTTCACAGTGCCATAATTTGATTTAGAGTACCGTCGGTTTAAACCTTCACCTGTCAGGATTGAAGAAGATAAGATACAATGAAAGGTGAAGATAACGAACAATGATCAATCTCATAACACGTATAAGCAATACAAAATAGAGAGTTGGGAAAACTCGGACCCAAAGATGTACCAGAAGTGGGATCAGATACCTAGGAGGAGTAAACATCTCCTGTCGACCGGACACATCCGCTGTGAGCCCTTGATCAGGGAAACAGAGTTATCCGTAGTCAAAATTAGTTTGCCAAGAACGGCCTAACAATCTGTACGAAACAAAGCAGACAGCATTTGACTCAATGATAGTTCGTATTGACAAAATAATGTTAGGCCTATATAAGGTAATAGGGTATTATCAGATACAGAAGATGTGATTTATTATATCAATTTCTATTACGCATTGAAATATAATGTTACTATTCATTAATGATGGACATAAGAAATTGACTAAATGTCACAGGATCGTATCTTGCTTAACGTCTCTCTCTCTCTCTCTCTCTCTCTCTCTCTCTCTCTCTCTCTCTCTCTCTCAATCTCTCTCTCTCTCTCGATCGAGAATTTTTCACTCATATGTAGACCTCACCAAGACCGGTGAAAAGCTTCAAATTTAGGCCTTTCCTTACGGCCTTTGAGCAGTGAGGGTTCTTTAGCGTGCCACACCTACTGCGACACGAGACATCCGTTTTTAAGGTCATCCCCGAGGACCCGTGACATTCACACCTGATGTCGAGCGTTTGGCGATGGAACTACCACTACCTATTTTAACGACTAGGCAGTTCCAAAAAATAATTTAATAGTCGCGGCCGGGATTCGAACCCCGGCCTTCCGAATGGGGGCGAACTCTCTAACCTCAATGTCACCGTGGCGGTCACAGGATGAAATATTCAATGTATAGTATACTCATATGATTTCATTACATTATTCATCCTTTCATCGTAAGCCGTTTCACCTCATTGATATTCATCAGAATGAACGCTGATTGAGAGAGAAGGAGGTGTGTGAAATGTCAGTATGGTTTGTGTATCGAATTATAGATATTTTGAAATCACTATTTTGATATACATGTACCTAAAAGTTTTAATGATAGATTAAGATAGCACTTCCGGATTTTATATGTTTTCATAATTATTTAATTTTAATTTACTTATTATATTTTTTTAAATTTTAATTTATTGAATAAATTAAAAAATTATTATTAAAATTATTATATAAATAAAAAATATAATTCAATTTATTGATTTTTTACTTTTTATTTAGATTTGATCAATATAAGTTACTTCTTTATTTCATTATGATTTATGACATACGACCACATGTATGTGTCCGGCCATTAAAAGACAGTACCGCAGTCATCAGACGTTGGTACACGATGATCCTTATTTATTTATATTTATTTATTTTTAAACCACGGGACAACCCATACATCCCATACGGAGCATATGTATGTTACTACAACACATTTCAACTTCACTATGTTGGTGCATTTGGGAGGTGTTGGAGGGTGAGGTTGGATCGCAATGAGATGGATAGTGTTATGGCAGAAGTTATAACAGTCACCAATCGGTTACCGATATATAGTTAACCAATCCTACGGATATCAAACAAACAATAACGGAAGAAACCATTTTATCAATTCTAAAGACAACATAGGCTATTATAAATATTGTCAAACACAAAACAGTTCCATATATTTAGAAGTATTGATAACAAAACAAGCAACTGTGTTGATAAAAGGATTCAGAGTAACATCTAATCTAAGTTTAAAGCATTGGTTTCGTACAATGTAGCAACGTATAAAGTGTGAATGGATGCCTACTAATATAGGTATACTCAATGACATAAAGTCTTTGAATTGTTTTTGAATTTGAAATCCTTGACGAGTTCTCAATCTCTTTGACTAACTATTGATTAAGTATTACACGATCATACACCTGTCATACTAGAGATCTAGCATATCTAAATTATTATAGCAGGTAGTCATTATTCACATGAATCCTATAAAGAATTCAAAGTGAAGAGAATTACAAACACGGACACCTGGATATAACAGTTGTGGGATCAGGTGATTTTATCATCATTTATCTTAACGGTATACATGGTAATGTTGACCAGTATTTGAGACGGTGAATGTTTGCAAGTGTGAGAAAGACGTATAAAGCAGTTTTACATGATAAAAATTACAATAATTGATGAATTAGGTATTGAATATTTGCATTTGGGAAGATTAATACGAAGTTCATTGCCAATCAGTCAATTACTGAAAAAAATTAATGTGACATAATCCACAATGATATATTATGAAGAGAAAAATTCACTGCTTTTCGTGACTTTTCCTAAAAATAAAAATTGTAATCCATGTAGTTCTGTAATGAAACATATAAAATATTTTCGAAAAGAAAATAGAGTCAAAATATAAAAAAATCCGGACCCCTACTCTCTCGAAGAATATCGGAATGCATATTAAGGTGCTGACAAATTAGCTAATTTCGTATATTGTGTGAAAGGCAAAAATAACGAACAGTGATCAATCTCATAACTCCTGTAAGCAATACAAAAAAACACCGACCCCTGGACACACCAGGGGTGCGATCAGATGCCTAAGAGGAGTAAGCATCCCCTGTCGACCGGTCACACCCACTGTGAGCCCTATATCCTGATCAGGTAAACGGAGTTATCCGTAGTCAAAATCAGTTTGTATATTACAACCAAAACTCTTTACGACGTAAACACCACAACTTTGTATGACTAATCGATGTACCTGTAATTAATCTCATTGTCAGCAATGTAAATATGTATGCATTGAAGGCACAACATATTGCATGTTGTCTTACAGATTGTGACATTGCTTAATTAATTTCACTTAATTGATTAACCAGTTGATTGGAAAGTCTTCTTGTCTATTTATTATGATTACACACACGTGCATGTTGTAACTGTTTACTTTGATATAACCCTGAACAACTTGTTACGGTGTATCTACATTTTGGACATGGATGTTGTTTCCGTGTGATCCCTCGCCTTATATGAATTATATTTAGATGATGTATAACCAGTTTAATTCCATACACATACTTACAGGTATTGTAACTTCGCTAGTCCCTGAAAAGTTCCATTTTCTACCTTTGTTATCTTATTACTGTCCAACCATCTAAAAAAGAAAATGCAGGTGATTTATTATATACAGTATGCACATATTTCTCATACAACCCCTAACACTGATGACACTTAAAATTGTTTTACGTGTAAACCTTTTTTCTGAACATTTTTTTTTACCTTTGCATATCTAATTTCATAATCCATACCTGCTTTCTATTTACAGTACATAATCTTTGAATATTTACATTTCCAGTGTTTTGCCTTTGATACCTTTAAAAATTGTAAGATATCCTGTTTCTTGTAAAAGTGATGCAGATGTAAACAGTACGTGTCTGAACCTTGAAATATGGTACGTGTTTTCCGTGGAAAGAAAATCACGTAGTGATAAGAATCACTACGTATGTTAATCTATAAAGGATTTGACGTCTTCGGTATCAAGAACAGTCATCGGAATCTACGACTGTCTCCTTACACTGTGACTATCGTGATCATTCTATTTCAGTGCTTGCACAGAATACCCCAGTACGCTCCCAGAATTCCATTCTCATTTCTTGTTTCTCCCCGAGTAAAATCTTAAAATTCCCAGTTCATTCATGCAGAGTCCAAGAATAAATCCCTACAATTCCCGAGTCATTTATAGTATTTGGAAGTATAACTCCATAGAATATACGTGTCACTCACAGTCTGACCTACCAAAAATTCCTGAATTTTCTAGTCCTTCAGTCATCCAATCTCCTTTATAAATCTATGGAATTTTTGAATCTTTCACAGGCGGTAGTCCCATACAAAACACTAGATTATCCCACATTTTCATAGTATTTGTCCGTATAAAACCTCTATATTTCCCATTTATCCACAATGTGCCTCCCCCGTATTTAAAACCCAACATATCTGTAGTAATTCAAAATAAGGCTCGTTATAAAACCCTAAGATTCCTCACTCATTTACACCCGTTTTGAGGAACCCTAGATAACGAACAGTGATCAATCTCATAACTCCTACAAGCAATACAAAATAGATAGTTGGGCAAACACGGACCCCTGGACACACCAGATGTGGGATCATGTGCCTAGGAGGAGTAAGCATCCCTTGTCGAACGGTCACACCCGGCGTGAGCCCTATATCCTGTTCAGGTAAACGGAGTTATCAGCAGTCAAAATCAGTGTGCCAAGAACGGCTTAACAATCGGTATGAAACAACTCAGACAGCATTTGACAATGTAGTTAACTATAAATTGTGAATGGATGCCTACTAATATAGGTATTTTTCAATTACATTCACACTTTGAATTGTCTTTGAATTTAGAATCTTCAACGTTTATTCACTCATTTTACTATGTATTACTTTAAGTATTACCCGACCATATCCGCATCATACAAAATGATCTAGCATATCTAAATCATTATAACGATTAGTCATTATTCACATGAATCCTATAAAGAATTCAAAGTTAAGAGAATTACAAACACGGACCCCTGGATATACCAGAGGTGGGATCAGGTGCCTTTATCATCATTCATTCAATTTCCCTATAATAGCTCTAAAACTTCATTGTTATTTCGGATTTCAAACATTTCGTTTGAGCATCACTGAAGCGACAATTCTTTGTCGCAATGTGCATCTGGTGCATCAAAATGACCCCTGGGTCGAGGCCTCTGCTGGTGGACTGTTAGTCCTCGAGGGTCTCTACAGCCCAGTAGCTAAGTACTTCGTTACTAGCTTGAAAACACGGATGTATATTTAATTGCTGTTATAAAATTTAGAAATTCATTTCAAAATTAAGGATTATCTCCCTCACGCATAGCTCTTATCCTTAGACGAATTTGACTTCACTTTTTTGGCACAGTTTTCCCCTACAATAGCTCTAAAAGTTCATTGTTATTTCGGATTTCAAACATTACGGTTGAGCATCATTGAAGAGACATTATTTGCATCAAAATTGGTACCGTATAAGTTTTACATATATGGTAATGTTGACTAGTATTAAGACGGTGAGTTTTACATGAAAAAAATACAATAATTGATGCATGAGGTATTGAATATTTGCATTTGGGAAGAATTGATACGAAGTTCATTGTTAATTAGTCAATTACTGAAACAAATTAATGTGACATAATCCACAATGAAATCTTATGAATAGAAAAGTTCACTGCTTTTCGCGACTTTTCCTAAAAATGCAAATTGTATGCTATTGATGTACCCTATAATGTACTAGTCGAAGTAGTTCTGTAATGAAACATTCAAAATACCCCCCCCCCAATAAAGCGAAAATATAAATAATAATAAAAAGAAACCCTCCCCTCTCGAAGAATATCGGAGTGCAAATCAAAGCGTTGATAAATTGGTTAATTTCGTATATTGTGTATCTTACAACAAAAACTCTTTGTGACGTAAATGCCACAACTTTCTATGACTAATTGATGTACATGTAATTCATTTCATTATCAGCAATACAAGTATACATATTGAATGTTTTATACAGATTGTAAATGGCACCAAGAATTATTCATGATGGACCAGAGAGTGAAAATAAAATTGTATATGTTCATAACAATACCATGCTTAATTTCATTTAAGTAATTGACCAGTTGATTGGAAGGTCTTGTGTATTTATTATGATTACACAGACATGTGCATATTGTAAGAGTTTATCTTGATAAACCCTGAACAACTTGTTACGTTGTATTCACCCTTTGGATATGTATGTTGTTTCCGTGTGATCCTTCGTCATACATAAATTATATTTAGATGATGTATAACGAGTTCGCCCGTCCCTGAAAACTTCCATTTTCTACCTTTGTTATCTTATCATTGTGCAAGGATCTCAATACAGGTATTTTATTACATACAGTATATACTTATTTTTTATACAATGCCTAACACTGATGGCACTTAAAATTGTTTGATGTGTAATGTTTTTCCTGAATAAGTTTTTGGCTTTGCATAGCTAATTTCGAGATCCATATCTTGATTTTATTTATAGTAAGGAATGTTTCAATATTTACATTTCCAATGTTTGCCTTTGATATCTTTACAAATATTAATGATAACCATTTTCTTATGAATGCCCTACAGTTGTAAACAGTGAGCGTATGAATCTTGATATATGGTTCATGTATATTAAGTAAAGAAAATGTCGACAAAGAAGAAAACACAATGTAGAAATAAGAAATGCATTTCGTTTTGATAACGATCTTTTAATGTTCAATATTTTTATTACACATGAGGGTATGAACTGTTACACTTCACACGCGTGTATACTTCCTGTAACCCGTGACCCTCATTTCTGATACCGGAAGTTTGACGAAATAAGAGTCACTACGTAAACTAATCAGTGAAGGTTTGACGTCTCCGGTATCAAGAACAGAGACCGGGACCTAAGAGTTATGTCCTTACCATGTGACTACAGTGAGCGGTCCATTCGAGTGAATGTTTATGTTATATCAAATGCATTCATTTTAAATATGGCATTATACGATAAAAAAATTATTAGTAGCAAGAGTGCATTGACTCCGTGATGGAAATTAAGCCTTATGAAAATAAAATCGTCATGTTTATTAAAGGTGTCTTTGTAGTCCACTCTACTTCAAATTCCCAATAACCATCATTCATTAATTGAATATTCCGTCCCTTAGTCATTGGTAGTATAACCAAGCATACCCGGTACACATTGTACCCTCGTCTTCCACAGTCTTCCCTACATAAAATACCACAGTTTTCGAGTTATTCACAATATGTCTGTATGAAACCCTACCATGTTCAGAGTTATTCACAGTATACTTCAGTAGAAACCCCAGACATCCAGAGGCATTCCTTGCTTGTACCCGTATAAAACCATATAGTTCCAAGTTGATCCATGCAGTGCCCCAAAGTAAATCCCTACAAATCCTGAACTACCAAGCTACGTGTAGGCAATTCGAATTAAAAGGAATATACATTTGCTGCTGACATCAATATTATTAAAAAAAGAAGTAAGTCCATGTCATGACGTATCATTGTTCCTTAAACACTGAATTCCATACTTTTCCTTTACATGCCCCAGTATAAAACCTTAGATTTCATTTCATAGTGCTATAATTTGATTTAGAGTACCGTCCGATTAAACCTTCACCTGTCAGGATTGAAGATTATAAGATACAATGAAAGGTGAAGATAACGAACAATGATAAATCTCATAACACGTATAAGCAATACAAAATAGGGAGTTGGGAAAACACGGACCCATAGATGTACCAGAAGTGGGATCAGATGCCTAGGAGGAGTAAACATCCCCTGTCGACCGGACACATTCGCCGTGAGCCCTTGATCAGGGAAACGGAGTTATCCGTAGTCAAAATTAGTGTGCCAAGAACGGCCTAACAATCTGTACGAAACAAAGCAGACAGCATTTGACTCAATGATAGTTCGTATTGATAAAATAATGTTAGGCCTATATAAGGTAATAGGGTATCATCAGATACAGGAGATGTGATTTATTATGTCAATTTCTATTACGCATTGAAATATAATGTTACTATTCATTAATGATGGACATAATATAAAACTTATACGGTACCAATTTGGATGCACCAGATGCGCATTTCGACAAATAATGTCTCTTCAGTGATGCTCAACCGAAATGTTTGAAATCCGAAATAACTATGAAGTTTTAAATCTAAATATAGCCAAAAACTGCGTGCCAAACAAGTGGAGGCAAATTCGTCCAAGGATAAGAGCTATGCATGAGGGAGATAATCCTTAATTTTGAAATGAATTTCTAAATTTTATAACAGCCATTAAATATACATCCGTATTTTCAAGCTAGTAACGAAGTACTTAGCTACTGGGCTGTAGAGACCCTCGGGGACTAACAGTCCACCAGCAGAGGCCTCGACCCAGGGGTCATAATGTAAAACTTATACGGTATCAATTTTGATGCACCAGATGCGCATTTCGACAAATAATGTCTCTTCAGTGATGCTCAACCGAAATGTTTGAAATCCGAAATAACTATGAAGTTTTAGATCTAAATATAGCCAAAAACTGCGTGCCAAACAAGTGGAGGCAAATTCGTCCAAGGATAAAAGCTATGCATGAGGGAGATAATCCTTAATTTTGAAATGAATTTCTAAATTTTATAACAGCCATTAAATATACATCCGTATTTTCAAGCTAGTAACGAAGTACTTAGCTACTGGGCTGTAGAGACCCTCGGGGACTAACAGTCCACCAGCAGAGGCCTCGACCCAGGGGTCATAATGTAAAACTTATACGGTATCAATTTTGATGCACCAGATGCGCATTTCGACAAATAATGTCTCTTCAGTGATGCTCAACCGAAATGTTTGAAAAATGTACTAAGTGTCACAGGATCGTATCTTGCTGAACGTCTCTCTCTTGAGGTCTACATATGAGTGAAAAATTCTCTCTCTCTCTCTCTCTCTCTCTCTCGAGAGAGAGAGAGAGAGAGAGAGAGAGAGAGAGAAAGAGAGAGAGACAATTTTTCACTCATATGTAGACCTCACCAAGACCGGTGAAGAGCTTCAAATTTAGGCCTTCGCTTACGGCCTTTGAGCAGTGAGGGTTCTTTAGCGAGCCACACCTACTGCGACACGGGACATCCGTTTTTAAGGTCATCCCCGAGGACCCGTGACATTCACAGCTGATGTCGAGCGTTCACAGCTGATGTCGAGCGTTTGGCGATGGAACTACCACTACCTATTTTAACGACTAGGCAGTTCCTATATATAATTTAATAGTCGTGGCCGGGATTCGAACCCCGGCCTTCCGCATGGAGGCGAACTCTCTAACCTCAATGTCACCGTGGCGGTCACAGCATGAAATATTCAATGTATAGTTTACTCGTATGATTTCATTACATTATTCATCCTTTCATCGTCAGCCGTTTCACCTCATTCATATTCATCAGAATGAACCCTGATTGAGAGAGAAGGAGGTGTGTGAAATGTCAGTATGGTTTGTGTATCGAATTATAAATATTTTGAAATTACTATTTTGATATACATGTACCTAAAAGTTTTAATAATAAAGTAAGATAGTACTTCCGGATTTTATGGGTTTTGTTTTAGATTATCCTCCAGAATTAGGACAAAAACAAGTTAAAGAACTTGAACCAACACTTTGTGTTTATCATTTAGAAGGTTACATATAACATATATTTATTGACATCAATAACGGAAGAAACCATCTTATCAATTCTAAACACAACATAGGCTATTATACATATTGTCAAACAGTTCCATATCTTTAGAGGTATTAATAACAAAACAAGTAACTGTTTTGATATAAAGATTCAAAGTAACATCTTATCTAATGTTAGATCCTTGATTTTGTACAATTAAACTATAAATTGTGAATGGATGCCTACTAATATAGGTATTTTCAATTACATTCACACTTTAAATTGTCTTTGAATCTAGAATCTTTAACGTGTTTTCAATAGTTTGACTATTAATTGTTTAAGCATTGCACGATCATATCCCCGTCATACAAAATGATCTAGCATATCTAAATCATTATAACGATTAGTCATTATTCACATGGATCCTATAAACAATTTAAAGTGAAGAGAATTACAAACACGGACACCTGGATATACCAGAGGTGAGATCAGGTGCTGTTATCATCATTTATCTTAAAGTTATACATGGTAATGTTGACCAGTATTTGAGACGGTGAATGTCTGCAAGTGTGACAAAGACGTATAAAACAGTTTTACATGATAAAAATTACAATATTTGATGCATTAGGTATTGAATATTTGCTTTTGGGAAGATTAATACGAAGTTCATTGCCAATCAGTCAATTACTGAAATAAATTAATGTGATATAATTCAAAATGAAATATTATGAATAGAAAAATTCACTGCTTTTCGCGACTTTTTCTAAACATACAAATAGTGCTATCGATTTTCCCTTTGATGTACTAATCCATGTAGTTCTTTAATGAAAGCATCACCTGTCGACCGATCACACCCACAGTGAGCCCTATATCCTGATCAGGTAAAGGGAGTTATCCGTAGTCAAAATCAGTGTGTATATTACAACCAAAACTCTTTACGACGTAAACGCCACAACTTTGTATGACTAATCGATGTACCTGTAATTAATCTCATTGTCAGCAATGTAAGTATGTATGCATTGAAGGCACAACATATTGCATGTTGTCGTACAGATTGTGACATAGCTTATTAATTTCATTTAATTGATTAATCAGTTGATTGGAAAGTCTTTTTGTCTATTTATTATGATTACACACACATGTGCATATTGTAAGTGTTTACTTTGATATAACCCTGAACAACTTGTTACGTTGTATCTACATTTTGGATATGTATGTTGTTTCCGTGTGATCCCTCGCCTTATATGAATTATATTTAGATGATGTATAACCAGTTTAATTCCATACACATACTTACAGTGTTTGTAAGTTCGCCAGTCCCTGAAAAGTTCCATTTTCTACCTTTGTTATCTTATTACTCTGCAAGTATCTAAAAAAGAAAATACAGGTGATTTATTATATACAGTATACACATATTTCTCATGCAACCCCTAACACTAATAACATTTAAATTTGTTTTACGTGTAAACCTTTTTCTGAATAATTTTGTCTTACTTTTGCATATCTAATTTCATGAACCATACCTGGTTTTTATCTACAGTACATAATCTTTGAATATTTACATTTCCAGTGTTTTGCCTTTGATACCTTTACAAATTGTAATGCTAGCCTTTTCCTTATAAATGTGATGCCGATGTAAACAGTACGTGTCTGAATCTTGAAATATGGTACGTGTTTTCCGTGGAAAGAAAATTTGGACAGAGAAGAAAGCAGTGTATATATAAGAAATAGATTTCATTTTCATAATATTATTTTTATTTTCAATACGTTTGTTATAACACATGAGGCTATAAACTGTAACAGATCACACGTGTGTATACTTTGCATGACCCATGTCACTCATTTCTGATTCCAGGGGGTTACGAAATAAGAATCCCTACGTATGTTAATCCATGGAGGTTTTGATGTATTCGGTATCAAGAATAGTGATCGGAATCTACGACTGTGTCCTTACACTGTGACTACCGTGATCATTCTATTTCAGTGCATGCACAGAATACCCCAGTGTGCTCCCAGAATTCCATTGTGATCCCTTGTTTCTCCCCGAGTAAAATCTTTAACTTCCCAGTTCATTCACGCAGTGTCCAAGAATAAATCCCTACAATTCCCGAGTCTTTTATAGTATTTGGAAGTATAAATCCATATTTCGGATTTCAAACATTTCAGTTGAGCATCACTAAAGAGACATTATTTGTCGAAATGCGCATCTGCTGCATCAAAATTGGTACCGTATAAGTTTTGTATATATGGTAATGTTAACTAGTATTAAGACGGTGAGTTTTACATGAAAAAAATTACAATAATTGATGCATGAGGTATTGAATATTTGCATTTAGGAAGAATTGATACGGAGTTCATTGTTAATTAGTCAATTACTGAAACAAATTAATGTGACATAATTCAAAATGAAATCTTATGAATAGAAAAATTCACTGCTTTTCGTGACTTTTCCTAAAAATGCAAATTGTATGCTATTGGTGTACCCTATAATGCACTAGTCCAAGTAGTTCTGTAATGAAACATTCACCACCCCACCCCCCACCCCACCCCCAATAAAGCGAAAATATAAATAATAAAAAAAAAACCCTGCTCTCTTGAAGAATACCGGAGTGCATATCAAGGCGTTGACAAATTGGTTAATTTCGTATATTGTATATCTTACAACAAAAACTCTTTGTGACGTAAATGCCACAACTTTCTATGACTAATTGATGTACATGTAATTCATTTCATTATCAGCAATACAAGTATACATATTGAATGTTTTATACAGATTGTGAATGGCACCAAGAATTATTCATGATGGACCAGAAAGTGAAAATAAAATTGTATATGTTCATAACAATACCATGCTTAATTTCATTTAAATGATTGACCAGTTGATTGGAAGGTCTTGTGTATTTATTATGATTACACACACATGTGCATATTGTAAGAGTTTATCTTGATACACCCTGAACAACTTGTTACGTTGTATTCACTCTTTGGATATGTATGTTGTTTCCGTGTGATCCTTCGTCATACATAAATTATATCTAGATGATGCATAACGAGTTCGCCAGTCCCTGAAAACTTCCATTTTCTACCTTTGTTATCTTATTATTGTGCACGTATCTCAATACAGGTATTTTATTACATACAGTATATACTTATTTTTTATACAATGCCTAACGCTGATGACACTTAAAATTGTTTGATGTGTAATGTTTTTCCTGAATAAGTTTTCGGCTTTGCATAGCTAATTTCGAGATCCATATGTCGATTTTATTTATAGTAAGGAATGTTTCAATATTTACATTTCCAATGTTTGCCTTTGATATCTTTACAAATATTAATGATAACCATTTTCTTATGAATGCCCTACAGTTGTAAACAGTGAGCGTATGAATCTTGATATATGGTTCATGTATATTAAGTAAAGAAAATGTCGACAAAGAAGAAAACACAATGTAGAAATAAGAAATGCATTTCGTTTTGATAACGATCTTTTAATGTTCAATATTTTTATTACACATGAGGGTATGAACTGTTACACTTCACACGCGTGTATACTTCCTGTAACCCGTGACCCTCATTTCTGATACCGGAAGTTTGACGAAATAAGAGTCACTACGTAAACTAATCAGTGAAGGTTTGACGTCTCCGGTATCAAGAACAGAGACCGGGACCTAAGAGTTATGTCCTTACCATGTGACTACAGTGAGCGGTCCATTCGAGTGAATGTTTATGTTATATCAAATGCATTCATTTTAAATATGGCATTATACGATCAAAAAATTATTAGTAGCAAGAGTGCATTGACTCCGTGATGGAAATTAAGCCTTATGAAAATAAAATCGTCATGTTTATTAAAGGTGTCTTTGTAGTCCACTCTACTTCAAATTCCCAATAACCATCATTCATTAATTGAATATTCCGTCCCTTAGTCATTGGTAGTATAACCAAGCATACCCGGTACACATTGTACCCTCGTCTTCCACAGTCTTCCCTACATAAAATACCACAGTTTTCGAGTTATTCACAATATGTCTGTATAAAACCCTACCATGTTCAGAGTTATTCACAGTATACTTCAGTAGAAACCCCAGACATCCAGAGGCATTCCTTGCTTGTACCCGTATAAAACCATATAGTTCCAAGTTGATCCATGCAGTGCCCCAAAGTAAATCCCTACAAATCCTGAACTACCAAGCTACGTGTAGGCAATTCGAATTAAAAGGAATATACATTTGCTGCTGACATCAATATTATTAAAAAAAAGAAGTAAGTCCATGTCATGACGTATCATTGTTCCTTAAACACTGAATTCCATACTTTTCCTTTACATGCCCCAGTATAAAACCTTAGATTTCATTTCATAGTGCTATAATTTGATTTAGAGTACCGTCCGATTAAACCTTCACCTGTCAGGATTGAAGATTATAAGATACAATGAAAGGTGAAGATAACGAACAATGATAAATCTCATAACACGTATAAGCAATACAAAATAGGGAGTTGGGAAAACACGGACCCATAGATGTACCAGAAGTGGGATCAGATGCCTAGGGGGAGTAAACATCCCCTGTCGACCGGACACATTCGCCGTGAGCCCTTGATCAGGGAAACGGAGTTATCCGTAGTCAAAATTAGTGTGCCAAGAACGGCCTAACAATCTGTACGAAACAAAGCAGACAGCATTTGACTCAATGATAGTTCGTATTGACAAAATAATGTTAGGCCTATATAAGGTAATAGGGTATTATCAGATACAGAAGATGTGATTTATTATATCAATTTCTATTACGCATTGAAATATAATGTTACTATTCATTAATGATGGACATAAGAAATGGACTAAATGTCACAGGATCGTATCTTGCTTAACGTCTCTCTCTCTCTCTCTCTTTCTCTCTCTCTCTCAATCTCTCTCTCTCTCTCTCTCTCTCTCTCTCTCTCTCTCTCTCTCAATCTCTCTCTCTCTCTCTCTCTCGAGAATTTTTCACTCATATGTAGACCTCACCAAGACCGGTGAAAAGCTTCAAATTTAGGCCTTTCCTTACGGCCTTTGAGCAGTGAGGGTTCTTTAGCGTGCCACACCTACTGCGACACGAGACATCCGTTTTTAAGGTCATCCCCGAGGACCCGTGACATTCACACCTGATGTCGAGCGTTTGGCGATGGAACTACCACTACCTATTTTAACGACTAGGCAGTTCCAAAAAATAATTTAATAGTCGCGGCCGGGATTCGAACCCCGGCCTTCCGAATGGGGGCGAACTCTCTAACCTCAATGTCACCGTGGCGGTCACAGGATGAAATATTCAATGTATAGTATACTCATATGATTTCATTACATTATTCATCCTTTCATCGTAAGCCGTTTCACCTCATTGATATTCATCAGAATGAACGCTGATTGAGAGAGAAGGAGGTGTGTGAAATGTCAGTATGGTTTGTGTATCGAATTATAGATATTTTGAAATCACTATTTTGATATACATGTACCTAAAAGTTTTAATGATAGATTAAGATAGTACTTCCGGATTTTATATGTTTTTATAATTATTTAATTTTAATTTACTTATTATATTTTTTTAAATTTTAATTTATTGAATAAATTAAAAAAATATTATTAAAATTATTATATAAATAAAAAATATAATTCAATTTATTGATTTTTTACTTTTTATTTAGATTTGATCAATATAAGTTACTTCTTTATTTCATTATGATTTATGACATACGACCACATGTATGTGTCCGGCCATTAAAAGACAGTACCGCAGTCATCAGACGTTGGTACACGATGATCCTTATTTATTTATTTTTAAACCACGGGACAACCCATACATCCCATACGGAGCATATGTATGTTACTACAACACATTTCAACTTCACTATGTTGGTGCATTTGGGAGGTGTTGGAGGGTGAGGCTGGATCGCAATGAGATGGATAGTATTATGGCAGAAGTTATAACAGTCACCAATCGGTTACCGATATATAGTTAACCAATCCTACGAATATCAAACAAACAATAACGGAAGTAACCATCTTATCAATTCTAAAGACAACATAGGCTATTATAAATATTGTCAAACACAAAACAGTTCCATATATTTAGAAGTATTGATAACAAAACAAGCAACTGTGTTGATAAAAGGATTCAGAGTAACATCTAATCTAAGTTTAAAGCATTGGTTTCGTACAATGTAACAACGTATAAAGTGTGAATGGATGCCTACTAATATAGGTATACTCAATGGCATAAAGTCTTTGAATTGTTTTTGAATTTGAAATCCTTGACGAGTTCTCAATCTCTTTTGACTAAGTATTGATTAAGTATTACACGATCATACACCTGTCATACAAGAGATCTAGCATATCTAAATTATTATAGCAGGTAGTCATTATTCACATGAATCCTATAAAGAATTCAAAGTGAAGAGAATTACAAACACGGACACCTGGATATACAAGAGGTGGGATCAGGTGCTGTTATCATCATTTATCTTAACGGTATACATGGTAATGTTGACCAGTATTTGAGACGGTGAATGTTTACAAGTGTGAGAAAGACGTATAAAACAGTTTTACATGATACAAATTACAATAATTGATGCATTGGGTATTGAATATTTGCTTTTGGGAAGATTAATACGAAGTTCATTGCCAATCAGTCAATTACTGAAACAAATTAATGTGGCATAATCCACAATGAAATATTATGAATACAAAATTCACTACTTTTCGCGACTTTTCCTAAAAATACAAATAATACTCTCGATTTTCCCTTTGATGTACTAATCCATGTAGTTCTTTAATGAAACATACAAAATACTTTCGAGAAAAAAATCAAGCCAAAATATAAATAATAGAAAAACCCGGACCCCTCCTCTCTCGAAAAATATCGAAATATATATTAAGGTGCTGACAAATTAGTTAATTTCGTAAATTGTGTGAAAGGCAAAGACAACGAACAGTGATCAAACTCATAACTCCTGTAAGCAATACCAAATAGATAGTTGGGCAAACACGGACCCCTGAACACACCAGAGGTGGGATCAGATGTCTAAGACGAGTAAGCCTCACCTGTCGACCGATCACACCCACAGTGAGCCCTATATCCTGATCATGTAAACGGAGTTATCCGTAGTCAAAATCAGTGTGTATGTTACAACCAAAATTCTTTACGACCTAAACACCACAACTTTCTATGACTAATCGATGTACCTGTAATTAATCTCATTGTCAGCAAAGTAAGTATGTATGCATTGAAAGCACAACATATTGCATGTTGTCGTACAGATTGTGACATTGCTTAATTAATTTCATTTAATTGATTAACCAGTTGATTTGAAAGTCTTTTTGTCTATTTATTATGATTACACACACATGTGCTTATTGTAAGTGTTTACTTTAATATAACCCTGAACAACTTGTCACGGGGTATTTACATTTTGGATATGTATGTTGTTTCCGTGTGATCCCTCGCCTTATATGAATTATATTTAGATGATGTATAACCAGTTTAATTCCATACACATACTTACAGTGTTTGTAAGTTCGCCAGTCCCTGAAAAGTTCCATTTTCTACCTTTGTGATCTCATTACGGCTCAAGTATCTAAAAAAGAAAATACAGGTGATTTATTATATACAGTATACACATATTTCTCATGCAACCCCTAACACTAATAACATTTAAATTTGTTTTACGTGTAAACCTTTTTCTGAATAATTTTGTCTTACTTTTGCATATCTAATTTCATGAACCATACCTGGTTTTTATCTACAGTACATAATCTTTGAATATTTACATTTCCAGTGTTTTGCCTTTGATACCTTTACAAATTGTAATGCTAGCCTTTTCCTTATAAATGTGATGCCGATGTAAACAGTACGTGTCTGAATCTTGAAATATGGTACGTGTTTTCCGTGGAAAGAAAATTTGGACAGAGAAGAAAGCAGTGTATATATAAGAAATAGATTTCATTTTCATAATATTATTTTTATTTTCAATACGTTTGTTATAACACATGAGGCTATAAACTGTAACAGATCACACGTGTGTATACTTTGCATGACCCATGTCACTCATATCTGATTCCAGGGGGTTACGAAATAAGAATCCCTACGTATGTTAATCCATGGAGGTTTTGATGTATTCGGTATCAAGAATAGTGATCGAAATCTACGACTGTGTCCTTACACTGTGACTACCGTGATCATTCTATTTCAGTGCATGCACAGAATACCCCAGTGTGCTCCCAGAATTCCATTGTGATCCCTTGTTTCTCCCCGAGTAAAATCTTTAACTTCCCAGTTCATTCACGCAGTGTCCAAGAATAAATCCCTACAATTCCCGAGTCTTTTATAGTATTTGGAAGTATAAATCCATATTTCGGATTTCAAACATTTCAGTTGAGCATCACTAAAGAGACATTATTTGTCGAAATGCGCATCTGCTGCATCAAAATTGGTACCGTATAAGTTTTGTATATATGGTAATGTTAACTAGTATTAAGACGGTGAGTTTTACATGAAAAAAATTACAATAATTGATGCATGAGGTATTGAATATTTGCATTTAGGAAGAATTGATACGGAGTTCATTGTTAATTAGTCAATTACTGAAACAAATTAATGTGACATAATTCAAAATGAAATCTTATGAATAGAAAAATTCACTGCTTTTCGCGACTTCTTCTAAAAATGCAAATTGTATGCTATTGGTGTACCCTATAATGCACTAGTCCAAGTAGTTCTGTAATGAAACATTCACCACCCCACCCCCCCAATAAAGCGAAAATATAAATAATAAAAAAAAGAACCCCTCCTCTTTTGAAGAATACCGGAGTGCATATCAAGGCGTTGACAAATTGGTTAACTTCGTATATTGTATATCTTACAACAAAAACTCTTTACGACGTAAACGCCACAACTTTGTATGACTAATTGATGTACATGTAATTCATTTCATTATCAGCAATACAAGTATACATATTGAATGTTTTATACAGATTGTGAATGGCACCAAGAATTATTCATGATGGACCAGAGAGTGAAAATAAAATTGTATATGTTCATAACAATACCATGCTTAATTTCATTTAAATGATTGACCAGTTGATTGGAAGGTCTTGTGTATTTATTATGATTACACACACATGTGCATATTGTAAGAGTTTATCTTGATACACCCTGAACAACTTGTTACGTTGTATTCACCCTTTGGATATGTATGTTGTTTCCGTGTGATCCTTCGTCATACATAAATTATATCTAGATGATGCATAACGAGTTCGCCAGTCCTTGAAAACTTCCATTTTCTACCTTTGTTATCTTATCATTGTGCACGTATCTCAATACAGGTATTTTATTACATACAGTATATACTTATTTTTTATACAACGCCTAACACTGATGACACTTAAAATTGTTTGATGTGTAATGTTTTTCCTGAATAAGTTTTCGGCTTTGGATAGCTAATTTCGAGATCCATATCTTGATTTTATTTATAGTAAGGAATATTTCAATATTTACATTTCCAATGTTTGCCTTTGATATCTTTACAAATATTAATGATAACCATTTTCTTATGAATGCCCTTCAGTTGTAAACAGTGCGCGTATGAATCTTGATATATGGTACATGTACATTAAGTAAAGAAAATGTCGACAAAGAAGAAAACACAATGTAGAAATAAGAAATGCATTTCGTTTTGATAACGATCTTTTAATGTTCAATATTTTTAGTACACATGAGGGTATGAACTGTTACACTTCACACGCGTGTATACTTCCTGTAACTCGTGACCCTCATTTCTGATACCGGGAGTTTGACGAAATAAGAGTCACTACGTAAGCTAATCAGTGAAGGTTTGACGTCTCCGGGATCAAGAACAGAGATCGGGACCTAAGAGTTATGTCTTTACCATGTGACTACAGTGAGCGGTCCATTCGAGTGAGTGTTCATGTTATATCAAATGCATTCATTTTAAATATGGCATTATACGATAAAAAAAAATTATTAGTAGCAAGAGTGCATTGACTCCGTGATGAAAAATAAGCCTTATGAAAATAAAGATCGTCATGTTTATTAAAGGTGTCTTTGTAGTCCACTCTACTTCAAATTCCCAATAACCATCATTCATTAATTGAATATTCCGTCCCTTAATCATTGGTAGTATAACCAAGCATACCCGGTACGAATTGTACCCTCGTCTTCCACAGTCTTCCCTACATAAAATACCACAGTTTTCGAGTTATTCACAATATGTCTGTATAAAACCCTACCATGTTCAGAGTTATTCACAGTATACTGCAGTAGAAACCCCAGACATCCAGATACATTCCTTGCTTGTACCCGCATAAAACCATAGAGTTCCAAGTTGATCCATCCAGTGCCCCAAAGTAAATCCCTACAAATCCCGGGTCATTTATAGCATGGGGAAGTACATGTACAAATCCCTAGATTGTACGTGTCAATCACAGTGTGACCCAGCATAAAGCCTATGAATTGTCCAATCATATCTGGTCTACTCAAGTGGAAAATCCCAGAATTTTTCTGTCATTCAGTCATCCAGTCTTCTTTATAAAACTCTGTATTTTTTCACTCTTTCACAGCCCGCCCTCCCATATAAGGCACTAGAATATCCCAGTCTTTCACATTATTACTCATAAAATATCTATTGGATGCTCACTGTCACTGTCTCATGACATCTAAGGTTGTATCGTTACAATACAGTCTATCATTGGATGAAATGCTGCCTGACGAGTTTCATACGGAATGTTTGGCCGTTCTTGGCACACTGATTTTGACTACGGATAACTCTGTTTACCTGATCAAGATATAGGGCTCACGGTGGGTATGACCGGTCGACAGGGAATGCGTACTTCTACTAGGCACCTGATCCCACCTCTGGTATATATCCAGGGATCCATGTTTGCTCAACTATCTATTTCATATAGCTTATAGATGTTATGAAATTGATGACTGTTCGTTATCTTCACCTCATCCGTCCACAATGTGCCTGCTACATATTCTCCCCAATAATTCAAAATAAACCTCGTTATGAAATCCTAGGATTCACTACTAATTTACACTCGTATTAAGGAGGAATAACTCACCAGAGAAATTTGATTAAGTTATGGAAAATGCAATATATTTTCAAATCGTAGGGTTTCCAAATTTCACTTATTTAGTTAAGATTTCGTTTTAATTAAAATAAAACGCAAACAGAAAACAAACACACAAGAACTACAGATCAGCAGTCGACACGTTAACCTCCTGAGAAACTAAGCTAGGCAATTTTAACTGAAAGGAATATACATTTTTGCTAAGATCGATATTATCAAAACATAAGTCTGTTCATGTGACGATGTATCATTCTTTCTCAAACATTGGAATTCTACTACATGCCCCAGTATAAAACCTTAGAATTCATTGAACAGTGACGCAATTTGATTTAGAGAAGCGTCGGTTTGGACCTTCATCTGTCAGGATTTAATAAGATAAGATAGTGTGATAGAGAATTATTATATACCCATCAATATATCGTTCTTTGATACTGTGGATTTCACAGCGTGTGATCCGGTTTTCCGGATCACCACACTGTGGTTTTTTGATTCCGAATCTGTATCCTCTGAAACTGATGCCGTCACAATAACGTCACAATGCATCAACGCAACGTTATTTGTGGAAAATATTGACCGCGTCACAAAACAAAACTACGCACACAAAGCATAAGTTCATGGTATATCTGTGTTTTTGATATTTGGATTACATTTATCATCTTATAAATGTGGATTTAAAATGCAGAAGGGAGTATATGATAAATTTATCATTACTACAGTAACTTGATCTTAAGAGTTGGATCACGTCTCGTTTACACGCTCAGATCATCAGATCGCGTCTCGTGTGATCTGATGATCCGCGCCTGTCAACTCGATGTGATCCGACTTTTCGGATCAAGTTACGGTAGTAATAATATATATTTATCAGATACATAAGATGTTATTAATTAAATCCATTTTGATAAACATGAAAATAAAACGTAATTTTTCATGAAAGGTGGACATAACAAATGGACTATATTTAGAAGTATCTATAACGAAACAAATAAACTGTGTTGATACAAAGATTCAGGGATACATCTAATCTAATGTTAGAGCATTGATTTTATACAAGGTATCTAACTATATATTGTGAATGGATATCTACTAATAAAGATATTCTTGACGAGTTATCAATCATTTTCACTATATATTGACTAAACATTGCAGAAACATATCCTTGTCATACAAAAGATCAAGCATATTTAAATGATAATAAGTAGTAGTCATTATTCACATGAATCTTATAAATAGTTCAAAGCTGAGACAAGGGCTAATACAGTTCCTTGAATATACTAGTTCCAACAAAACTTCGATGATAAAAAGATCGACACAACATGATTAAATTTATCATGTTCCCTGAACAATTTTATTTACTATGAAATGATTCAAAATAATTAGTCCATTCAACGAAATGATATTTTGGAAGCATCCAGATGGAGAAATAATACTCATATAGCTTATTAAGGTATGGTTCACCTTGAGGAGAATATGCAATCAGTTTCATCTCGTATAGCTACATGTACGTTAATATATCAACATGTTAATAGATGTACTGTAATATAACAACCTGTAAATACATGTACGGTAATATATCATCATGTAAATAGATGTACGGTAATATACTAACATGTAAATAGATGTATGGTAATATGACAACATGTAAATAGGTGTACGGTAGTATATCAATATATAAATAGATGTACGTTAATATATCAACATGTAAATAGATGTACGGTAATATATCAACATGTAAATAGATGTACGGTAATATAACAACCTGTAAATACATGTACGGTAATATATCATCATGTAAATAGATGAACGGTAATATACTAACATGTAAATAGATGTATGGTAAGATGACAACATGTAAATAGGTGTACGGTAGTATATCAATATATAAATAGATGTACAGTAATATAACAACATGTAAATAGATGTACGGTAATATATCATCATGTAAATAGATGTACGGTAATATACTAACATGTAAATAGCTGTATTGTAATATAACAACATGTAAATAGATGTACGGTAATATATCAACATGTAAAAACATGTACGGTTATATATCAACATGTAAATAGATGTACGGTAATATATGATCATGTAAATAGATGTACGGTAATATAACAACATGTAAATAGATGTACGGTAATATACTAACATGTAAATAGATGTATGGTAATATAACAACATGTAAATAAATGTACGGTAGTATATCAACATGTAAATAGATGTACGGTTATATATCAACATGTAAATAGATGTACGGTAATATATCATCATGTAAATAGATGTACGGTAATGTATCATCATGTAAATAGATGTACGGTAATATAACAACATGTAAATAGATGTACGGTAATATACTAACATGTAAATAGATGTGCGGTAATATATCAACATGTAAATACATGTACGGTTATATATCAACATGTAAATAGATGTACGGTAATATATCATCATGTAAATAGATGTACGGTAATATACTAACATGTAAATAGACGTACACTGTACGGTAATATATCAACATATAAATAGATGTACGGTAATATATCAACATGTAAATAGATGTAAGGAAATATTAAAACATGTAAATAAATGTACATATGATATCAGTCGGAAAAAAGGAAACCTGTATGTAGAATTAGCTAACGTTTACAGTTTACTGTCAATATGAAAATGAATCTATACGGGCTTTATTATATAAATAGAGGGGCATACAGGGTTCAGAAAAAGGACAATGATGACATGAAGTAGGTTAGGGTAGGGATTGAGGTGTAGTCTGTGGGAGTTGTATGAAGTCTATGACTTCGTTTCGTTCAGGGGAATACTTATGAAGTTAACATTACACCTAATGATAACGTTGAAAACGATAGCATTATAGTAAAGTGTAATTCAGGGGTTTTGAAGATTAAAAAACCAGTTAAATGACAGGAAAGTACTGAAATATAGATTCCTCTTGCTTATAAAGATGTCAATCAATAATTGGAATGGCTAACTTTTGCATCAGCTCAAATAGACACACTTGTCTGTAATATTTCATTTGATAGCAGGGTTATACAATAAACCGATCACGCAACAAAACAGGAAGAGATATTTTCTCCTATCAGTAATCTTTAACACTCTAAAGGTTGAAGAACACAATGCAATGGAGAATGCTAAAATGGGAGACAATTAATCATAGATAGAAAAACAAAAGGCTTAAAAGAATACCAACGGTAATACAATGATGTACACTGCACCACATATAATAAAAGACCGTATTGAGATTTTCTATAGTATACCCCAGTACAAAATCACGTCATTCCTCCATTATCCACAAATATTTCGTAATAGAATTAGGGATTCTAGTGTCATTTACAGTATTACAGTGTATAAGATCACGCAATTCTTTATTAATTCAAAAATGCCAAGAAAAAAACAACAACAACGTCGCAGTATAGCCTAAATAAATCCGAAAAATATCCAGTCAACTAAATGATGTCCCTCTATTAAATTCCAGAAATTTATTCTAGGCATCCTCAACAAGTCCCCATGTATGATTTTGGAATTCCCCTGCCATTCACAGTATCCTAATGTGTACAACCTCATGATGCTCCTATATTACCACATACCTTTACAGAGATCAATAGTATGTTCCCCTATAGAATCCCGTAATTCCTAAGTCATACATGGGATATCCCCGTGAGAGTCAGGATTCCTTAGTTATTCAAATCAAATCATGTATATGTAAGAAGTCCGGAATTCCACAATAACACTTAGTATTTCCCGTATCAAATTCAAGAGTTTCCCAGTCACTTACAATATGCTTTCGTATAAAACCATAAAATTACTTATCCCTATGAATACCCACCCTGAAAGTTACTAGTTATACTGAGTACCCCAGACTATTTTCAGTTATACCCAGTGTCGTGCGTATAAAACGTAAGAATATCCATCCAATCGCGATATTCGTGAAAACCCAGATTTTTTCTTACTCATTCAAAATCTGTTCCCCTATAAAACACAAAAATAATCCTGCTGTCCAGAATACGCATCATAAACGGCGATATTCATCATTAATGTGTCGTGTGTCCTTGAATAAAAATATAGATACTAAGAATCATCCCATTATCCACAATGTCACTTTAAGAACCGTTACAACTCCCCAGGCAGCTACAGTACACCTTCTTATGAAAACCTAAAAGAACAAAGTACGCTAGCTATTGGCTGAGATATGTTGCGTTACTAAATATCATAAAATTAAACTGGGTTCAAAGCCTAGTATGTGCATAATTCAATGGTATATTCAGATTAACAAATAAAAATTCTACTATGAAATGGTATCCTTAAGTAGTTACAAAACATCAATTTTTTCTAATCCTATATCCGGAAATTGGAAATGCATTCACAATTTATCATTGATTGCAAAATAGATTTACTACGTTTATTATGCATTTCCATCGACTTTAATTCAAAACAAAAAATATAAGGTAGATGGAAAATTAAATAGATAACTCCACGAAAATACTTTATGTAAGCAGAGTTTGGTGAAAAGCAGGATTTATCTCGACGACAAAAGAGCACATTCAATATGCGAGGGTTGAGTTTAGGCTTACAGCGACGTTTTTCTGTATATCCTGAACCATTGAATGGATTTATTGTATCTTTTTTAACGTTCCTCTAGAGAATTTTTCACTCATATGGAGACGTCACCAACGCCGGTGAAGGGCTTCAAAGTTAGACGTTGTTTCGGCGCTTACGACCATTAATCAGTGAGGGTTTTTTAACGTGCCACACCTACCGTGACGCAGGGCATCTCTTTTTAAGGTCATATATGAGGACACATGACATTCACACCTGATGCCGAGCGCTTGGCCATGGAACTATCACTACCGGGATTCGAACCCCGACCCTGAACGACTGAAGGTTGAAAAATACCACTTTCAATTATACAACTATTGATAGCCTACACCATGAATGTAGGTTATCCATGTCACTTTTCCAAAAAAAGAATAATAATAATAGCGTGGAGGCTTTCTGTTGAACAGATGACCCCGTCGAATAATGTATCTAATGAAAGAAGATAACGAACAGTGATCAATCTCATAACTCCCATAAGCAGTACAAAATGGATACTATTAGTTGGGCAAACACGGGCCCCTGGACAGTCCGCTTCCGGTAAATGTCCGGTACCACTCGTCGAGGAAATTCGAACAGTTTCATCCTTGCATAAAACTGCTTCTTGAAACCAAATTCTTTGCCGTGTTTTGAGCTGTCCTTTATCTATAGTTTTTCGTATAATATTTGAAATTATGTGACATAACTACAGATCAGCAGTCAACACCTTACCCTCCTGAGCAACCCAAGTAGGCAATTGGAATGAAAAGGAATACACATTTGCTATAGGGAAGTCGAAATAATTATACATTTGTTTCTAACCTTGATTTTAACCAACAAGAAATCAGTCCATGTGATGATGCATATTTCCCCTTAAACCCAGGCCTTCTATAGTATTCTACAACATGCTCCAATGAAAGGCGAAAATGACAGTGATCAATCTAATAACTCCTATGAGCAATACAAAATAGAGAGTTGGTAAACACGGACCCCAGGATATACAAGAAGTGTGATCAGATGCCTAGCAGAAATCAAACATCCCCTGTCGACCGTTGACACCTGCCGTGAGCCCTATATCTTGATCAGACGAACATAGTTATCCATAGTCAAAACGAGTGTGCTAAGAACGGCCTAACAGTTGGTATGAAACACGTCAGACAGCATTTCATCCAATGATAGGTTGTATTACCATTATCAAACCTGAGATTTCATTAGACAGTGACACAATTTGATTTAGAGAAGCGTCGGTTTGAACCTTCACCTGTCAGGATTGAAGGAAATCAGATATAATATAACTGAGAATTATCAGATGCAAAAGATTTAATTAATTAGATCAATTTTGATTAAAAATTGAAATAAATTGTTACTGTTCAATATTGATTGACATACGGAATGGACTACATTTAAAGGTATCTATAACGAAGAAAGTAACTGTGTTGATACAAAGATTCATAATTACATCTAATCTAATGTTAGAGCATTACTTTTGTGCATTGTAACTAATTAAATAGTGTGGATGGATGCCTACTAATATAAATATTTTCAATGATTTTAAGACTTTGAATTGTCTTTGAATTTGGTTTATTCGATGAGTTCTCAAGGAATTTGACTAAGTATTGGTTAAGTCTTGCACGATCACACTCCCCACCCCTACCACGGTGATACAGAAAGTGCATTTCAATTATTATAATAGTATTATTGAATCCTTTAAAGAATTCAAAATTAAGAGAATGTCAAGTACGGATCCCTGGATATACCAGAGGTGGGATCGAGTGTCTTTATTATCATTTATTACTAATTGATTGATTGAATATTTGCTCGCTTGTCCCGTCGTGAATTGTTAACTCATATTGAGACGGCACAGCTCAAGGTGAAATAGCACAAATATAGACCAATGCTTAGTATTCAGAGCCATAGCAGTGTGGGTTCTTTATTGTATCAAAGCTTGCCGCGACAGGGGACCTTCATCTTTAAGGTCAAATCCGAAAGAATCGTGATTTTCACTTCTAACTGGCGAGCGTTTGGGGAAGGAACAATCATTACCTATTTCAACGTCTTTGGTTTGTCGTGGGCACGGTACGGGCAGAGCTCGAACCCACGACCCCCCCCCCCCCGGATACGAAGCGAATGCTTTATCATTGACAGTGGTGGATTTAAGGGGGCGCAGCTGGTGTAAAGGCAAATGTTGACCCCCATAGAATAATGACCGGGGGTTATTTTTCAACATCGAAAAGTGACCCCCTAGCCGTAGAAAAATTGGATAATTTTGTAGAAAGAAGACCCAGGGGTCATTATTTTGCGTGTCATACCTGCAAAATAATGACCCCCGTAGAAAAATGACCCCCTCCCTTTCTTAGGAGATCGATTGATTTTAAAGGAGTTGATGCGGGTTTTCAAGTCATTATTTACCCAGAATTATCGTTCCTGCTGCTCCTCTTATCAAATTTATTCCATGTGTAATTTTTTTTTTCCCGATTAATAAAATAAAAGTAAGAACTAGTTCATTAAATTTGAGGAAAACCCACGGTAGGTTCCATGACCAATTACAACTGAAAAACCCCCGCATATTTCGGGGACGGATCCAGGGAATTTTCAAAAAAGGGTTCTACCATAAGTTTTAGTTCTCAAAAGGGGAGTTCCATCCTCAAAATGTGTTCTATTTACATGTATAGATCTTGTGTAATCAAACACACACATAAAAAAGAGCTACGTCTAAATACAATACTTCTTGTGTCACAGAGAGGCGTGAAATCTTCTTAAAACTGACGAATTGACATACATTTTTTGCAACTGAAGTTAATAGCTTATTTCATTTATGTATGTCGTACACAGTACAGGGGAGTAGGGGAAGATACAGCCGCGGCACATGTCCCCACACTTTTCAAAGGGGTAAGAAGTATGGTTGTGCCCCACCCCTTAAGTAAGGCTTTTTTACAATCTGACTAGAATAAGATCCCCGATCCGCTCCTTTGTTTTCATATTGTCTCTACAACATAAATACAAAGGAGCAGATGGAGGATCTAATTTTTATCAGATTGGGATTGTTAGTTAGTACTCACAAATAAAACAATTTTGAGTCATTACAGTCGGAAGACCCCCCAGAGGCCATGAATCTTGAATTCTTCAAATTTTTCTTCGGGAGACACGAAAATACATGAAACTTGATTAATGAAGTCAGTAGGAAATGGCATACAAGCAAAGTATCTAAAGTGCAAAAAAAAATTATTATTTTATTTGCTTGTCAAGTCAAAATGTGTTTAAGGTGGATTTCTTTGGTGCCCCTCATTATTTTTAGTCCAGCTACACCACAGCCTATTGTGTTAAATTATCAAAACACCCTAAATAAAACGCCGCACTGTCATATCACAGTAAATGCACTACACCTGCTATCACCGTGTAGAAACGCACTAGAGTAAAGTGTATCACCTTCTCTCTCTCTCTCTCTCTCTCTCTCTCTCTCTCTCTCTCTCTCTCTCTCTCTCAATCTCTGTGTATGCGTGTGAAAAATGTAGAGGAAGCAAATTTACAAAAAGATGTGATTAATTAAGATTAATTCCAGGTTTAGCATCCTATAAATATGGCTGATGGGGGGGGGGGGGGGCTCAAATTGTCTCCCCCTTTTAAAATTCCTTGGATATCCGTATGAGTACACAATTCCCGCCGCTGATCAGAATTAGAAGATTTCCAAGACATAGTAACCCCCGGCATGTCCATCCAGGTCTGCAGAGGTTGGGCTTATCGACAGAAAAAAATTACGAGTCACTCTTTTGTTAAAACAAGTAAATTCTTATTTTTGAAACAATATTACAATTCCTAATATGTTTTAATCTGGTTACGTTTCATATGAATGATAGATTTACTTATAATATGACAATGTTGGACTGCTTCCCTTAGGCATTACCAGAGAAATAATCCTTAATAAAATTTACAAGGGGGTCATTATTCTACGGGGGTCATTTTTCTAAACATGAAATGGACTGATTTTTTGAAAAAGACATTTTTTTCTACGGGCAAAAGGGGTCATTATTCTATGTCGAATAATGACAGAGGGACAACTCCCGGAGAAATAAATGACAAAATCTATTGATTTCTTGAATTACTTTATTGGGAGAACTTAATTTTTTCCAAAAGCCCTTAAAATTGCGCTACGTAAACGAAGTTGTTGATGCAGCGTGATGGCCGAGTGCTGCGAGTTTCAATTTCAATACTGCTTATGTAGTCATTGAGAGTCTAAACAAAGTTTCTTCTGATGAGAGGAATTCGATGGACGCATTCAACATGGACAACAAAATCATAATTTCGTTTGGGAAGTGAAAAAATGGCAAATTAGATTTGTATTCAACGCACATTTCCTCTCCTATTTCATAAAGAGATTTTATGATAACATATCTGTAACTTTCTAAACCCACAACTTGGAGAAGATGTTTCATTTTCTGTGCAGTTGTGTATTCCATATGTGCCCCAAATATAACTCCTACATGCACATGTACAGACATTGTAAATGGATGTCATGGATACCACAATTGAAAACGCGGGGTCTCACGGGTTGTTGGAGGTCATTTGTTGTGTCAAAACTGGAATAAAATTCTATTTGGTATAATTGATAACACTTATAAAATCTTGAAAGTTCATTGACCTAAGAGATATATTAAAAGGAAACTGGGGACATGTCACATGCATGTAGGTCTACAACACTGTATTCAAAATTATGTAAAATCATATCCCCCTCATAGGCAAATGTATGTATTGTAAGTAAATAACATATGAATGTGCTCTTCACCCGCACTTGGTAAACAAAAAACAAGTCTGATGTCTAGATTTGATTTTTTCAGAATATTATTAGAATAAGCTGGCAATTTAGGAAAAGATATCTGTCATCTCATATTGCAATATGATAATGATGTTTTATTATTCGCCACATGAAGGGCCCTGGGGGTATGTACAATTTAAATAGTAATTAGTTATAACAAAATAAATAACAATCATGCAGATATACTACTACTGTCACAGACTGAGTTCACACTGCTCTACTACACACATTTAACATATTGTTATACTGATTTCAGAAAAACAATGAAATACATACAGTAATTGCAATATACATTGTATGTAATTTTTACTATATCAGTATCTTAAAGTTCACTGAATATGAATTGAGACCGGATTTTAAAATTTACATTGTTTTACACAGTATCGTTAATGGTTAATAACTGCAAATATTAACCATGATGGTTTTTTAATTTAAGCATCATCCTAAGGACCAATACAGGTTGAAATGGGCTTCGATCCAACAAGTTCAACAGCAATTTGCCTTGGAAATTGTCAAGAAAGGTACAATATTTTCTGAGATATACTTTTTCATTTTAACACCAGACAACATTTGTAAAGACAGTTTTTAGTATATTAGATATTCTTTTTTCAATATTTGAATATATGTTTTCAAAAGGTACTTTATTTACAGTGATGACGTCATATCTCCTGGACCCCACAACTTCACAGCTTACGGAGAAAATTCAAGAATTTGTGCAAAATATGGGACTTGGAAAGAATCGTTAAAATATATGTGATCAATGAATATTGTGTAACATACGAAAGTGTGAATTTAATGAAAAACAAGTAAATATCCTCATGCATCACCCGCCCTTTTCAAGTAAATTATACTGACTAAATATAGAGGACATGTCATTGTTGATTATTGTGATTCTTCGATAAATCAAAATCAGTAAATATTTCAAAATGAAAATGTCTATCTTATAACTTTAATCAATGTGTGAATTTCTCTTGCAAATTAAAGGTTAATTGAACATACTACATCATGGATGACTATGAACTTTACATTTTATTATTAATAAATGTTTTCATAGATACTAACTTTTACATCAATCAATCAATGCTTTATTCACATAAATGTACAGTCATACAATACAGAAAGAAAAAAATGTCTTCATGGGACTAGTTAAACCCCCCACACAAATACACGCATACACACACGCAATATACATGCATTCTGAGTTATCCAATCGCGAGTTATTGGTTCAATGTGAGACTACAAGTAGGACTATTAAACTTATGAAAGACATATATATCTGCGAGAGCAAGATAGCTCAGATGAGCGTTGAGATACATGCGTCGCTTGAGTTGAAGTCTTTCGAACCCTCTGGTTTGTTGGTTTGGTTTGATACAGTTTAACGTCCCTCTTGAGAATTTTTCACTCATATTGAGACGTCATAATTGCGGTGAAGGGCTGCACAATCCATGCCTATACACGGCCTTTCGATCTTTGAACAGGGGGTGGGTGGGGGGGGGGTCTTTATCGTGTCACTCCTGCTGTGGCACGGGGGCTCTGTTTTCACGGTCTCATCCAAACGACCGCCCCATTTAGGCGCGTCTTACAACAAGCAAGGTGTACTGAGGACCTATCCTAACCCGGATTCTCACCATTGGTATTGGATATAAAGTTGTTATTTAAATATAGTTGGTGTACTATACTGTATAATCATATCAACTTCTTTCAAAAATGTGTATATATAATAGGTAATTGTGTTTGGTTATTATAAAAGATTGAATGAAAAATAACTTAATATTAATGCAATCATCTTGAGTGCAACAATTTCAATTAAGATCAGTTAGAGCACAAACATAAATAGCTTATATAGAAGTCTTCTATTATAGTTATATTCAATTCTCAAAGATGTAATTTGAGAATACTTAAACATTTTTTTAAGTTATAAAAGGTCAGTAGTTTATCTGTGTTGGCTGAATCTATCTTCTCAATAGACAAAGTGCAATAATGCCAATGTTCCTCCCTGGCCATTCTTTCTACCCTATTAATTTTTTTTGCTGGCAGCTAAAGCAAAAGTATGACACTGTGTACAAATATTGTGTACTATTTTAAGCCAGTGCAGCTTTGTCAAAATAATGTTGTTGCATGCTAATAAGGATTGCTGAACTTGAAATTGATGTGTATTAACGAATTATATGAAAGGTTGTTTGAAACCATATGTGACAAGTTATGATCCTTTTTACAATAAAACTGTGATAGATTTTCAAAAGCTGCTGACGCGATACATGACATATTTAATGTTGTAATGCAAATTGTGAACATCTCCACGTATTCTTGATGACGGACCAGGAAGTGAAAATAAACGCCTACGTTCATTACAATACTTAGCGTAATTTCATTAAAATCATTAACCAGTAGATGGAAGGTGAAGATAAGGAGCAGTGATCAACCTCACAACTCCTATAAGCAATACAATATAGAGAGATGGGAAAAGGGTTTACTTTGATAAACTTTAAACAATTTGCTATGTTATATATCCATTTTGGATATGTATGTTGTTTTTGTGTGATCCCCCACCATTTATAAATTATATCAAGGTGTTACATAACCAGTCTCATTCCATACACATAATTGCAATGTTTGTAAGATCGCCAGTCCCCAAACCTTCTCTTTTCTACCATTGTTATCTTATTATTATTCAACCATTTAAAAAGATACATGCTTTATTACATACAGTGTACACATATATCTAATACAACGCTTAATACTGATGAGAATTTAAATACATTTAATTTTGATGATAATCATTCTATACAGAATATTTTTTAAATAAGATATGGGGGTATGAACTGTAACACTTCACATGTGTGTATTCTTTCTCTGGCCCGTAACACTCATTCCTGAACGTGGAGGTTTTACAAAATAAGAGTAATTACGTATGAAAATTGTAGAAGTGTTGACGTTTCCGGGATCAAGAAAAGAGGCCGAGACCTAGGAGTTGTGCTCTTACCACGTGACTACCATGAGCGGTCTATTCCTGTAAGTGTCCATGTTGTATCAAATACATATATTTCAAATATGATTTACAATAAACACAGCTGTTAGTTGCAACAGTACAGTAACTCTTAGATGTAAAGTAAGCCTATATAAAAAGAAAACTCTTAGTCATGTTTACTAAAGATGTTATTGTGGTCTACCCTCCTTCAAATTTCCAATGACCTTCATTCATGTTTCGAATTCCAAATAACCTTCATTCATTAATTAAATCTCCAGTCTCCTAAGTCAACGAGGATAAGATCCAGAATACGCGGGATACCCTCGACTTCTAAATTCTCCGCTATACATAAAATAGTTCTCCAGTTATTTACAATATGTCCCTGTATTGCCTTTGATATTTTTAGACATTCTAATGAATGCGCTAGCGTTGTAAAGAGGGCGCGTATGAATCTTGCTATATGTATATGGTATATGTATTCCAAGGAACGAATATGTTGAAAGAGAAGCACAACGTATATGTATTAGAAATGAATTTAATCTTCATAATAACCTTTTGTAAATTCATTCTTTAGAATACATGAAGGTATGAACTGTAACCTTTCATGTGTGTATACTTTCGATAATGTGACACTCATTCCTGATTCCGGGAGTTTGACGAAATAAGATTAACTACGTATTAAGGGTGCAACAATACGCTTGCCTCACGATATGATTTAGCGGCACAGTCGGCACCACATTTTTTTTTATCGTAAGTTATTTTTACAACATAATTTTAAAGCCAAATCTGACGCTTCAAATTAATCCGGACCGGAATACCGAACCGTTGAAGAGTATAAAGTATCGTGAATAGACCTGTAGCGTAATATTACCGTGAATTATCGTTTTATAGTTAATCGCTGCACCCTTACCACGCATGTTAATCAGTGAAGGTTACACATATCCGGGATCAAGAACAGAGATTGGGATCTAAGAGTTGTTCTCTTGCCACCTGATTACCATGAGTGGTCTATTGTAGTGAGTGTTCATATCATATCAAATGCATTTATTTCAAATGTAGTATTATACAATAAACAAAATCATTAGTAGCAAGAGTGCAGTGACTCTGGTGAAAATTAGGCCTATATTAAAAGAAAATTTTAGTCGTGTTAACTAAACGTGTTACTGTTGTCCACTCAGTTTCGAATTTCCAATAACTTTCATTCATTAATTAAATATCCGTTCTGTAAGTATGCATGACAGTATGACCAAGCATACCCGGAATACGCTCGTCTTCCACAGTCTCCCCATCATGTATAAAATACCATAGTTATCGAGTTAATCCCGATATGTCCCGTTACAAAACCTTACCATGTTCAGAGTTATTCACAGTATACCCTAGTGAAAACTTCAAAAATCAGTCCCTGTGTGTCCCCATATAAACCATATAATTTCCAGCTCATTCACGCAGTGCCCCAGAGTAAATCCTTACAACCCCCAGTCATTCAATCATCCAGTCTCCTTTTAGAAAGCTCTAATGATACAATTACTCTTATTGATACAAACTACATGAAGGGGTACAGTTACAACGTTTAATGATACAAACTACATGAAGGGGTACAGCTGCAATGTTTAATGATATAAATTAGCGCATTAACAATCTACAGTATAAACCGTTAACGGTACAATCCTCCCTTATGAAACACTTGTATCATTAAGAGTTCCACTTGAAATGTTGTGACGTTTACTGATACAATCACAACTTGGCAGTCTGAACCTCTAATGATACAAGTTGTATCACTAAGCGTCGTAATAGCAACGCTTAATGATACTTTGAATAAAAAAATGGAATCTAATTGTGATTTTTATTTGTTCATTGTTGACAATTTTGTTTTCAAAATCATTATTATGACCTTGACATTTACTGTTCCCTATATACATGTCTTTTTTTCAATTGAGAAGAAAATGATTTGTTTTGAATTATTAAAAAGGTGTCAATAAGAAAATTAATATATTGATGATAAGAAAATAATTTCTCACCAATGAAATGTAATTATGAATAATTAAAGACGAAAGTACACATAATTATGAATTTGTAATTTAATAATCAAAACCTGATTGCTTGAATTATAATGGCTAGACGCATTACCGACAGTACATGCCCTTCAACCATTGAACGGTTGAATTTAGAATATGTGTCTGTATATAACAATTATGCGTTAATACTGGTAAATGAATGACGCCGGTTAATTGAGAAATGTCTCTTTGCTTCAATATCATACACAATACGTTTAAATGAAGTTTTCAAACAGAAGTATATACTTTATTAGCGATAATTAACTTAATCAATATCTTCAAAAATTATCCAGAATAAAAAAAAAACGGAATTGGAAACGGAATAAATTCTACTTTTGTACATCCATATATTCATTGTTTATGCAGTGAGGATTTAGAAACAAATCATGTGGAGTACACTTGTGGAATTATAGAGGAACGCACCCAGCATGCGACCCTCTAAAATGTCATATCTAAGATAAACTTGATCATGCCCACCATTAATCACGCAAGACTTAAAAAAATGGTCAAAATGGCTATTTAAAAAACTTCATTCTTGCCTTACAAAATCACTAAAATCACTTCGGCTCAGGCGAGCTAAATGTTGATCTCTGTGATTAATAATGAAAACATGCAGCTGATCCAGAACGAAGGAGAATAGGGGTTAAAACACCTGAACCCCGACACCATCCACCCACAGTATACTTATATCTAGGGGATGCTTACTCCTCCTAGGCACTTGATCCTATCTCTGGTATATCCAGGGAGAACGTGTTTGCCCAACTCTTTATTTTGTATTGCTTATACAGTAGACATCCCAGACTTCCAGAGTCAGTCCCTGTTATTCCCCGAATAAAACCATATATTTTCAAGTTCATTCACGCAATGTCCTAGAAAAATACCTACAATCCCCTAGAATGTACGTATCATTCACAGTATAACCCAACATAAAACCCAAGAATGTGCAGTCATTTACGGTCTGCTCAAGAGGAATATCCCGGAATTAAGGAGGATTATCACACCAGAGAAATGTAATAGTGATGGAAAGTGGAGGATGTGCACAATAATAATTTGAAATCAATGAGTTTCAAAATTTCACTTATTTAGTTAAACTGATGTTTTAGTGGAAATAAAGCACAGAAAGAAAACACAGACGCCAGATAGGCTCAAATACAAGAACTACAAACTACAAATAAGCAGTCGACACGTTAACCCTCTGAACTACCAAGCTACATGTAGGCAATTCGAATTAAAAGGAATATACATTTGCTGCTGACATCAATATTGTTAAAAAAGAAGTAGGTCCATGTGATGACGTATCATTCTTCCTTAAACACCGGAATTCCATACTTTTCCTTTACATGCCCCAGTATAAAACCTTAGATTTCATTTCACAGTGCCATTATTTGATTTAGAGTACCGTCGGTTTAAACCTTCACCTGTCAGGATTGAAGAAGATAAGATACAATGAAAGGTGAAGATAACGAACAATGATCAATCTCATAACACGTATAAGCAATACAAAATAGAGAGTTGGTCAAACACGGACCCATTGATGTACCAGAAGTGGGATCAGATGCCTAGGAGGAGTAAACATCTCCTGTCAACCGGACACATTCGCCGTGAACCCTTGATCAGGGAAACGGAGTTATCCGTAGTCAAAATTAGTGTGCCAAGAACGGCCTAACAATCTGTACGAAACAAAGCAGACAACATTTGACTCAATGACAGTTCGTATTGACAAAATAATGTTAGGCCTATATAAGGTAATAGAGCATTATCAGATACAGAAGATGTGATTTATTATATCAATTTCTATTACGCATTGAAATATAATGTTACTATTCATTAATGATGGACATAAGAAATGGACTAAATATCACAGGATCATATCTTGCTTAAGGTCTCTCTCTCTCTCTCTCTCTCTCTCTCTCGATCTCGATCGTTTCACCTTATTCATGTTCATCAGAATGAACGCTGATTAAGAGAGAAGGAGGTGTGTGAAATGTCTGTATGGTTTGTGTATCGAATTATAGATATTTTGAAATCACTATTTTGATATACATGTACATGTACCTAAAAGTTTTAATGATAGAGTAAGATAGTACTTCTGGAGATTATATGTTTTTATGATTATTTAATTTTAATTTACTTATTATATTTTTTTTAAATTTTAATTTATTGAATAAATCAAAAATTTATTATTAAAATTATTATATAAATAAAAAATATAATTCATTTTATTAATTTTTTACTTTTTATTTAGTTTTGATAAATATAAGTTACTTCTTTATTTCATTATGATTTATGACATACGACCACATGTATGTGTCCGGCCATTAAAAGACAGTACCGCTGTCATCAGACCTGTTGGTACACGATGATCCTTATTTATTTATATTTATTTTTAAACCATGGGACAACCCATACATCCCATACAGAGCATATGCATGTTACTACAACACATTTCAACTTCACTATGTTGGTGCATTTGGGAGGTGTTGGAGGGTGAGGCTGGATCGCAATGAGATGGATAGTATTATGGCAGAAGTTATAACAGTCACCAATCGGTTACCGATATATAGTTAACCAATCCTACGAATATCAAACAAACAATAACGGAAGAAACCATCTTATCAATTCTAAAGACAACATAGGCTATTATAAACATTGTCAAACACAAAACAGTTCCATATATTTAGAAGTATTAATAACAAAACAAGCAACTGTGTTGATAAAAGGATTGAGAGTAACATCTAATCTAAGTTTAAAGCATTGGTTTCGTACAATGTAGCAACGTATAAAGTGTGAATGGATGCCTACTAATATAGGTATACTCAATGACATAAAGTCTTTGAATTGTTTTTGAATTTGAAATCCTTGACGAGTTCTCAATCTCTTTGACTAACTATTGATTAAGTATTACACGATCATACACCTGTCATACAAGAGATCTAGCATATCTAAATTATTATAGCAGGTAGTCATTATTCACATGAATCCTATAAAGAATTCAAAGTGAAGAGAATTACAAACACGGACACCTGGATATAACAGTTGTGGGATCAGGTGATTTTATCATCATTTATCTTAACGGTATACATGGTAATGTTGACCAGTATTTGAGACGGTGAATGTTTGCAAGTGTGAGAAAGACGTATAAAGCAGTTTTACATGATAAAAATTACAATAATTGATGAATTAGGTATTGAATATTTGCATTTGGGAAGATTAATACGAAGTTCATTGCCAATCAGTCAATTACTGAAAAAAATTAATGTGACATAATCCACAATGATATATTATGAAGAGAAAAATTCACTGCTTTTCGTGACTTTTCCTAAAAATAAAAATTGTAATCCATGTAGTTCTGTAATGAAACATATAAAATATTTTCGAAAAGAAAATAGAGTCAAAATATAAAAAAATCCGGACCCCTACTCTCTCGAAGAATATCGGAATGCATATTAAGGTGCTGACAAATTAGCTAATTTCGTATATTGTGTGAAAGGCAAAAATAACGAACAGTGATCAATCTCATAACTCCTGTAAGCAATACAAAAAAACACCGAAACCTGGACACACCAGGGGTGCGATCAGATGCCTAAGAGGAGTAAGCATCCCCTGTCGACCGGTCACACCCACTGTGAGCCCTATATCCTGATCAGGTAAACGGAGTTATCCGTAGTCAAAATCAGTTTGTATATTACAACCAAAACTCTTTACGACGTAAACACCACAACTTTGTATGACTAATCGATGTACCTGTAATTAATCTCATTGTCAGCAATGTAAATATGTATGCATTGAAGGCACAACATATTGCATGTTGTCTTACAGATTGTGACATTGCTTAATTAATTTCACTTAATTGATTAACCAGTTGATTGGAAAGTCTTCTTGTCTATTTATTATGATTACACACACGTGCATGTTGTAACTGTTTACTTTGATATAACCCTGAACAACTTGTTACGGTGTATCTACATTTTGGACATGGATGTTGTTTCCGTGTGATCCCTCGCCTTATATGAATTATATTTAGATGATGTATAACCAGTTTAATTCCATACACATACTTACAGGTATTGTAACTTCGCTAGTCCCTGAAAAGTTCCATTTTCTACCTTTGTTATCTTATTACTGTGCAACGATCTAAAAAAGAAAATACAGGTGATTTATTATATACAGTATGCACATATTTCTCATACAACCCCTAACACTGATGACACTTAAAATTGTTTTACGTGTAAACCTTTTTTCTGAACATTTTTTTTTACCTTTGCATATCTAATTTCATAATCCATACCTGCTTTCTATTTACAGTACATAATCTTTGAATATTTACATTTCCAGTGTTTTGCCTTTGATACCTTTAAAAATTGTAAGATATCCTGTTTCTTGTAAAAGTGATGCAGATGTAAACAGTACGTGTCTGAACCTTGAAATATGGTACGTGTTTTCCGTGGAAAGAAAATCACGTAGTGATAAGAATCACTACGTATGTTAATCTATAAAGGATTTGACGTCTTCGGTATCAAGAACAGTGATCGGAATCTACGACTGTCTCCTTACACTGTGACTATCGTGATCATTCTATTTCAGTGCTTGCACAGAATACCCCAGTACGCTCCCAGAATTCCATTCTCATTTCTTGTTTCTCCCCGAGTAAAATCTTAAAATTCCCAGTTCATTCATGCAGAGTCCAAGAATAAATCCCTACAATTCCCGAGTCATTTATAGTATTTGGAAGTATAACTCCATAGAATATACGTGTCACTCGCAGTCTGACCTACCAAAAATTCCTGAATTTTCTAGTCATTCAGTCATCCAATCTCCTTTATAAATCTATGGAATTTTTGAATCTTTCACAGGCGGTAGTCCCATACAAAACACTAGATTATCCCACATTTTCATAGTATTTGTCCGTATAAAACCTCTATATTTCCCATTTATCCACAATGTGCCTCCCCCGTATTTAAAACCCAACATATCTGTAGTAATTCAAAATAAGGCTCGTTATAAAACCCTAAGATTCCTCACTCATTTACACCCGTTTTGAGGAACCCTAGATAACGAACAGTGATCAATCTCATAGCTCCTACAAGCAATACAAAATAGATAGTTGGGCAAACACGGACCCCTGGACACACCAGATGTGGGATCATGTGCCTAGGAGGAGTAAGCATCCCTTGTCGAACGGTCACACCCGGCGTGAGCCCTATATCCTGTTCAGGTAAACGGAGTTATCAGCAGTCAAAATCAGTGTGCCAAGAACGGCTTAACAATCGGTATGAAACAACTCAGACAGCATTTGACAATGTAGTTAACTATAAATTGTGAATGGATGCCTACTAATATAGGTATTTTTCAATTACATTCACACTTTGAATTGTCTTTGAATTTAGAATCTTCAACGTTTATTCACTCATTTTACTATGTATTACTTTAAGTATTACGCGACCATATCCGCATCATACAAAATGATCTAGCATATCTAAATCATTATAACGATTAGTCATTATTCACATGAATCCTATAAAGAATTCAAAGTTAAGAGAATTACAAACACGGACCCCTGGATATACCAGAGGTGGGATCAGGTGCCTTTATCATCATTCATTCAATTTCCCTATAATAGCTCTAAAACTTCATTGTTATTTCGGATTTCAAACATTTCGTTTGAGCATCACTGAAGCGACAATTCTTTGTCGCAATGTGCATCTGGTGCATCAAAATGACCCCTGGGTCGAGGCCTCTGCTGGTGGACTGTTAGTCCTCGAGGGTCTCTACAGCCCAGTAGCTAAGTACTTCGTTACTAGCTTGAAAACACGGATGTATATTTAATTGCTGTTATAAAATTTAGAAATTCATTTCAAAATTAAGGATTATCTCCCTCACGCATAGCTCTTATCCTTAGACGAATTTGACTTCACTTTTTTGGCACAGTTTTCCCCTACAATAGCTCTAAAAGTTCATTGTTATTTCGGATTTCAAACATTACGGTTGAGCATCATTGAAGAGACATTATTTGCATCAAAATTGGTACCGTATAAGTTTTACATATATGGTAATGTTGACTAGTATTAAGACGGTGAGTTTTACATGAAAAAAATACAATAATTGATGCATGAGGTATTGAATATTTGCATTTGGGAAGAATTGATACGAAGTTCATTGTTAATTAGTCAATTACTGAAACAAATTAATGTGACATAATCCACAATGAAATCTTATGAATAGAAAAGTTCACTGCTTTTCGCGACTTTTCCTAAAAATGCAAATTGTATGCTATTGATGTACCCTATAATGTACTAGTCGAAGTAGTTCTGTAATGAAACATTCAAAATACCCCCCCCCCCCCCAATAAAGCGAAAATATAAATAATAATAAAAAGAAACCCTCCCCTCTCGAAGAATATCGGAGTGCAAATCAAAGCGTTGATAAATTGGTTAATTTCGTATATTGTGTATCTTACAACAAAAACTCTTTGTGACGTAAATGCCACAACTTTGTATGACTAATTGATGTACATGTAATTCATTTCATTATCAGCAATACAAGTATACATATTGAATGTTTTATACAGATTGTGAATGGCACCAAGAATTATTCATGATGGACCAGAGAGTGAAAATAAAATTGTATATGTTCATAACAATACCATGCTTAATTTCATTTAAGTAATTGACCAGTTGATTGGAAGGTCTTGTGTATTTATTATGATTACACAGACATGTGCATATTGTAAGAGTTTATCTTGATAAACCCTGAACAACTTGTTACGTTGTATTCACCCTTTGGATATGTATGTTGTTTCCGTGTGATCCTTCGTCATACATAAATTATATTTAGATGATGTATAACGAGTTCGCCAGTCCCTGAAAACTTCCATTTTCAACCTTTGTTATCTTATTATTGTGCAAGTAACTCAATACAGGTATTTTATTACATACAGTACATACTTATTTTTTATACAACGCCTAACACTGATGACACTTAAAATTGTTTGATGTGTAATGTTTTTCCTGAATAAGTTTTCGGCTTTGCATAGCTAATTTCGAGATCCATATCTTGATTTTATTTATAGTAAGGAATATTTCAATATTTACATTTCCAATGTTTGCCTTTGATATCTTTACAAATATTAATGATAACCATTTTCTTATGAATGCCCTTCAGTTGTAAACAGTGCGCGTATGAATCTTGATATATGGTACATGTACATTAAGTAAAGAAAATGTCGACAAAGAAGAAAACACAATGTAGAAATAAGAAATGCATTTCGTTTTGATAACGATCTTTTAATGTTCAATATTTTTATTACACATGAGGGTATGAACTGTTACACTTCACACGCGTGTATACTTCCTGTAACTCGTGACCCTCATTTCTGATACCGGGAGTTTGACGAAATAAGAGTCACTACGTAAGGTAATCAGTGAAGGTTTGACGTCTCCGGGATCAAGAACAGAGACCGGGACCTAAGAGTTATGTCTTTACCATGTGACTACAGTGAGCGGTCCATTCGAGTGAGTGTTCATGTTATATCAAATGCATTCATTTTAAATATGGCATTATACGATAAAAAAAAATTATTAGTAGCAAGAGTGCATTGACTCCGTGATGAAAAATAAGCCTTATGAAAATAAAGATCGTCATGTTTATTAAAGGTGTCTTTGTAGTCCACTCTACTTCAAATTCCCAATAACCATCATTCATTAATTGAATATTCCGTCCCTTAATCATTGGTAGTATAACCAAGCATACCCGGTACGAATTGTACCCTCGTCTTCCACAGTCTTCCCTACATAAAATACCACAGTTTTCGAGTTATTCACAATATGTCTGTATAAAACCCTACCATGTTCAGAGTTATTCACAGTGTACTGCAGTAGAAACCCCAGACATCCAGATACATTCCTTGCTTGTACCCGCATAAAACCATAGAGTTCCAAGTTGATCCATCCAGTGCCCCAAAGTAAATCCCTACAAATCCCGGGTCATTTATAGCATGGGGAAGTACATGTACAAATCCCTAGATTGTACGTGTCAATCACAGTGTGACCCAGCATAAAGCCTATGAATTGTCCAATCATATCTGGTCTACTCAAGTGGAAAATCCCAGAATTTTTCTGTCATTCAGTCATCCAGTCTTCTTTATAAAACTCTGTATTTTTTCACTCTTTCACAGCCCGCCCTCCCATATAAGGCACTAGAATATCCCAGTCTTTCACATTATTACTCATAAAATATCTATTGGATGCTCACTGTCACTGTCTCATGACATCTAAGGTTGTATCGTTACAATACAGTCTATCATTGGATGAAATGCTGCCTGACGAGTTTCATACGGAATGTTTGGCCGTTCTTGGCACACTGATTTTGACTACGGATAACTCTGTTTACCTGATCAAGATATAGGGCTCACGGTGGGTATGACCGGTCGACAGGGAATGCGTACTTCTACTAGGCACCTGATCCCACCTCTGGTATATATCCAGGGATCCATGTTTGCTCAACTATCTATTTCATATAGCTTATAGATGTTATGAAATTGATGACTGTTCGTTATCTTCACCTCATCCGTCCACAATGTGCCTGCTACATATTCTCCCCAATAATTCAAAATAAACCTCGTTATGAAATCCTAGGATTCACTACTAATTTACACTCGTATTAAGGAGGAATAACTCACCAGAGAAATTTGATTAAGTTATGGAAAATGCAATATATTTTCAAATCGTAGGGTTTCCAAATTTCACTTATTTAGTTAAGATTTCGTTTTAATTAAAATAAAACGCAAACAGAAAACAAACACACAAGAACTACAGATCAGCAGTCGACACGTTAACCTCCTGAGAAACTAAGCTAGGCAATTTTAACTGAAAGGAATATACATTTTTGCTAAGATCGATATTATCAAAACATAAGTCTGTTCATGTGACGATGTATCATTCTTTCTCAAACATTGGAATTCTACTACATGCCCCAGTATAAAACCTTAGAATTCATTGAACAGTGACGCAATTTGATTTAGAGAAGCGTCGGTTTGGACCTTCATCTGTCAGGATTTAATAAGATAAGATAGTGTGATAGAGAATTATTATATACCCATCAATATATCGTTCTTTGATACTGTGGATTTCACAGCGTGTGATCCGGTTTTCCGGATCACCACACTGTGGTTTTTTGATTCCGAATCAGTATCCTCTGAAACTGATGCCGTCACAATGACGTCACAATGCATCAACGCAACGTTATTTGTGGAAAATATTGACCGCGTCACAAAACAAAACTACGCACACAAAGCATAAGTTCATGGTATATCTGTGTTTTTGATATTTGGATTACATTTATCATCTTATAAATGTGGATTTAAAATGCAGAAGGGAGTATATGATAAATTTATCATTACTACAGTAACTTGATCTTAAGAGTTGGATCACGTCTCGTTTACACGCTCAGATCATCAGATCGCGTCTCGTGTGATCTGATGATCCGCGCCTGTCAACTCGATGTGATCCGACTTTTCGGATCAAGTTACGGTAGTAATAATATATATTTATCAGATACATAAGATGTTATTAATTAAATCCATTTTGATAAACATGAAAATAAAACGTAATTTTTCATGAAAGGTGAACATAACAAATGGACTATATTTAGAAGTATCTATAACGAAACAAATAAACTGTGTTGATACAAAGATTCAGGGATACATCTAATCTAATGTTAGAGCATTGATTTTATACAAGGTATCTAACTATATATTGTGAATGGATATCTACTAATAAAGATATTCTTGACGAGTTATCAATCATTTTCACTATATATTGACTAAACATTGCAGAAACATATCCTTGTCATACAAAAGATCAAGCATATTTAAATGATAATAAGTAGTAGTCATTATTCACATGAATCTTATAAATAGTTCAAAGCTGAGACAAGGGCTAATACAGTTCCTTGAATATACTAGTTCCAACAAAACTTCGATGATAAAAAGATCGACACAACATGATTAAATTTATCATGTTCCCTGAACAATTTTATTTACTATGAAATGATTCAAAATAATTAGTCCATTCAACGAAATGATATTTTGGAAGCATCCAGATGGAGAAATAATACTCATATAGCTTATTAAGGTATGGTTCACCTTGAGGAGAATATGCAATCAGTTTCATCTCGTATAGCTACATGTACGTTAATATATCAACATGTTAATAGATGTACGGTAATATAACAACCTGTAAATACATGTACGGTAATATATCATCATGTAAATAGATGTACGGTAATATACTAACATGTAAATAGATGTATGGTAATATGACAACATGTAAATAGGTGTACGGTAGTATATCAATATATAAATAGATGTACGTTAATATATCAACATGTAAATAGATGTACGGTAATATATCAACATGTAAATAGATGTACGGTAATATAACAACCTGTAAATACATGTACGGTAATATATCATCATGTAAATAGATGTACGGTAATATACTAACATGTAAATAGATGTATGGTAAGATGACAACATGTAAATAGGTGTACGGTAGTATATCAATATATAAATAGATGTACGGTAATATAACAACATGTAAATAGATGTACGGTAATATATCATCATGTAAATAGATGTACGGTAATATACTAACATGTAAATAGCTGTATTGTAATATAACAACATGTAAATAGATGTACGGTAATATATCAACATGTAAAAACATGTACGGTTATATATCAACATGTAAATAGATGTACGGTAATATATGATCATGTAAATAGATGTACGGTAATATAACAACATGTAAATAGATGTACGGTAATATACTAACATGTAAATAGATGTATGGTAATATAACAACATGTAAATAAATGTACGGTAGTATATCAACATGTAAATAGATGTACGGTTATATATCAACATGTAAATAGATGTACGGTAATATATCATCATGTAAATAGATGTACGGTAATGTATCATCATGTAAATAGATGTACGGTAATATAACAACATGTAAATAGATGTACGGTAATATACTAACATGTAAATAGATGTGCGGTAATATATCAACATGTAAATACATGTACGGTTATATATCAACATGTAAATAGATGTACGGTAATATATCATCATGTAAATAGATGTACGGTAATATACTAACATGTAAATAGACGTACACTGTACGGTAATATATCAACATATAAATAGATGTACGGTAATATATCAACATGTAAATAGATGTAAGGAAATATTAAAACATGTAAATAAATGTACATATGATATCAGTCGGAAAAAAGGAAACCTGTATGTAGAATTAGCTAACGTTTACAGTTTACTGTGAATATGAAAATGAATCTATACGGGCTTTATTATATAAATAGAGGGACATACAGGGTTCAGAAAAAGGACAATGATGACATGAAGTAGGTTAGGGTAGGGATTGAGGTGTAGTCTGTGGGAGTTGTATGAAGTCTATGACTTCGTTTCGTTCAGGGGAATACTTATGAAGTTAACATTACACCTAATGATAACGTTGAAAACGATAGCATTATAGTAAAGTGTAATTCAGGGGTTTTGAAGATTAAAAAACCAGTTAAATGACAGGAAAGTACTGAAATATAGATTCCTCTTGCTTATAAAGATGTCAATCAATAATTGGAATGGCTAACTTTTGCATCAGCTCAAATAGACACACTTGTCTGTAATATTTCATTTGATAGCAGGGTTATACAATAAACCGATCACGCAACAAAACAGGAAGAGATATTTTCTCCTATCAGTAATCTTTAACACTCTAAAGGTTGAAGAACACAATGCAATGGAGAATGCTAAAATGGGAGACAATTAATCATAGATAGAAAAACAAAAGGCTTAAAAGAATACCAACGGTAATACAATGATGTACACTGCACCACATATAATAAAAGACCGTATTGAGATTTTCTATAGTATACCCCAGTACAAAATCACGTCATTCCTCCATTATCCACAAATATTTCGTAATAGAATTAGGGATTCTAGTGTCATTTACAGTATTACAGTGTATAAGATCACGCAATTCTTTATTAATTCAAAAATGCCAAGAAAAAAACAACAACAACGTCGCAGTATAGCCTAAATAAATCCGAAAAATATCCAGTCAACTAAATGATGTCCCTCTATTAAATTCCAGAAATTTATTCTAGGCATCCTCAACAAGTCCCCATGTATGATTTTGGAATTCCCCTGCCATTCACAGTATCCTAATGTGTACAACCTCATGATGCTCCTATATTGCCACATACCTTTACAGAGATCAATAGTATGTTCCCCTATAGAATCCCGTAATTCCTAAGTCATACATGGGATATCCCCGTGAGAGTCAGGATTCCTTAGTTATTCAAATCAAATCATGTATATGTAAGAAGTCCGGAATTCCACAATAACACTTAGTATTTCCCGTATCAAATTCAAGAGTTTCCCAGTCACTTACAATATGCTTTCGTATAAAACCATAAAATTACTTATCCCTATGAATACCCACCCTGAAAGTTACTAGTTATACTGAGTACCCCAGACTATTTTCAGTTATACCCAGTGTCGTGCGTATAAAACGTAAGAATATCCATCCAATCGCGATATTCGTGAAAACCCAGATTTTTTCTTACTCATTCAAAATCTGTTCCCCTATAAAACACAAAAATAATCCTGCTGTCCAGAATACGCATCATAAACGGCGATATTCATCATTAATGTGTCGTGTGTCCTTGAATAAAAATATAGATACTAAGAATCATCCCATTATCCACAATGTCACTTTAAGAACCGTTACAACTCCCCAGGCAGCTACAGTACACCTTCTTATGAAAACCTAAAAGAACAAAGTACGCTAGCTATTGGCTGAGATATGTTGCGTTACTAAATATCATAAAATTAAACTGGGTTCAAAGCCTAGTATGTGCATAATTCAATGGTATATTCAGATTAACAAATAAAAATTCTACTATGAAATGGTATCCTTAAGTAGTTACAAAACATCAATTTTTTCTAATCCTATATCCGGAAATTGGAAATGCATTCACAATTTATCATTGATTGCAAAATAGATTTACTACGTTTATTATGCATTTCCCATCGACTTTAATTCAAAACAAAAAATATAAGGTAGATGGAAAATTAAATAGATAACTCCACGAAAATACTTTATGTAAGCAGAGTTTGGTGAAAAGCAGGATTTATCTCGACGACAAAAGAGCACATTCAATATGCGAGGGTTGAGTTTAGGCTTACAGCGACGTTTTTCTGTATATCCTGAACCATTGAATGGATTTATTGTATCTTTTTTAACGTTCCTCTAGAGAATTTTTCACTCATATGGAGACGTCACCAACGCCGGTGAAGGGCTTCAAAGTTAGACGTTGTTTCGGCGCTTACGACCATTAATCAGTGAGGGTTTTTTAGCGTGCCACACCTACCGTGACGCAGGGCATCTCTTTTTAAGGTCATATATGAGGACACATGACATTCACACCTGATGCCGAGCGCTTGGCCATGGAACTATCACTACCGGGATTCGAACCCCGACCCTGAACGACTGAAGGTTGAAAAATACCACTTTCAATTATACAACTATTGATAGCCTACACCATGAATGTAGGTTATCCATGTCACTTTTCCAAAAAAAGAATAATAATAATAGCGTGGAGGCTTTCTGTTGAACAGATGACCCCGTCGAATAATGTATCTAATGAAAGAAGATAACGAACAGTGATCAATCTCATAACTCCCATAAGCAGTACAAAATGGATACTATTAGTTGGGCAAACACGGGCCCCTGGACAGTCCGCTTCCGGTAAATGTCCGGTACCACTCGTCGAGGAAATTCGAACAGTTTCATCCTTGCATAAAACTGCTTCTTGAAACCAAATTCTTTGCCGTGTTTTGAGCTGTCCTTTATCTATAGTTTTTCGTATAATATTTGAAATTATGTGACATAACTACAGATCAGCAGTCAACACCTTACCCTCCTGAGCAACCCAAGTAGGCAATTGGAATGAAAAGGAATACACATTTGCTATAGGGAAGTCGAAATAATTATACATTTGTTTCTAACCTTGATTTTAACCAACAAGAAATCAGTCCATGTGATGATGCATATTTCCCCTTAAACCCAGGCCTTCTATAGTATTCTACAACATGCTCCAATGAAAGGCGAAAATGACAGTGATCAATCTAATAACTCCTATGAGCAATACAAAATAGAGAGTTGGTAAACACGGACCCCAGGATATACAAGAAGTGTGATCAGATGCCTAGCAGAAATCAAACATCCCCTGTCGACCGTTGACACCTGCCGTGAGCCCTATATCTTGATCAGACGAACATAGTTATCCATAGTCAAAACGAGTGTGCTAAGAACGGCCTAACAGTTGGTATGAAACACGTCAGACAGCATTTCATCCAATGATAGGTTGTATTACCATTATCAAACCTGAGATTTCATTAGACAGTGACACAATTTGATTTAGAGAAGCGTCGGTTTGAACCTTCACCTGTCAGGATTGAAGGAAATCAGATATAATATAACTGAGAATTATCAGATGCAAAAGATTTAATTAATTAGATCAATTTTGATTAAAAATTGAAATAAATTGTTACTGTTCAATATTGATTGACATACGGAATGGACTACATTTAAAGGTATCTATAACGAAGAAAGTAACTGTGTTGATACAAAGATTCATAATTACATCTAATCTAATGTTAGAGCATTACTTTTGTGCATTGTAACTAATTAAATAGTGTGGATGGATGCCTACTAATATAAATATTTTCAATGATTTTAAGACTTTGAATTGTCTTTGAATTTGGTTTATTCGATGAGTTCTCAAGGAATTTGACTAAGTATTGGTTAAGTCTTGCACGATCACACTCCCCACCCCTACCACGGTGATACAGAAAGTGCATTTCAATTATTATAATAGTATTATTGAATCCTTTAAAGAATTCAAAATTAAGAGAATGTCAAGTACGGATCCCTGGATATACCAGAGGTGGGATCGAGTGTCTTTATTATCATTTATTACTAATTGATTGATTGAATATTTGCTCGCTTGTCCCGTCGTGAATTGTTAACTCATATTGAGACGTCACAGCTCAAGGTGAAATAGCACAAATATAGACCAATGCTTAGTATTCAGAGCCATAGCAGTGTGGGTTCTTTATTGTATCAAAGCTTGCCGCGACAGGGGACCTTCATCTTTAAGGTCAAATCCGAAAGAATCGTGATTTTCACTTCTAACTGGCGAGCGTTTGGGGAAGGAACAATCATTACCTATTTCAACGTCTTTGGTTTGTCGTGGGCACGGTACGGGCGGAGCTCGAACCCACGACCCCCCCCCCCCCCCGGATACGAAGCGAATGCTTTATCATTGACAGTGGTGGATTTAAGGGGGCGCAGCTGGTGTAAAGGCAAATGTTGACCCCCATAGAATAATGACCGGGGGTTATTTTTCAACATCGAAAAGTGACCCCCTAGCCGTAGAAAAATTGGATAATTTTGTAGAAAGAAGACCCAGGGGTCATTATTTTGCGTGACATACCTGCAAAATAATGACCCCCGTAGAAAAATGACCCCCTCCCTTTCTTAGGAGATTGATTGATTTTAAAGGAGTTGATGCGGGTTTTCAAGTCATTATTTACCCAGAATTATCGTTCCTGCTGCTCCTCTTAATAAATTTATTCCATGTGTAATTTTTTTTTTCCCGATTAATAAAATAAAAGTAAGAACTAGTTCATTAAATTTGAGGAAAACCCACGGTAGGTTCCATGACCAATTACAACTGAAAAAACCCCGCATATTTCGGGGACGGATCCAGGGAATTTTCAAAAAAGGGTTCTACCATAAGTTTTAGTTCTCAAAAGGGGAGTTCCATCCTCAAAATGTGTTCTATTTACATGTATAGATCTTGTGTAATCAAACACACTCATAAAAAAGAGCTACGTCTAAATACAATACTTCTTGTGTCACAGAGAGGCGTGAAATCTTCTTAAAACTGACGAATTGACATACATTTTTTGCAACTGAAGTTAATAGCTTATTTCATTTATGTATGTCGTACACAGTACAGGGGAGTAGGGGAAGATACAGCCGCGGCACATGTCCCCACACTTTTCAAAGGGGTAAGAAGTATGGTTGTGCCCCACCCCTTAAGTAAGGCTTTTTTACAATCTGACTAGAATAAGATCCCCGATCCGCTCCTTTGTTTTCATATTGTCTCTACAACATAAATACAAAGGAGCAGATGGAGGATCTAATTTTTATCAGATTGGGATTGTTAGTTAGTACTCACAAATAAAACAATTTTGAGTCATTACAGTCGGAAGACCCCCCAGAGGCCATGAATCTTGAATTCTTCAAATTTTTCTTCGGGAGACACGAAAATACATGAAACTTGATTAATGAAGTCAGTAGGAAATGGCATACAAGCAAAGTATCTAAAGTGCAAAAAAAAATTATTATTTTATTTGCTTGTCAAGTCAAAATGTGTTTAAGGTGGATTTCTTTGGTGCCCCTCATTATTTTTAGTCCAGCTACACCACAACCTATTGTGTTAAATTATCAAAACACCCTAAATAAAACGCCGCACTGTCATATCACAGTAAATGCACTACACCTGCTATCACCGTGTAGAAACGCACTAGAGTAAAGTGTATCACCTTCTCTCTCTCTCTCTCTCTCTCTCTCTCTCTCTCTCTCTCAATCTCTGTGTATGCGTGTGAAAAATGTAGAGGAAGCAAATTTACAAAAAGATGTGATTAATTAAGATTAATTCCAGGTTTAGCATCCTATAAATATGGCTGATGGGGGGGGGGCTCAAATTGTCTCCCCCCTTTTAAAATTCCTTGGATATCCGTATGAGTACACAATTCCCGCCGCTGATCAGAATTAGAAGATTTCCAAGACATAGTAACCCCCGGCATGTCCATCCAGGTCTGCAGAGGTTGGGCTTATCGACAGAAAAAAATTACGAGTCACTCTTTTGTTAAAACAAGTAAATTCTTATTTTTGAAACAATATTACAATTCCTAATATGTTTTAATCTGGTTACGTTTCATATGAATGAAAGATTTACTTATAATATGACAATGTTGGACTGCTTCCCTTAGGCATTACCAGAGAAATAATCCTTAATAAAATTTACAAGGGGGTCATTATTCTACGGGGGTCATTTTTCTAAACATGAAATGGACTGATTTTTTGAAAAAGACATTTTTTTCTACGGGCAAAAGGGGTCATTATTCTATGTCGAATAATGACAGAGGGACAACTCCCGGAGAAATAAATGACAAAATCTATTGATTTCTTGAATTACTTTATTGGGAGAACTTAATTTTTTCCAAAAGCCCTTAAAATTGCGCTACGTAAACGAAGTTGTTGATGCAGCGTGATGGCCGAGTGCTGCGAGTTTCAATTTCAATACTGCTTATGTAGTCATTGAGAGTCTAAACAAAGTTTCTTCTGATGAGAGGAATTCGATGGACGCATTCAACATGGACAACAAAATCATAATTTCGTTTGGGAAGTGAAAAAATGGCAAATTAGATTTGTATTCAACGCACATTTCCTCTCCTATTTCATAAAGAGATTTTATGATAACATATCTGTAACTTTCTAAACCCACAACTTGGAGAAGATGTTTCATTTTCTGTGCAGTTGTGTATTCCATATGTGCCCCAAATATAACTCCTACATGCACATGTACAGACATTGTAAATGGATGTCATGGATACCACAATTGAAAACGCGGGGTCTCACGGGTTGTTGGAGGTCATTTGTTGTGTCAAAACTGGAATAAAATTCTATTTGGTATAATTGATAACACTTATAAAATCTTGAAAGTTCATTGACCTAAGAGATATATTAAAAGGAAACTGGGGACATGTCACATGCATGTAGGTCTACAACACTGTATTCAAAATTATGTAAAATCATATCCCCCTCATAGGCAAATGTATGTATTGTAAGTAAATAACATATGAATGTGCTCTTCACCCGCACTTGGTAAACAAAAAACAAGTCTGATGTCTAGATTTGATTTTTTCAGAATATTATTAGAATAAGCTGGCAATTTAGGAAAAGATATCTGTCATCTCATATTGCAATATGATAATGATGTTTTATTATTCGCCACATGAAGGGCCCTGGGGGTATGTACAATTTAAATAGTAATTAGTTATAACAAAATAAATAACAATCATGCAGATATACTACTACTGTCACAGACTGAGTTCACACTGCTCTACTACACACATTTAACATATTGTTATACTGATTTCAGAAAAACAATGAAATACATACAGTAATTGCAATATACATTGTATGTAATTTTTACTATATCAGTATCTTAAAGTTCACTGAATATGAATTGAGACCGGATTTTAAAATTTACATTGTTTTACACAGTATCGTTAATGGTTAATAACTGCAAATATTAACCATGATGGTTTTTTAATTTAAGCATCATCCTAAGGACCAATACAGGTTGAAATGGGCTTCGATCCAACAAGTTCAACAGCAATTTGCCTTGGAAATTGTCAAGAAAGGTACAATATTTTCTGAGATATACTTTTTCATTTTAACACCAGACAACATTTGTAAAGACAGTTTTTAGTATATTAGATATTCTTTTTTCAATATTTGAATATATGTTTTCAAAAGGTACTTTATTTACAGTGATGACGTCATATCTCCTGGACCCCACAACTTCACAGCTTACGGAGAAAATTCAAGAATTTGTGCAAAATATGGGACTTGGAAAGAATCGTTAAAATATATGTGATCAATGAATATTGTGTAACATACGAAAGTGTGAATTTAATGAAAAACAAGTAAATATCCTCATGCATCACCCGCCCTTTTCAAGTAAATTATACTGACTAAATATAGAGGACATGTCATTGTTGATTATTGTGATTCTTCGATAAATCAAAATCAGTAAATATTTCAAAATGAAAATGTCTATCTTATAACTTTAATCAATGTGTGAATTTCTCTTGCAAATTAAAGGTTAATTGAACATACTACATCATGGATGACTATGAACTTTACATTTTATTATTAATAAATGTTTTCATAGATACTAACTTTTACATCAATCAATCAATGCTTTATTCACATAAATGTACAGTCATACAATACAGAAAGAAAAAAATGTCTTCATGGGACTAGTTAAACCCCCCACACAAATACACGCATACACACACGCAATATACATGCATTCTGAGTTATCCAATCGCGAGTTATTGGTTCAATGTGAGACTACAAGTAGGACTATTAAACTTATGAAAGACATATATATCTGCGAGAGCAAGATAGCTCAGATGAGCGTTGAGATACATGCGTCGCTTGAGTTGAAGTCTTTCGAACCCTCTGGTTTGTTGGTTTGGTTTGATACAGTTTAACGTCCCTCTTGAGAATTTTTCACTCATATTGAGACGTCATAATTGCGGTGAAGGGCTGCAAAATCCATGCCTATACACGGCCTTTCGATCTTTGAACAGGGGGTGGGGGGGGGGGGTCTTTATCGTGTCACTCCTGCTGTGGCACGGGGGCTCTGTTTTCACGGTCTCATCCAAACGACCGCCCCATTTAGGCGCGTCTTACAACAAGCAAGGTGTACTGAGGACCTATCCTAACCCGGATTCTCACCATTGGTATTGGATATAAAGTTGTTATTTAAATATAGTTGGTGTACTATACTGTATAATCATATCAACTTCTTTCAAAAATGTGTATATATAATAGGTAATTGTGTTTGGTTATTATAAAAGATTGAATGAAAAATAACTTAATATTAATGCAATCATCTTGAGTGCAACAATTTCAATTAAGATCAGTTAGAGCACAAACATAAATAGCTTATATAGAAGTCTTCTATTATAGTTATATTCAATTCTCAAAGATGTAATTTGAGAATACTTAAACATTTTTTTAAGTTATAAAAGGTCAGTAGTTTATCTGTGTTGGCTGAATCTATCTTCTCAATAGACAAAGTGCAATAATGCCAATGTTCCTCCCTGGCCATTCTTTCTACCCTATTAATTTTTTTTGCTGGCAGCTAAAGCAAAAGTATGACACTGTGTACAAATATTGTGTACTATTTTAAGCCAGTGCAGCTTTGTCAAAATAATGTTGTTGCATGCTAATAAGGATTGCTGAACTTGAAATTGATGTGTATTAACGAATTATATGAAAGGTTGTTTGAAACCATATGTGACAAGTTATGATCCTTTTTACAATAAAACTGTGATAGATTTTCAAAAGCTGCTGACGCGATACATGACATATTTAATGTTGTAATGCAAATTGTGAACATCTCCACGTATTCTTGATGACGGACCAGGAAGTGAAAATAAACGCCTACGTTCATTACAATACTTAGCGTAATTTCATTAAAATCATTAACCAGTAGATGGAAGGTGAAGATAAGGAGCAGTGATCAACCTCACAACTCCTATAAGCAATACAATATAGAGAGATGGGAAAAGGGTTTACTTTGATAAACTTTAAACAATTTGCTATGTTATATATCCATTTTGGATATGTATGTTGTTTTTGTGTGATCCCCCACCATTTATAAATTATATCAAGGTGTTACATAACCAGTCTCATTCCATACACATAATTGCAATGTTTGTAAGATCGCCAGTCCCCAAACCTTCTCTTTTCTACCATTGTTATCTTATTATTATTCAACCATTTAAAAAGATACATGCTTTATTACATACAGTGTACACATATATCTAATACAACGCTTAATACTGATGAGAATTTAAATACATTTAATTTTGATGATAATCATTCTATACAGAATATTTTTTAAATAAGATATGGGGGTATGAACTGTAACACTTCACATGTGTGTATTCTTTCTCTGGCCCGTAACACTCATTCCTGAACGTGGAGGTTTTACAAAATAAGAGTAATTACGTATGAAAATTGTAGAAGTGTTGACGTTTCCGGGATCAAGAAAAGAGGCCGAGACCTAGGAGTTGTGCTCTTACCACGTGACTACCATGAGCGGTCTATTCCTGTAAGTGTCCATGTTGTATCAAATAAATATATTTCAAATATGATTTACAATAAACACAGCTGTTAGTTGCAACAGTACAGTAACTCTTAGATGTAAAGTAAGCCTATATAAAAAGAAAACTCTTAGTCATGTTTACTAAAGATGTTATTGTGGTCTACCCTCCTTCAAATTTCCAATGACCTTCATTCATGTTTCGAATTCCAAATAACCTTCATTCATTAATTAAATCTCCAGTCTCCTAAGTCAACGAGGATAAGATCCAGAATACGCGGGATACCCTCGACTTCTAAATTCTCCGCTATACATAAAATAGTTCTCCAGTTATTTACAATATGTCCCTGTATTGCCTTTGATATTTTTAGACATTCTAATGAATGCGCTAGCGTTGTAAAGAGGGCGCGTATGAATCTTGCTATATGTATATGGTATATGTATTCCAAGGAACGAATATGTTGAAAGAGAAGCACAACGTATATGTATTAGAAATGAATTTAATCTTCATAATAACCTTTTGTAAATTCATTCTTTAGAATACATGAAGGTATGAACTGTAACCTTTCATGTGTGTATACTTTCGATAATGTGACACTCATTCCTGATTCCGGGAGTTTGACGAAATAAGATTAACTACGTATTAAGGGTGCAACAATACGCTTGCCTCACGATATGATTTAGCGGCACAGTCGGCACCACATTTTTTTTTATCGTAAGTTATTTTTACAACATAATTTTAAAGCCAAATCTGACGCTTCAAATTAATCCGGACCGGAATACCGAACCGTTGAAGAGTATAAAGTATCGTGAATAGACCTGTAGCGTAATATTACCGTGAATTATCGTTTTATAGTTAATCGCTGCACCCTTACCACGCATGTTAATCAGTGAAGGTTACACATATCCGGGATCAAGAACAGAGATTGGGATCTAAGAGTTGTTCTCTTGCCACCTGATTACCATGAGTGGTCTATTGTAGTGAGTGTTCATATCATATCAAATGCATTTATTTCAAATGTAGTATTATACAATAAACAAAATCATTAGTAGCAAGAGTGCAGTGACTCTGGTGAAAATTAGGCCTATATTAAAAGAAAATTTTAGTCGTGTTAACTAAACGTGTTACTGTTGTCCACTCAGTTTCGAATTTCCAATAACTTTCATTCATTAATTAAATATCCGTTCTGTAAGTATGCATGACAGTATGACCAAGCATACCCGGAATACGCTCGTCTTCCACAGTCTCCCCATCATGTATAAAATACCATAGTTATCGAGTTAATCCCGATATGTCCCGTTACAAAACCTTACCATGTTCAGAGTTATTCACAGTATACCCTAGTGAAAACTTCAAAAATCAGTCCCTGTGTGTCCCCATATAAACCATATAATTTCCAGCTCATTCACGCAGTGCCCCAGAGTAAATCCTTACAACCCCCAGTCATTCAATCATCCAGTCTCCTTTTAGAAAGCTCTAATGATACAATTACTCTTATTGATACAAACTACATGAAGGGGTACAGTTACAACGTTTAATGATACAAACTACATGAAGGGGTACAGCTGCAATGTTTAATGATATAAATTAGCGCATTAACAATCTACAGTATAAACCGTTAACGGTACAATCCTCCCTTATGAAACACTTGTATCATTAAGAGTTCCACTTGAAATGTTGTGACGTTTACTGATACAATCACAACTTGGCAGTCTGAACCTCTAATGATACAAGTTGTATCACTAAGCGTCGTAATAGCAACGCTTAATGATACTTTGAATAAAAAAATGGAATCTAATTGTGATTTTTATTTGTTCATTGTTGACAATTTTGTTTTCAAAATCATTATTATGACCTTGACATTTACTGTTCCCTATATACATGTCTTTTTTTCAATTGAGAAGAAAATGATTTGTTTTGAATTATTAAAAAGGTGTCAATAAGAAAATTAATATATTGATGATAAGAAAATAATTTCTCACCAATGAAATGTAATTATGAATAATTAAAGACGAAAGTACACATAATTATGAATTTGTAATTTAATAATCAAAACCTGATTGCTTGAATTATAATGGCTAGACGCATTACCGACAGTACATGCCCTTCAACCATTGAACGGTTGAATTTAGAATATGTGTCTGTATATAACAATTATGCGTTAATACTGGTAAATGAATGACGCCGGTTAATTGAGAAATGTCTCTTTGCTTCAATATCATACACAATACGTTTAAATGAAGTTTTCAAACAGAAGTATATACTTTATTAGCGATAATTAACTTAATCAATATCTTCAAAAATTATCCAGAATAAAAAAAAAACGGAATTGGAAACGGAATAAATTCTACTTTTGTACATCCATATATTCATTGTTTATGCAGTGAGGATTTAGAAACAAATCATGTGGAGTACACTTGTGGAATTATAGAGGAACGCACCCAGCATGCGACCCTCTAAAATGTCATATCTAAGATAAACTTGATCATGCCCACCATTAATCACGCAAGACTTAAAAAAATGGTCAAAATGGCTATTTAAAAAACTTCATTCTTGCCTTACAAAATCACTAAAATCACTTCGGCTCAGGCGAGCTAAATGTTGATCTCTGTGATTAATAATGAAAACATGCAGCTGATCCAGAACGAAGGAGAATAGGGGTTAAAACACCTGAACCCCGACACCATCCACCCACAGTATACTTATATCTAGGGGATGCTTACTCCTCCTAGGCACTTGATCCTATCTCTGGTATATCCAGGGAGAACGTGTTTGCCCAACTCTTTATTTTGTATTGCTTATACAGTAGACATCCCAGACTTCCAGAGTCAGTCCCTGTTATTCCCCGAATAAAACCATATATTTTCAAGTTCATTCACGCAATGTCCTAGAAAAATACCTACAATCCCCTAGAATGTACGTATCATTCACAGTATAACCCAACATAAAACCCAAGAATGTGCAGTCATTTACGGTCTGCTCAAGAGGAATATCCCGGAATTAAGGAGGATTATCACACCAGAGAAATGTAATAGTGATGGAAAGTGGAGGATGTGCACAATAATAATTTGAAATCAATGAGTTTCAAAATTTCACTTATTTAGTTAAACTGATGTTTTAGTGGAAATAAAGCACAGAAAGAAAACACAGACGCCAGATAGGCTCAAATACAAGAACTACAAACTACAAATAAGCAGTCGACACGTTAACCCTCTGAACTACCAAGCTACATGTAGGCAATTCGAATTAAAAGGAATATACATTTGCTGCTGACATCAATATTGTTAAAAAAGAAGTAGGTCCATGTGATGACGTATCATTCTTCCTTAAACACCGGAATTCCATACTTTTCCTTTACATGCCCCAGTATAAAACCTTAGATTTCATTTCACAGTGCCATAATTTGATTTAGAGTACCGTCGGTTTAAACCTTCACCTGTCAGGATTGAAGAAGATAAGATACAATGAAAGGTGAAGATAACGAACAATGATCAATCTCATAACACGTATAAGCAATACAAAATAGAGAGTTGGTCAAACACGGACCCATTGATGTACCAGAAGTGGGATCAGATGCCTAGGAGGAGTAAACATCTCCTGTCAACCGGACACATTCGCCGTGAACCCTTGATCAGGGAAACGGAGTTATCCGTAGTCAAAATTAGTGTGCCAAGAACGGCCTAACAATCTGTACGAAACAAAGCAGACAACATTTGACTCAATGACAGTTCGTATTGACAAAATAATGTTAGGCCTATATAAGGTAATAGAGCATTATCAGATACAGAAGATGTGATTTATTATATCAATTTCTATTACGCATTGAAATATAATGTTACTATTCATTAATGATGGACATAAGAAATGGACTAAATATCACAGGATCATATCTTGCTTAAGGTCTCTCTCTCTCTCTCTCTCTCTCGATCTCTCGATCTCTCGATCTCGATCGTTTCACCTTATTCATGTTCATCAGAATGAACGCTGATTGAGAGAGAAGGAGGTGTGTGAAATGTCTGTATGGTTTGTGTATCGAATTATAGATATTTTGAAATCACTATTTTGATATACATGTACATGTACCTAAAAGTTTTAATGATAGAGTAAGATAGTACTTCTGGAGATTATATGTTTTTATGATTATTTAATTCTAATTTACTTATTATATTTTTTTTAAATTTTAATTTATTGAATAAATCAAAAATTTATTATTAAAATTATTATATAAATAAAAAATATAATTCATTTGACTTCTTTATTTCATTATGATTTATGACATACGACCACATGTATGTGTCCGGCCATTAAAAGACAGTACCGCTGTCATCAGACCTGTTGGTACACGATGATCCTTATTTATTTATATTTATTTTTAAACCATGGGACAACCCATACATCCCATACAGAGCATATGCATGTTACTACAACACATTTCAACTTCACTATGTTGGTGCATTTGGGAGGTGTTGGAGGGTGAGGCTGGATCGCAATGAGATGGATAGTATTATGGCAGAAGTTATAACAGTCACCAATCGGTTACCGATATATAGTTAACCAATCCTACGAATATCAAACAAACAATAACGGAAGAAACCATCTTATCAATTCTAAAGACAACATAGGCTATTATAAACATTGTCAAACACAAAACAGTTCCATATATTTAGAAGTATTAATAACAAAACAAGCAACTGTGTTGATAAAAGGATTGAGAGTAACATCTAATCTAAGTTTAAAGCATTGGTTTCGTACAATGTAGCAACGTATAAAGTGTGAATGGATGCCTACTAATATAGGTATACTCAATGACATAAAGTCTTTGAATTGTTTTTGAATTTGAAATCCTTGACGAGTTCTCAATCTCTTTGACTAACTATTGATTAAGTATTACACGATCATACACCTGTCATACAAGAGATCTAGCATATCTAAATTATTATAGCAGGTAGTCATTATTCACATGAATCCTATAAAGAATTCAAAGTGAAGAGAATTACAAACACGGACACCTGGATATAACAGTTGTGGGATCAGGTGATTTTATCATCATTTATCTTAACGGTATACATGGTAATGTTGACCAGTATTTGAGACGGTGAATGTTTGCAAGTGTGAGAAAGACGTATAAAGCAGTTTTACATGATAAAAATTACAATAATTGATGAATTAGGTATTGAATATTTGCATTTGGGAAGATTAATACGAAGTTCATTGCCAATCAGTCAATTACTGAAAAAAATTAATGTGACATAATCCACAATGATATATTATGAAGAGAAAAATTCACTGCTTTTCGTGACTTTTCCTAAAAATAAAAATTGTAATCCATGTAGTTCTGTAATGAAACATATAAAATATTTTCGAAAAGAAAATAGAGTCAAAATATAAAAAAATCCGGACCCCTACTCTCTCGAAGAATATCGGAATGCATATTAAGGTGCTGACAAATTAGCTAATTTCGTATATTGTGTGAAAGGCAAAAATAACGAACAGTGATCAATCTCATAACTCCTGTAAGCAATACAAAAAAACACCGACACCTGGACACACCAGGGGTGCGATCAGATGCCTAAGAGGAGTAAGCATCCCCTGTCGACCGGTCACACCCACTGTGAGCCCTATATCCTGATCAGGTAAACGGAGTTATCCGTAGTCAAAATCAGTTTGTATATTACAACCAAAACTCTTTACGACGTAAACACCACAACTTTGTATGACTAATCGATGTACCTGTAATTAATCTCATTGTCAGCAATGTAAATATGTATGCATTGAAGGCACAACATATTGCATGTTGTCGTACAGATTGTGACATTGCTTAATTAATTTCACTTAATTGATTAACCAGTTGATTGGAAAGTCTTCTTGTCTATTTATTATGATTACACACACGTGCATGTTGTAACTGTTTACTTTGATATAACCCTGAACAACTTGTTACGGTGTATCTACATTTTGGACATGGATGTTGTTTCCGTGTGATCCCTCGCCTTATATGAATTATATTTAGATGATGTATAACCAGTTTAATTCCATACACATACTTACAGTTCTTGTAAGTTCGCCAGTCCCTGAAAAGTTCCATTTTCTACCTTTGTTATCTTATTACTGTGCAACGATCTAAAAAAGAAAATACAGGTGATTTATTATATACAGTATGCACATATTTCTCATACAACCCCTAACACTGATGACACTTAAAATTGTTTTACGTGTAAACCTTTTTTCTGAACATTTTTTTTTACCTTTGCATATCTAATTTCATAATCCATACCTGCTTTCTATTTACAGTACATAATCTTTGAATATTTACATTTCCAGTGTTTTGCCTTTGATACCTTTAAAAATTGTAAGATATCCTGTTTCTTGTAAAAGTGATGCAGATGTAAACAGTACGTGTCTGAACCTTGAAATATGGTACGTGTTTTCCGTGGAAAGAAAATCACGTAGTGATAAGAATCACTACGTATGTTAATCTATAAAGGATTTGACGTCTTCGGTATCAAGAACAGTGATCGGAATCTACGACTGTCTCCTTACACTGTGACTATCGTGATCATTCTATTTCAGTGCTTGCACAGAATACCCCAGTACGCTCCCAGAATTCCATTCTCATTTCTTGTTTCTCCCCAAGTAAAATCTTAAAATTCCCAGTTCATTCATGCAGAGTCCAAGAATAAATCCCTACAATTCCCGAGTCATTTATAGTATTTGGAAGTATAACTCCATAGAATATACGTGTCACTCACAGTCTGACCTACCAAAAATTCCTGAATTTTCTAGTCATTCAGTCATCCAATCTCCTTTATAAATCTATGGAATTTTTGAATCTTTCACAGGCGGTAGTCCCATACAAAACACTAGATTATCCCACATTTTCATAGTATTTGTCCGTATAAAACCTCTATATTTCCCATTTATCCACAATGTGCCTCCCCCGTATTTAAAACCCAACATATCTGTAGTAATTCAAAATAAGGCTCGTTATAAAACCCTAAGATTCCTCACTCATTTACACCCGTTTTGAGGAACCCTAGATAACGAACAGTGATCAATCTCATAACTCCTACAAGCAATACAAAATAGATAGTTGGGCAAACACGGACCCCTGGACACACCAGATGTGGGATCATGTGCCTAGGAGGAGTAAGCATCCCTTGTCGAACGGTCACACCCGGCGTGAGCCCTATATCCTGTTCAGGTAAACGGAGTTATCAGCAGTCAAAATCAGTGTGCCAAGAACGGCTTAACAATCGGTATGAAACAACTCAGACAGCATTTGACAATGTAGTTAACTATAAATTGTGAATGGATGCCTACTAATATAGGTATTTTTCAATTACATTCACACTTTGAATTGTCTTTGAATTTAGAATCTTCAACGTTTATTCACTCATTTTACTATGTATTACTTTAAGTATTACGCGACCATATCCGCATCATACAAAATGATCTAGCATATCTAAATCATTATAACGATTAGTCATTATTCACATGAATCCTATAAAGAATTCAAAGTTAAGAGAATTACAAACACGGACCCCTGGATATACCAGAGGTGGGATCAGGTGCCTTTATCATCATTCATTCAATTTCCCTATAATAGCTCTAAAACTTCATTGTTATTTCGGATTTCAAACATTTCGTTTGAGCATCACTGAAGCGACAATTCTTTGTCGCAATGTGCATCTGGTGCATCAAAATGACCCCTGGGTCGAGGCCTCTGCTGGTGGACTGTTAGTCCTCGAGGGTCTCTACAGCCCAGTAGCTAAGTACTTCGTTACTAGCTTGAAAACACGGATGTATATTTAATTGCTGTTATAAAATTTAGAAATTCATTTCAAAATTAAGGATTATCTCCCTCACGCATAGCTCTTATCCTTAGACGAATTTGACTTCACTTTTTTGGCACAGTTTTCCCCTACAATAGCTCTAAAAGTTCATTGTTATTTCGGATTTCAAACATTACGGTTGAGCATCATTGAAGAGACATTATTTGCATCAAAATTGGTACCGTATAAGTTTTACATATATGGTAATGTTGACTAGTATTAAGACGGTGAGTTTTACATGAAAAAAATACAATAATTGATGCATGAGGTATTGAATATTTGCATTTGGGAAGAATTGATACGAAGTTCATTGTTAATTAGTCAATTACTGAAACAAATTAATGTGACATAATCCACAATGAAATCTTATGAATAGAAAAGTTCACTGCTTTTCGCGACTTTTCCTAAAAATGCAAATTGTATGCTATTGATGTACCCTATAATGTACTAGTCGAAGTAGTTCTGTAATGAAACATTCAAAATACCCCCCCCCCCCCCAATAAAGCGAAAATATAAATAATAATAAAAAGAAACCCTCCCCTCTCGAAGAATATCGGAGTGCAAATCAAAGCGTTGATAAATTGGTTAATTTCGTATATTGTGTATCTTACAACAAAAACTCTTTGTGACGTAAATGCCACAACTTTCTATGACTAATTGATGTACATGTAATTCATTTCATTATCAGCAATACAAGTATACATATTGAATGTTTTATACAGATTGTGAATGGCACCAAGAATTATTCATGATGGACCAGAGAGTGAAAATAAAATTGTATATGTTCATAACAATACCATGCTTAATTTCATTTAAGTAATTGACCAGTTGATTGGAAGGTCTTGTGTATTTATTATGATTACACACACATGTGCATATTGTAAGAGTTTATCTTGATAAACCCTGAACAACTTGTTACGTTGTATTCACCCTTTGGATATGTATGTTGTTTCCGTGTGATCCTTCGTCATACATAAATTATATTTAGATGATGTATAACGAGTTCGCCAGTCCCTGAAAACTTCCATTTTCTACCTTTGTTATCTTATTATTGTGCAAGTAACTCAATACAGGTATTTTATTACATACAGTACATACTTATTTTTTATACAACGCCTAACACTGATGACACTTAAAATTGTTTGATGTGTAATGTTTTTCTTGAATAAGTTTTCGGCTTTGCATAGCTAATTTCGAGATCCATATCTTGATTTTATTTATAGTAAGGAATATTTCAATATTTACATTTCCAATGTTTGCCTTTGATATCTTTACAAATATTAATGATAACCATTTTCTTATGAATGCCCTTCAGTTGTAAACAGTGCGCGTATGAATCTTGATATATGGTACATGTACATTAAGTAAAGAAAATGTCGACAAAGAAGAAAACACAATGTAGAAATAAGAAATGCATTTCGTTTTGATAACGATCTTTTAATGTTCAATATTTTTATTACACATGAGGGTATGAACTGTTACACTTCACACGCGTGTATACTTCCTGTAACTCGTGACCCTCATTTCTGATACCGGGAGTTTGACGAAATAAGAGTCACTACGTAAGCTAATCAGTGAAGGTTTGACGTCTCCGGGATCAAGAACAGAGACCGGGACCTAAGAGTTATGTCTTTACCATGTGACTACAGTGAGCGGTCCATTCGAGTGAGTGTTCATGTTATATCAAATGCATTCATTTTAAATATGGCATTATACGATAAAAAAAATTATTAGTAGCAAGAGTGCATTGACTCCGTGATGAAAAATAAGCCTTATGAAAATAAAGATCGTCATGTTTATTAAAGGTGTCTTTGTAGTCCACTCTACTTCAAATTCCCAATAACCATCATTCATTAATTGAATATTCCGTCCCTTAATCATTGGTAGTATAACCAAGCATACCCGGTACGAATTGTACCCTCGTCTTCCACAGTCTTCCCTACATAAAATACCACAGTTTTCGAGTTATTCACAATATGTCTGTATAAAACCCTACCATGTTCAGAGTTATTCACAGTGTACTGCAGTAGAAACCCCAGACATCCAGATACATTCCTTGCTTGTACCCGCATAAAACCATAGAGTTCCAAGTTGATCCATCCAGTGCCCCAAAGTAAATCCCTACAAATCCCGGGTCATTTATAGCATGGGGAAGTACATGTACAAATCCCTAGATTGTACGTGTCAATCACAGTGTGACCCAGCATAAAGCCTATGAATTGTCCAATCATATCTGGTCTACTCAAGTGGAAAATCCCAGAATTTTTCTGTCATTCAGTCATCCAGTCTTCTTTATAAAACTCTGTATTTTTTCACTCTTTCACAGCCCGCCCTCCCATATAAGGCACTAGAATATCCCAGTCTTTCACATTATTACTCCTCATAAAATATCTATTGGATGCTCATTGTCATTGTCTCATGACATCTAAGGTTGTATCGTTACAATACAGTCTATCATTGGATGAAATGCTGCCTGACGAGTTTCATACGGAATGTTTGGCCGTTCTTGGCACACTGATTTTGACTACGGATAACTCTGTTTACCTGATCAAGATATAGGGCTCACGGTGGGTATGACCGGTCGACAGGGAATGCGTACTTCTACTAGGCACCTGATCCCACCTCTGGTATATATCCAGGGATCCATGTTTGCTCAACTATCTATTTCATATAGCTTATAGATGTTATGAAATTGATGACTGTTCGTTATCTTCACCTCATCCGTCCACAATGTGCCTGCTACATATTCTCCCCAATAATTCAAAATAAACCTCGTTATGAAATCCTAGGATTCACTACTAATTTACACTCGTATTAAGGAGGAATAACTCACCAGAGAAATTTGATTAAGTTATGGAAAATGCAATATATTTTCAAATCGTAGGGTTTCCAAATTTCACTTATTTAGTTAAGATTTCGTTTTAATTGAAATAAATCGCAAACAGAAAACAAACACACAAGAACTACAGATCAGCAGTCGACACGTTAACCTCCTGAGAAACTAAGCTAGGCAATTTTAACTGAAAGGAATATACATTTTTGCTAAGATCGATATTATCAAAACATAAGTCTGTTCATGTGACGATGTATCATTCTTTCTCAAACATTGGAATTCTACTACATGCCCCAGTATAAAACCTTAGAATTCATTGAACAGTGACGCAATTTGATTTAGAGAAGCGTCGGTTTGGACCTTCATCTGTCAGGATTTAATAAGATAAGATAGTGTGATAGAGAATTATTATATACCCATCAATATATCGTTCTTTGATACTGTGGATTTCACAGCGTGTGATCCGGTTTTCCGGATCACCACACTGTGGTTTTTTGATTCCGAATCAGTATCCTCTGAAACTGATGCCGTCACAATGACGTCACAATGCATCAACGCAACGTTATTTGTGGAAAATATTGACCGCGTCACAAAACAAAACTACGCACACAAAGCATAAGTTCATGGTATATCTGTGTTTTTGATATTTGGATTACATTTATCATCTTATAAATGTGGATTTAAAATGCAGAAGGGAGTATATGATAAATTTATCATTACTACAGTAACTTGATCTTAAGAGTTGGATCACGTCTCGTTTACACGCTCAGATCATCAGATCGCGTCTCGTGTGATCTGATGATCCGCGCCTGTCAACTCGATGTGATCCGACTTTTCGGATCAAGTTACGGTAGTAATAATATATATTTATCAGATACATAAGATGTTATTAATTAAATCCATTTTGATAAACATGAAAATAAAACGTAATTTTTCATGAAAGGTGGACATAACAAATGGACTATATTTAGAAGTATCTATAACGAAACAAATAAACTGTGTTGATACAAAGATTCAGGGATACATCTAATCTAATGTTAGAGCATTGATTTTATACAAGGTATCTAACTATATATTGTGAATGGATATCTACTAATAAAGATATTCTTGACGAGTTATCAATCATTTTCACTATATATTGAATAAACATTGCAGAAACATATCCTTGTCATACAAAAGATCAAGCATATTTAAATGATAATAAGTAGTAGTCATTATTCACATGAATCTTATAAATAGTTCAAAGCTGAGACAAGGGCTAATACAGTTCCTTGAATATACTAGTTCCAACAAAACTTCGATGATAAAAAGATCGACACAACATGATTAAATTTATCATGTTCCCTGAACAATTTTATTTACTATGAAATGATTCAAAATAATTAGTCCATTCAACGAAATGATATTTTGGAAGCATCCAGATGGAGAAATAATACTCATATAGCTTATTAAGGTATGGTTCACCTTGAGGAGAATATGCAATCAGTTTCATCTCGTATAGCTACATGTACGTTAATATATCAACATGTTAATAGATGTACGGTAATATAACAACCTGTAAATACATGTACGGTAATATATCATCATGTAAATAGATGTACGGTAATATACTAACATGTAAATAGATGTATGGTAATATGACAACATGTAAATAGGTGTACGGTAGTATATCAATATATAAATAGATGTACGTTAATATATCAACATGTAAATAGATGTACGGTAATATATCAACATGTAAATAGATGTACGGTAATATAACAACCTGTAAATACATGTACGGTAATATATCATCATGTAAATAGATGTACGGTAATATACTAACATGTAAATAGATGTATGGTAAGATGACAACATGTAAATAGGTGTACGGTAGTATATCAATATATAAATAGATGTACGGTAATATAACAACATGTAAATAGATGTACGGTAATATATCATCATGTAAATAGATGTACGGTAATATACTAACATGTAAATAGATGTATTGTAATATAACAACATGTAAATAGATGTACGGTAATATATCAACATGTAAATACATGTACGGTTATATATCAACATGTAAATAGATGTACGGTAATATATCATGATGTAAATAGATGTACGGTAATATAACAACATGTAAATAGATGTACGGTAATATACTAACATGTAAATAGATGTATGGTAATATAACAACATGTAAATAGATGTACGGTAGTATATCAACATGTAAATAGATGTACGGTTATATATCAACATGTAAATAGATGTACGGTAATATATCATCATGTAAATAGATGTACGGTAATGTATCATCATGTAAATAGATGTACGGTAATATAACAACATGTAAATAGATGTACGGTAATATACTAACATGTAAATAGATGTACGGTAATATATCAACATGTAAATACATGTACGGTTATATATCAACATGTAAATAGATGTACGGTAATATATCATCATGTAAATAGATGTACGGTAATATACTAACATGTAAATAGACGTACACTGTACGGTAATATATCAACATATAAATAGATGTACGGTAATATATCAACATGTAAATAGATGTAAGGAAATATTAAAACATGTAAATAAATGTACATATGATATCAGTCGGAAAAAAGGAAACCTGTATGTAGAATTAGCTAACGTTTGCAGTTTACTGTGAATATGAAAATGAATCTATACGGGCTTTATTATATAAATAGAGGGACATACAGGGTTCAGAAAAAGGACAATGATGACATGAAGTAGGTTAGGGTAGGGATTGAGGTGTAGTCTGTGGGAGTTGTATGAAGTCTATGACTTCGTTTCGTTCAGGGGAATACTTATGAAGTTAACATTACACCTAATGATAACGTTGAAAACGATAGCATTATAGTAAAGTGTAATTCAGGGGTTTTGAAGATTAAAAAACCAGTTAAATGACAGGAAAGTACTGAAATATAGATTCCTCTTGCTTATAAAGATGTCAATCAATAATTGGAATGGCTAACTTTTGCATCAGCTCAAATAGACACACTTGTCTGTAATATTTCATTTGATAGCAGGGTTATACAATAAACCGATCACGCAACAAAACAGGAAGAGATATTTTCTCCTATCAGTAATCTTTAACACTCTAAAGGTTGAAGAACACAATGCAATGGAGAATGCTAAAATGGGAGACAATTAGTCATAGATAGAAAAACAAAAGGCTTAAAAGAATACCAACGGTAATAAAATGATGTACAATGCACCACATATAATAAAAGACCATATTGAGGTTTTCTATAGTATTCCCCAGTACAAAATCACGTCATTCCTCCATTATCCACAAATATTTCGTAATAGAATTAGGGATTCTAGTGTCATTCACAGTATTACAGTGTATAAGATCACGCAATTCTTTATTAATTCAAAATTGCCAAGAAAACAACAACAACACCGCAGTATAGCCTAAATAAATCCGAAAAATATCCAGTCAACTAAATGATGTCCCTCTATTCAATTCCAGAAATTTATTCTAGGCATCCTAAACAAGTCCCCATGTATGATTTTGGAATTCCCCTGCCATTCACAGTATCCTGATGTGTACAACCTCACCATGCTCCTATATTACCACATAATTTAACAGAGATCAAGAGTATGTTCCCCTATAGAATCCTGTAATTCCTAAGTCATACATGGGATATCCCCGTGAGAGTCAGGATTCCTTAGTTATTCAAATCAAATCATGTATATGTAAGAAATCCGGAATTCCACAGTAACACTTAGTATCTCCCGTATCAAATCCTAGAGTTTCCCAGTCACTTACAATATGCTTTCGTATAAAACCATAAAATTACTTATCCCTATGAATACCCACCCTGCAAGTTACTAGTAATACTGAGTACCCCAGACTATTTTCAGTTATACCCAGTGTCGTGCGTATAAAACGTCAGAATATCCATCCAATAGCGATTTGCGTGAAAACCCAAATTATTTCCTACTCATTCAAAATCTGTTCCCCTATAAAACGCAAAAATAATCCTGCTGTCCAGAATACGCATCATAAACGGCGATTTTCATCATTAATGTGTCATGTGTCCTTGAATAAAAATATAGATACTAAGAATCATCCCATTATCCACAATGTCACTTTAAGAACCGTTACAACTCCCCAGGCAGCCACAGTACACCTTCTTATGAAAACCTAAAAGAACAAAGTACGCTAGCTATTGGCTGAGATATGTTGCGTTACTAAACACCATAAAATTAAACTGGGTTCAAAGCTTAGGATGTGCATAATTCAATGGTATATTCAGATTAACAAATAAAAATTCTACTATGAAATGGTATCCTTAAGTAGTTACAAAACATCCATTTTTTCTAATCCTATATCCGGAAATTGGAAATGCATTCACAATTTATCATTGATTGCAAAATAGATTTACTACGTTTATTATGCATTTCACATCAACTTTAATTCAAAACAAATAATATAAGGTAGATGGAAAATTAAATAGATAACTCCACGAAAATACTTTATGTAAGCAGAGTTTGGTGAAAAGCAGGATTGATCTCGACGACAAAAGAGCACATTCAATATGCGAGGGTTGAGTTTAGGCTTACGGCGATGTTTTTCTGTATATCCCGAACCATTGAATTGATTTATTGTATCTTGTTTAACGTTCCTCTAGAGAATTTTTCACTCATATGGAGACGTCACCAACGCCGGTGAAGGGCTTCAAAGTTAGGCGTATTATCGGCGCTTACGACCATTGATCAGTGAGGGTTTTTTAGCGTGCCACACCTACCGTGACGCAGGGCATCTCTTTTTAAGGTCATATACAAGGCCATGGAACTATCACTACCGGGATTCGAACCCCGACCCTGAACGACTGAAGGTTGAAAAATACCACTTTGAATTATACAACTAGATATAGCCTACATCATGAATGTAGGTTATCCATGTCACTTTTCCAAAAAAAAAAGAATAATAATAATAGCGTGGAGGCTTTCTGTTGAACAGATGACCCCGTCGAATAATGTATCTTATGAAAGAAGATAACGAACAGTGATCAATCTCATAACTCCCATAAGCAGTACAAAATAGATAGTTGGGCAAATACGGACCCCTGGACAGTCCGCTTCCGCTAAATGCCCGGTACCACTCGTCGAGGAAATTCGAACAGTTTTATCCTTGCATAAAACTGCTTCTTGAAACCAAATTCCTTGCCGCGTTTTGAACTGTCCTTTATCTATATTTTTTCGTATAATATTTGAAATTATGTGACATAACTACAGATCAGCAGTCAACACCTTAACCTCCTGAGCAACCCAAGTAGGCAATTGGAATCAAAAGGAATACACACTTGCTGTAGGGAAGTCGAAATAATTATACATTTGTTCCTAATCTTGATTTTAACCAACAAGAAATCAGTCCATGTGATGATGCATATTTTCCCTTAAACCCTGGCCTTCTATGGTATTCTACGACATGCTCCAATGAAAGGCGAAGATGACAGTGATCAATCTAATAAGTCCTATAAGCAATACAAGATAGAGAGTTGGGTAAACACGGACCCCAGGATATACCAGAAGTGTGATCAGATGCCTAGCAGGAATTAAACATCCCCTGTTGACCGTTGACACCTGCCGTAAGCCCTATATCTTGATCAGACGAACATAGTTATCCGTAGTCAAAAGGAGTGTGCTAAGAACGGCTAAACAATTGGTATGAAATACGTCAGATAGCATTTCATCCAATGATAGGTTGTATTACCAGTATCAAACCTGTGATTTCATTAGACAGTGACAATTTGATTTAGAGAACTGTCGGTTTGAACCTTCACTTGTCAGGATTGAAGGAAATCAGATATGACATAACTGAGAAATATCAGATGCAAAAGATGTAATTATTTAAATCAATTTTGATTAAAAATTGAAATAAATTGTTACTGTTCAATATTGATTGACATACGGAATGAACTACATTTAAAGGTATCTATAACGAAGAAAGTAACTGTTGATACAAAGATTCATAATTACATCTAATCTAATGTTAGAGCATTACTTTTGTGGATCGTAGCTAATTAAATAGTGTGAATGGATGCCTACTAATATAGGTATTTTCAATGATTTTAAGACTTTGAATTGTCTTTGAATTTGATATATTCGATGAGTTCTCAATGAATTTGACTAAGAATTGATTAGGTCTTGCACGATCACACTCCCCACCCCTACCGCGCTGATACAGAAAGTGCATTTGAATTATTATAATAGTAATTATTGAATCCTATAAAGAATTCAAAATTAAGAGAATGTCAAGTACGGATCCCTGGATATACCAGAGGTGGGATCGGGTGTCTTTATCATCATTTATTACTCATAGATTGATTGATTGATTTGCTTGTCCCGTCGAGAATTGTTCACTCAAATTGAGACGTCACAGCACAAATTGAAATAGCACAAATATAGACCAATGCTTAGCATTCAGAGCCATAGCAGTGTGGGTTCTTCGTTGTGCCAAAGCTTGCCCTGACACGGGACCTTCATCTTTAAGGTCAAACCGAAAGAATCGTGATTTTTACTTCTATCTGGCGAGCGGAACTTGAACCCACTACCCCCCAGATACGAAACGAACGCTTTACCATTGAGCTGCCGTGACCGGTTATCATCATTTATCTAAACGGTACAAATGGGAATGTTTACTAGTATTTGAGACGGTGAATGTGAGTAAGTGTGGAAAGGCCGTATTAAAAACTTTTATATGATAAAAAATTCAATAATTGATATTTCAAGTGTTATATATTTGCATTTGGGAAGAATTTGTACGGAGTGTATTGGTACATGAAGTGAATCCTTGAAACAAACTAAGGTAGAAAGGGATTGCAACCACGTGATCAGTAGAAATCGTGTAATTTCACTTGAATCTATTTTTCGGAATTCCGTACACCGTCATAGAGTTGTTGAAAAACAAAAGGGAGTTCCAAAAGTGTCTTGTTGCTGTGACTGACTCGAAGATTGAGGGGGCGTTTCAATGGAAGCTAAATAAATTGGCCATAATTTAGATTAGGAATACGTCACTGCAATAATCGTAGATCAAATGTTTCGTCCGTGCAGTATGGTACTCTTTGAGAAGCGAAATGCACCACCATGCATAATTGCACTACCTAAACAAAGTTGTTGATGCAGCGTGATGGCCGAGTGCTGCGAGTTTCAATTTCAATACTGCTTATGTAGTCATTGAGAGTCTAAACAAAGTTTCTTCTGATGAGAGGAATTCGATGGACTCATTCAACATGGACAACAAAATCATAATTTCGTTTGGGAAGTGAAAAAATGGCAAATTAGATTTCTATTCAACCCACATTTCCTCTCCTATTTCATAAAAAGATTTTGATGATAACATATCTGTTACTTTATAAACACACACCTTGGAGAAGATGTTTCATTTTCTGTTCAGTTGTGTATTCCATATGTGACCCAAATATAACTCCTACATGCACATGTACAGACATTGTAAATGGATGTCATGGATACCACAATTGAAAACGCGGGGTCTCACAGGTTGTTGGAGGTCATATGTTGTAATAAAATTCTATTTGGTATAATTGATATTACAAATGTACTGATAAAATCTTGAAATTTCACTGACCTAAGAGATATATTAAAAGGAAACTGGGAACATGTCACATGCATGTAGGTCTACAACACTGTATTCAAAATTATGTAAAATCATATCCCCCTCATAGGCAAATGTATGTATTGTAAGTAAATAACATATGAATGTGCTCTTCACCCGCACTTGGTAAACAAAAAACAAGTCTCATAAGTCTAGAGTTGATTTTTCAGAATATTGTAGGAGTTATGAGATTGATCACTGTTCGTTATCTTCACCCTGCATTAGAATAAGCTGGCAATTTAGGAAAAGATATCTGTCATCTCATATTGCAATATGATAATGATCTTTTAATATTCGTCACATAAAGGGCCCTGGGGTAATGTACAGCTTAAATAGTAATTAGTTATAACAATATGAATAACAATCATGCAGATGTACTACTACTGTCACAGACTGAGTGCACACTGCTCTACTACACACATTTAACATATTGTTATACTGATTTCAGATAAACGTTAATTCAACACAATGAAATACATACAGTAATTGCAATATACATTGTATGTAATTTTTACTATATCAGTATTTTAAAGTTCACTGAATATGAATTGAGACCGGATTTTAAAATTTACATTGTTTTACGCAGTATCATTAATGATTAATAACTGTGCAAATATTAACCATGGTGATGTTTAAATTTAAGCATTATCCTAAGGACCAATGCAGGTTGAAATGGGCTTCGAGCCAATAAGTTCAACAGCAATTTGCCTTGGAAATTGTCAAGAAAGGTACAATATAATCTGATATATACTTTTTCATTTTAACATCAGACAACATTTGTAAAGACAGTTTTTAGTATATTAGATATTCTTTTTTCAATATTTGAATATATATGTTTTCAAAAGGTACTTTATTTACAGTGATGACGTCATATCTCCTGGACCCTACAACTTCTTAGCTTACCAAGAAAATTCAAGAATTTCTGCAAAATGTGGGACTTGGAAAGAATCATTAAAGTATATGTGATCAATGAATATTGTGTAACATACAAAAGTATGAATTTAATGAAAAACAAATAAATATACTCGTGTATCACGTGCCGTTTTAAAGTTAAGTATCCTGCCTAAATATAGAGGACATGTCATTGTTGATTATTCTGATTCTTCGATAAATCAAAATCAGTAAATATTTCAAAATGAAAATGCCTATCTTATAACTTTAATCAATGTGTGAATTTCTCTTGCAAATTAAAGTTTAATTGAACATATTACATCATGGATGACTATGAACTTTACATTTTATTATTAATAAATGTTTCCATAGATACTAACTTTTACATCAATCAATCAATGCTTTATTCACATAAATGTACAGTCATACAATACAGAAAGAAAAAAATGTCTTCATGGGACTAGTTAAACCCCCGACACAAACACACGCATACACATACGCAATATACATGCATTCTGAGTTATCCACTAGCGAGTTATTGGTTCAATGTGAGACGACAAGTAGGACTATTAAACTTATGAAAGACATATATATCTGCGAGAGCAAGATAGCTCAGATGAGCGTTGAGATCCATGCGTCGCTTGAGTTGAAGTCTTTCGAACCATCTGGTTTGGTTTGGTTTGATACAGTTTAACATCCCTCTTGAGAATTTTCACTCATATTGAGACGTCATAATTGCGGTGAAGGGCTGCAAAATCCATGCCTATACACGGCCTTTCGATCTTTGAACAGGGGGGGGGGGGGTCTTTATCGTGTCACTCCTGCTGTGGCATGGGGACTCTGTTTTCACGGTCTCATCCAAATGACCGCCCCATTTAGACGCGTCTTACAACACGCAAGGGGTACTGAGGACCTTTCCTAACCCGGATTCTCACCATTGGTATTGGATATAAAGTTTTTATTTAAATATATTTGGTGTACTATACTGTATAATGATATCAACTTCTTTCAGAAATATATATATATAATAGGTAATTGTGTTTGGTTATTATAAAAGATTGTATAAAAATAACTAAATATTAATGCAATCATCTTGAGTGCAACAATTTCAACTAAGAGCAGTTAGAGCACAAACATAAATAGCTGATATAGAAGTCTTCTATTATAGTTATGTTCAATTCTCAAAGATGTAATTTGAGAATACTTAAACATTTTTTTAAGTTATAAAAGGTCAGTAGTTTATCTGTGCTGGCTGAATCTATCTTCTCAATAGACAAAGTGCAATAATGCCAATGTTCCTTCCTGGCCATTCTTTCTACCCTATTATTTTTTTGTTGGCAGCTAAAGCAAAGGTATGACACTGTGTACAAATACTGTGTACTATTTTAAGCCAGTGCAGCTTTGTCAAAGTAATGTTGTTGCATGCTAATAATGATTGCTGAACTTGAAATTGATGTGTAATAATGAATTATATGAAAGGTTGTTTGAAACCATATGTGACAAGTTATGATCCTTTTTACAATAAAACTGTTATAGATCTTCAAAAGCTGCTGACGCGATACATGACATATTTAATGTTGTAATACAAATTGTGAACATCTCCACGTATTCTTGATGAAGGACCAGGAAGTGAAAATAAACGCCTACGTTCATTACAATACTTAGCGTAATTTCATTAAAATTATTAACCAGTAGATAGAAGGTGAAGATAAGGAGCAGTGATCAACCTCACAACTCCTATAAGCAGCACAATATAGAGAGATGGGAAAAGGGTTTACTTTGATAAACTTTAAACAACTTGCTACGTTATATATCCATTTCTATAAATTATATCAAGGTGTTACATAACCAATCTCATTTCATACACATAATTACAATGTTTGTAAGATCGCCAGTCCCCAAAACTTCTCTTTTCTACCATTGTTATCTTATTATTATTCAAGCATTTAAAAAGATACATGCTTTATTACATACAGTGTACACATATATCTAATACAACGCTTAATACTGATGGGAATTTAAATACATTTAATTTTGATAATAATCATGCTATACAGAATATTTTTTGTTATAAGATATGGGGTTATGAACTGTAACACTTCACATGTGTGTATTCTTTCTCTGACCCTTGACACTCATTCCTGATCCCGGGAGTTTGACAAAATAAGAGTAACTAGGTATGTAAATTGTAGAAGTGTTGACGTTTCCGGGATCAAGAAAAGAGGCCGGGACCTAGGAGTTGTGTTCTTACTACGTGACTACCATGAGCGGTCTATTCCTGTAAGTGTCCATGTTGTATCAAATACATATATTTCAAATATGATTTACAATAAACACAGCTGTTAGTTGCAACAGTACAGTAACTCTTAGATGTAAAGTAAGCCTATATAAAAAGAAAACTCTTAGTCATGTTTACTAAAGATGTTATTGTGGTCTACTCTCTTTCAAATTTCCAATGACCTTCATTCATGTTTCGAATTCCAAATAACCTTCATTCATTAATTAAATCTCCAGTCTCCTAAATCAACGAGGATATGATCCAGAATACGCGGGATACCCTCGACTTCTAAATTCTCCGCTATACATAAACTACCATAGTTCTCCAGTTATTTACAATATGTCCCTGTATAAAACCCTACCGTGTTCAGAGTTATTCACAATGTATCTCATTAACAAAAATCCAGAGTTATTCGTTTTTTCTCCCCGCATAAAACCACATAGTTACCAGCTCATTCATGCAATGCCCCAGAATCAATTCCTACTACCCGGAATCATTTATAGTATGCGATAGGATAAATCCTATAATACATGTACACGTGTCAGTCACAGTATGACCCAGAATCAAACCCACGAATGTCCAGTCATTTAAGGTCTGCTCAAGTGAAAACTCCCACAATTTTCCATTCTTTCACTCATCTAGTCTTCTTTATGAAACACTGGTTTTCTTCAATCTTTCAAAGTCGTAAGTCCCATACAACGCACTACATTATACCAATCTTTCACAGTATTCGTCCGTATAAAACCTCTATCTCTCCCATTTATCCACAATGTGCCTCCCCATAATTAAAACCCAATATATCTGCAGTAATTCAAAATATACCTAATTATAAAACCCTAATATTCCTAACTCATGTACACCCGTTTTAAGGAGGAAAAACATGCCAGAGAAATCCGAAATATATACGGAATTTGGAGATATTTTGAAATCTAAAAGTTTTGAAATTCACCCTCATTATTTAAAATGCAGTTTTAGTATTAAAAAACCCACGAAAATGGAACATAGACCCCTGATAGGCTAAGACTTAAGAACTACAGATCAGAAGTCGACATTTAACCTACTGAGCTACCAAACATGTCGGCAATTCGAATCAAAAGCAAGATACATTTGCTGCTGGCATTGGTATTATTCAAAAAGAAGTTTTGCGTCTTTTCCTAAATATACTAATTGAATGCTATCGATATAACATATATTTTAAACTAATCCAAATAGTTCTGTAATGAAACATACAAACAATTTTTCAAACAAATAAACCAAAAATATAAATAATAATAAAATCCCGACCCCCAACACGAAGAATGTCGGAATTTAAATTAATGTGTCGACAAACCTGTGAATCTCGTATATTGGGTATGTTACAACCAATATGCAAACGCCACAATTTTTTATGACCATTTTATGTACATATATAATTAAATTCGTTCGCAGCAATGCAAATATACATGCCTCGAAGCTGTTGACGTGAAGCATAACATATTTAATGTTGTCATACAAATACTGAACACCTCCACGATTTATTGATGATGAGCCAGAAAGTGATAATAAAACTTGTACGTTCATTACAATACTTAGCGTAATTCATTTAAAAAAAACGATTAACCAGTGGGTTCGAAAAAGTCTTATTGTGATATATTACGGTTAAACATGTACCTGCATATTGTAAGAGTTTACTTTGATAAACTCTGAACAACTTGCTACCTTGTATATACATTGCAGATATTTATGCTGTTTTCGTGTGTTCTCTCGTCATATATAACTTATATCATGATGTTAAATAACCAGTTTAATTCCACACATATATTTACAGTGTTTGTAACTTCACCAGTCCCTCAAAACTTCCCTTTTCTACCATTGTTATATCATTAGACTGCAAGTCTCTAAAAAGAAAATACATGGAAGACATTTATTGTTAAATGTTGAATATAGAATTTATTACACGAGGGAGACAGGATTTTTTCATATTTTCAGGAATGGAAATTTTATAAGAAAGAAAATACAGATGTCTTATTACATACAGTGTACACATATTTCTAATACATTGCCCAACACTGATGATACTTAAAATTGTTTGATGTGTAAATGTTTTTTCTCAATAATAATTTTTGTTTCCTTTGCATTGCTATTTTCATGATCCATACCTCCTTTCTATTTCCAGTACAGAATCTTTACATGCCCAATGTTTTGCCTTTGATATTTTTAGACATTGTAATGAATGCGCTGTAGTTGTAAACAGGGCGCGTATGAATCTTGATACATGTGTATGGTACGTGTATTCCAAGGAACGAATATGTTGAAAGAGAAGCACAACGTATATGTATGAGAAATGAATTTAATCTTCATAATAACCTTTTGTAAATTCATTCTTTAGAATACATGAAGGTATGAACTGTAACATTTCATGTGTGTATACTTTCGATAATGTGACACTCATTCCTGATTCCGGGAGTTTGACGAAATAAGATTAACTACGTATTAGGGGTGCAACGATACGCTTGCCTCACGATATAATTTAGCGGCACAGACGGCACCACATTTTTCATTATCGTAAGTTATTTTTACAACTTAACTTTAAAGCCAAATCTGGCGTTTCAAATTAATCCAGACCTGAATACCGAACCGTTGAAGAGTATAAAGTATCGTGAATCAAACAGTAGCGTAATATTACCGTGAATTATCGTTTTATAGTTACTCGCTGCACCCTTACTACGCATGTTGATCAGTGAAGGTTACACATATCCGGGATCAAGAACAGAGATTGTGATCTAAGAGTTCTTCTCGTGCCACCTGATTACCATGAGTGGTCTATTGTAGTGAGTGTTCATATCATATCAAATGCATTTATTTCAAATGTAGTATTATACAATAAACAAAATCATTAGTAGCAAGAGTGCCGTGACTCTTTGATGAAAATTAGGCCTATATTAAAAGAAATTTTTTAGTCATGTTAACTAAACGTGTTACTGTTGTCCACTCAATTTCGAATTTCCAATAACTTTCATTCATTAATTGAATATCAGGTTCTTTTAGTATGTATGACAGTATGGTCAAGCATACCCGGAATACGCTCGTCTTCCACAGTCTCCCCATCATGCATAAAATACCATAGTTATCGAGTTAATCCCGATATGTCCCGTTACAAAACTTTACCATGTTCAGAGTTATTCACAGTATACCCTAGTGAAAACTTTAAAAATCAGTCCCTGTGTGTCCCCATTTAAACCATATAATTTCCAGCTCATTCACGCAGTGCCCCAGAATAAATCCTTACAACCCCCAGTTATTTAATCATCCAGTCTCCTTGTAGAAAGCTCTAATTATACAATTACGCTTAATGATAATGATACAAACTACATGAAGAGGTACAGTTACAACGTTTAATGATACAAACTACATGAAGGGGTACAGTTACAATGTTTAATGATACACACTACATGAAGGGGTACAGTTACAATGTTTAATGATACAAACTACATGAAGGGGTACAGTTACAATGTTTAATGATAAAAACTACATGAAGGGGTACAGTTGCAATGTTTAATGATATAAATTAGCGCATTAACAATCTACAGTATAAACCATTAACGGCACAATGCTCCCGTATGAAACACTTGTATCATTAAGAGTTCCACTTGAAATGTTGTGACGTTTACTGATACAATCACAACTTGGCAGTCTGAACCTCTAATGATACAAGTTATATCACTAAGCGTCGCAATAGCAACGCATAATGATACTTTGAATCAAAAAATGGAGTCTAATTGTGATTTTTATTTGTTCATTGTTGACAATTTTGTTTTCAAAATTATTATTATGACCTTGACATTTACTGTTCCCTATATACATGTCTTTTTTTCAATTGAGAAGAAAAGGATTTGTTTTGAATTATTAAAAAAGTGTCAATAAGAAAAATAAATATATTGATGTTAAGGAAAGAATTTCTCACCCATGAAATGCAATTATGAATAATTAAAGACGAAAGAACACATAATTATGAATTTGTAATTTAATAATCAAAACCTGATTGCTTGAATTATGATGGCTAGACGCATTACCGACAGTACATGCCCTTCAACCATTGAACGGTTGAGTGTAGAATATGTGTCTGTATATAACAATTATGCGTTGATACTGTTAAATGAATGACGCCGGTTAATTGAGAAATGTCTCTTTGCTTCAATAGCATACACAATACGTTTAAATGAAGTTTTCAAACAGAAGTATATACGTTATTAGCGATAATTAACTTAATCAATATCTCCAAAAATTATCCAGAATTAGAAAAAACGGAATTGGAAACGGAATAAATTCTACTTTTGTACATCCATATATTCATTGTTTATGCGGTGAGGATTTAGAAACAAATCATGTGGAGTACACTTGTGGAGTTATAGGGGAACGCACCCAGCATGCGACTCTCTAAAACGTCATATTTAAGATAAACTTGATCATGCCCACCATTAATCACGCAAGACCAAAAAAAAAATGGTCAAAATGGCTATTTAAAAGACTTCATTCTTGCCTTACAAAATCACTAAAATCACTTCGGCTCAGGCGAGCTAAATGTTGATCTCTGTGATTAATAATGAAAACATGCAGCTGATCCAGAACGGAGGAGAATAGGGGTTAAAACACCTGAACCCCGACCCCATCTACCCACAGTATACTTATATCTAGGGGATGCTTACTCCTCCTAGGCACTTGATCTTATCTCTGGTATATCCAGGGAGAACGTGTTTGCCCAACTCTTTATTTTGTATTGCTTATACAGTAGACATCCCAGACTTCCAGAGTCAGTCCCTGTTATTCCCCGAATAAAACCATATAATTTCAAGTTCATTCACGCAATGTCCTAGAAAAAATACCTACAATCCCCTAAAATGTACCTATCATTTACAGTATAACCCAGCATAAAACCCACGAATGTGCAGTCATTTACGGTCTGCTCAAGAGGAATATCCCGGAATTAAGGAGGATTATCACATCAGAGAAATGTAATAGTGATGGAAAGTGGAGGATGTGCACAATACTATTTTGAAATCAACGAATTTCACTTATTTAGTTAAACTGATGTTTTAGTGGAAATAAAGCACAGAAAAAAACCCACAGACGCCAGATAGGTTCAAATACAAGAACTACAAACTACAAATAAGCAGTCGACACGGTAACCCTCTGAACTACCAAGCTACATGTACATGCAAGCAATTCGAATGAAACGGAATATACATTTGTTGCGGACATCAATATTATTAAAAAGAAGTAAGTCCATGTGATGACGTATCATTCTTCCTTAAACACCAGAATTCCATACTTTTCCTCTACATGTCCCAGAATAAAACCTTAGATTTCATTTGACAGTGACGTAATTTGCTTAAGAGAACCGTCGGTTTAAACCTTCACCTGTCAGGATTGAAGAAGATCAGATACAATGAAAGGTGAAGATAACGAACAATGATCAATCTCATAACACGTATAAGCAAAACAAATTAAAGAGTTGGGCAAACACGGACCCCTGGATATACCAGAGGTGGGATCAGTTGCCTAGGAGGAATAAACAGCCCCTGTCGACCGGACACATCCGCCGTGAGCCCTTGATCAGGGAAACAGGTCTAGAGTTACCCGTAGTCAAAATTAGTGTGCCAAGAACAGCCTAATAAACTGTACGAAACAAAGCAGACACCATTTGACCCAATGATAGTTTGTATTGACAGCATAATGTTATATAAGGTAACAGAGTAGTATCAGATAGAGAAGATGTGATTAATTATATCAATTTCAATTAAACATTGAAATATAATGTTGCTATTCATTAATGATGGACATAAGAAATGGACTAAATGTCACATGATCGTATCTTGCTTAACGTCTGTCTCTCTCTCTCTCTCTCTCTCTCTCTCTCTCTTCTCTCTCGATCTCGATCTCGAATGGAGACGTCACCAAGACCGGTGAAGGGCTTCACATTCTCGGTGCTTACGGCCTTTGAGTAGTGAGGGTTCTTTAGCGTGCCACACCTACTGCAGCACGGGACATCCGCTTTTAAGGTAATCTCCGAGGACCCGTGACATTCACACCTAATGCCGAGCGTTTGGCGATGGAACTGCCACTATATATTTTAACGACTTAGGTCTGTCACGGCCGGGGTTCGAACGCCGGCCTTCCACATGCGGAGCGGACGCTCTAACCTCTAGGCCACCGTGGTGGACACAGGATGAAATATTCAATGTTTAATATACTAATATAATTTCATAACATTATTCATTCTTTCATCGTAAGTCGTTTCACCTCTTTCATATTCATCAGGTTGAAAGCTGATTGAGAGAGAGAGAGAGAGAGAGAGAGAGAGAGAGAGAGGTATGAAAGATCATTATGGTTTGTGTATTGAATTATAGATATTTTGAAATCATGTTTTTGATATACCTAAAGGTTTTAATGATAGAGTAAGAGAGTACTTCCGGATTTTATATGTTTTTTAGATCATCCTCAAGATGACAACTTAAAGAACCTGAATCAACACTTTGTGTTTATTATTAAGAAGGTTACATATAACATATATTTATTGGCATCAATAACAGAAGAAAACATCTTCTTATCAATTCTAAAGACAACATAGGCTATTATAAATATTATCAAACACAAAACAGTTACATATATTTAGAGGTATTAATAACAAAACAAGTGACCGTATTGATAAAAGGATTCAGAGAACATATAATCTAAGTTTAAGGCATTGGTTTCGTACAATGTAGCAACGTATAAAGTGTCAATGGATGCCTACTAATATAGGTATACTCAATGACATAAAGTATTTGAATTGTCTTTGAATTTGAAATCCTCGACGAGTTCTTAATCATTTTGACTAAGTATTGATTAAGCATTGCACGATCATCTACCTGTCGTACAATAATGTCTTGACACCCTGGTTTTGAGTACGCATGACTCGATCCCTGATCAAGATATAGGGTTCACGATGGGTGTGACCGGTCGACAGGGGATGTTTACTCCTCCTCGGCACATGATCACACCTCTGGTGTGTCCAGAAGTTCGTGTTTGCCCAACCAACTCTCTAATTTTTGTATTGCTTCTATGAGTTATGAGATTGATCACTGTTCTTTATCTCCACCTTTCCAATACATGTAGCACCATATAACTCCCTAGTCCGCCATGACACCAATATCCGGATCCCTGATTATCCGCAATTTAACCTCGTATAAAATTCAACAGAACCCCTAATGATCCATACTATGACCCGTATGAATGTCACCAGAAATCCGTGATTATCCACCCTATAACTCCGAATAATAAACTTAATCAGAATACCCTAATTATCCACACAAAAAAAACGTATAAACTTAATCAGGGTACCCTAATTATCCACACGAAAACCCCGTATAAACTGCAACAGATTTCCTAATTATCCACACTATATCCCCGTATAAACATCATCAGAATTACTGAATTATCCACACTGTATCCCCGTATAAACATCATAAGAATTCCCTAATTATCTGCACTATATCCCCGTATAAACATCATCAGAATTCCCTCATTATCCACAATATAGCCCCGTATAAACTTCATCAGAATCCCCTCATTATCCACGCTATATCCCCGTATAAATTTCATCAGCGTATAACCTTAACCAACATTATATCGAATGTCGGTCAATCCGGCCCTAAGGTCAATCCGGCCCTAGTCGACCCGGCCCCTGTCGATCCGGCCCCAAGTCATTCCGGCCACAATTACCGTAGTCAACCCGTCCCCATATACGTTTTATAGATATTTTCTGTTTATAATTTATGTAATGGGGTGGGAAATACATTTATGTTTTATAAATGATGAAACATTGTTTAATATGATAAATAAAAAATGTATCAATTCATCAAATTTCAGTTAAAGCAATACAAGTTAACTTAATTCAAAATAAAAGATCAAATAGAATAACATAGACAATTTTATTGACAATTAATTCATTATCAAAATTTCATTTGAGTGGCACGTTTGCTATTTATTATTTCCTCATACTTTTAATACTCAAAATTTACATGATGTAATACATGTATTTTGAAACAAATGAAATGTGTAGGTATGAGGATTATATTAGTCATGCCGATAGGTGTTAATATTGGTGCAGACTACTGTGATAGTTGAAAGTACCGCCAGTTAGTTACAGCTTGTATTGCTTTAACATATAACAATTATCACTTACAAACTGAAAAAAAAGATATAAAGAAATACAAATTCTAGAACTCTTAAGTGTCTGCATCCGTTGTGTTCCAAATAGATAACGTACACGTCACGCACATGTACATGTTACAAACAAATCTTTAATCTAAATCATGGTTATAATCACTACAAACAATATAATTACATGTATATTGATGTTTGGATGAAAATTATAGCATTAACTGTAAATAAGAAGACAGTAAAAGCTTTATAAACCTTGGGGCCGGATTGACTGGGGTCGGATCAACTAGGGACGGAACGACTTGAGGACGGAACGACTAGGGGACGGATTAGTTTTGGGGCCGGAACGACCTGTTACCCATTAGATCCTCGTATAAACTGCACCAGAATTCCCTAATTATCCACCTTACAACCCCGTGTGAATGTCACCAGAATTCCCATATTATCAACACTATAACCCCGTGTAAACATCCACAGAATCCCTAATTATCAACACTATAACCCCGTGTAAACATCCACAGAATCCCTAATTATCAACACTACACTGTATAACCCCGTGTAAACATCAACAGAATCCCTAATTATTCACACTACACTGTATAACCCCGTGTAAACATCAACAGAATCCCTAATTATTCACAACATAACCCCGTGTAAAGCACAATAATTCCTGATTATCTACACTATTAACTTTAACAGAATGCCCCAGTAAATCATAGAATACCACTTATAAAACACCAGCATACAAAGTCAATTACAGTAAGCCCCGATTTAACCCAATAGTACTCCAGTATTTCCTGTATACCAAAGCATAACAGAATTCACAGAATCTATACGTGTACAACTACGGGATTTTCCAACCATCTACAACATGCCCGCGGATAAAGTATCGGAATGTTCGAGTCACACACAGAACACCCCCGATCGAATTCCATGTGTCCACGTCAATCACAGTACTTGGAACTTCCGAATTCCCTAGTAATCCACCACATGTCCCCTCTTGGAAATTTCGAATTCTCCAGACAGTTCCATTCCTCCACATATTGCACTTGTGTAAAATAGAATCCCCCTGTCCTCCATACTATTTCTCGCATACCCTCAGCTGGTTCAGCTATTTCAAATATCCTTTGTATGAAATCCATGAATTCCCCATTTTTGCAGAATATGTAACCATATCTAATGGCACCATTTAATGGTCATATACATATTACCCCGCCCAAATGACATCCCGGTACAAAACCCCATAATTTTCCAGTCCTTCATAGTTTACCCCTATGTATCCCTCTTTAAGTTTCTAAGTTCCCCAGCTCTTCACTGTCTTCACTCCTATGAAAAGCTTTAGAATCCCTCAGTCTAGAAAACTACTACTATTCCCACATTTAAAACCCTGAAACTTTCCCCGACATCCAAAGTATTCCCAACGTACAAAACCTCAGTGTCCACAAGTCATCCATAGTATGGCGAGATATAACAAGAGGCCCATTGGCTACAACGCACACTTGTGATTTCTTTATCTAAAAGATCATATATCCTATATTCCTATTTTTTTTTACCACATGTCATGACCCCACCCCGTCCTGGACCAATTGGGCCTATAACTTGAATTCACACAACATATCGATATCATACTTCATTATCAATATGATGAGATAAGATCAGATTTATTGAAACCGATCTGGAGTCTTTGAGGGCACACACGTGAAGAGTAAGATACATAACTACATATTATATATACTTCCTGTTCTGGAGAAGGTGTTGCTTTAGAATTGTTCACAATATTCATGTATTATGTAAAATCTGTTTCCCTATTTAGCCCACCCTAAGTCTAGAATAAATAAATCTGGAATGAGCACACCTTGGGATTGTTTGAACCGGAATCAACACACCTTGGGATTGTTTGAACCGGAATCAACGCACCTTGGGATTGTTTGCATGGAGTGATTTAGTGCGACACATCTTCGCTAGCCAAGGCTTTACGATCCGCTCTGATCGTAAACCTTTGGCAAGCGAAGATGGTGTGACATTGCTACTACTGATTTTTCTTAAATTAAAATATCCAAACACATTCTCATCTAAGACTTTAAATCCCTAATTAGCCCATTGGGGCCATGTTTTGATCAAATATGAATTTACACGGCATCGGAAATCTTGCATATTAATTTGATGAATCTTGAGGGGAAGATTTTACAGATTTTAATGCATATCTCCATATAAAATTTTGTCATCCTATTGATCACTTTTTGGGATAAGGCATCCCCATGGACCTCGTTTATACTACCTGGGGATGATTGCATAGTAATTATGGGTCTGCTGTCCTTTAAATTTTAATTTCTCCTTTACATGTCCATGTAAGACTTTAAATCTACCTTGGGGAATTGATGTGAACAAACTTGAATCTGCGCTACCTAGGTATGCTAACATCATTATGACTATGACCAATGTCTGCTCCGCTGCTCTTGCGAATATAATTTTGCTGTTACATGTATATTGTCTTAGGTTGAACTTGATCCCGTATTAAAGTCCCATGCTAACCGCCACCGCCCGGATCCTGGAATTTACACTACTTGAGGATGCGTAGGTATTAATACGACTATCCATGATCCTGCTGTTCTTAAGGAAGACGAGTTTTACTATAAGAACATTACCATGCACCATGCATTACCATGTACAACATATATCCCCAATTAAGGCCCATCAAGTATTCTCACTGTCAGCGATGATCATGAGTTCCATGTCCTTTCATTCGGCGACCGAAAATAAGTAGTTGATGAAAAGACTTTTGATCTATTTCAGCATTTTGTTTTATTTCGGGATCTAAAACTGGAGTCTATATAGAAAATAAGGGAATAAAATAATTGGATATATATATAATATATCGCACCCCGAAAGCTTTGCATTACTAGTTAGGCGATCTAACCACTGATCTAATCAGGCCATGTACGAAGTATAGTAATATTACTATTTTAAAGGGACGGTCAGGAAAGCAGTACTTAATTTTCACACGTCAGTTACAAAACGAGAGGGGGGGGGGGGGGCATGAGAAGAACATCCCCTATCGTCTCCACATTCTACAACATGTTGTAAGTACCTCTACATACTCTTGTGACGTCATATCTTCGTCGGAAAATACTATGCATTACAGAAAAACTATTTTGTAAGAATCAATAAAAATTTAAAAAGAGGCCCATGGGTCACAAGACTCACCCGAGTCACCCTGGTCCTGATGTTCTTTACAATATTTCTTAAACATTTTGCTTATTCGACTTGGATGTTTTCTAGTGCTTATGTACTGTTTTATCCCTTCCATGTTGCTTGCAGTCTGACCCGAAACGGAAAATGAAGCTATTTTGGCGCCCTTTTCAGTAAAAGAATACCGCCTTAACGAAAGTTCTTTTCGCGTCATCATAGAAAACAGGAGCGACACAATAAGGCCATAGTAGATTAGAAATATTTGTTTTACGTCCGAGGGCAGTTACTTTTTGAGAAAATTGTGAATTAATAACAACACAAAATTAAAATCCAACATCCGTAAAAATCCGGATATTCGTTCTGGGAATTTTTTTCCTGATTAAATCATGATCACTATTCGTATTGTATTATTGAATGTATACACTTGCATTCAAAGGACTTAGCATGTTAAACTTCACTTCACTCAGACTTAGCGGCTGTCAGAGAGTTTGTTCGGTTTCCTAAATAGTTTTTACCCTTCCATTCACGTTTTTTTCCCAAAAATAAATGATATACATAAACTTGTGTTATCGATTTTTAATGCTCTTTTGATACTGAACATTTAAAACCATATCAATCGAAAATTGGGGAAATTAACAAAATCTTTGCTTACGCGGGACAACCTTTTCAAGGAAGATCATGGGTGTTGGAACAGAGAGGGGATGCTGATATTCAATGTTTTGGCTAATAAATAGATTTAAACGCTAAAATTCATGAAAAAATAAAATGTTCTGTATTTCATCATTCTATTTGTACATCATGCATGAGTGATTTATGGGTTGAATATTACTCCTTGGTATAATGATTGTCAAAATTAATTTCGATTATTACCACGTTTGGGAGCAATTATATTTGCACAAATCGCAACCTCTCCACCTCTTTTGAATATCCCTGTTTCTCCTTCGAGCAAAGGGTTTTTACAATTTCATACATGAACACATCTTCGCTAGCCAAGGGTTTATGGTCCACTGCGCTCCCCATAATAAATAGTGGACCGAAACACCTTGGCTAGCGAAGATGACCTGCACATATGAATTTTAGTTGATTTTTTAAAATTTCGACAGTGTAATGTCCTTATTCTTATCTTGATGAATTTACAGTCCAGATTCAACTCCAAAGAAAGAGAGAGGAAGAAAAATACAGTGAATTCTTTCTATGGATTATGTGTCGTGTGCCAGGAAAATGATCTCTCTCTCTCTCTCTCTCTCTCTCTCTCTCTCTCTCTCTCTCTCTCTCTCTCCAATCCATTTTAAACATTTACATTATGTATGTAACATTTAAGTAGCCGTTAAAAATGACCCCATTAATGATCAAAATTTAACTTTGATCACTTTTCAACTACCGTTTTTGATCATTTAACGTTAAAGTTTGATGTGGGTAAACTTCTAACGTTAAGAAATGACCCCTGGGGTCGTTTTAATGGGGTCACTATTGAATGTTACTCCAGCATACATATACTTCAAGGGGAGTGTTATGGAAAGTATATGACGTGTTGCAGTTCATACCCTAATGTATTTAAAACCCCGAAGTTTATTTATTTCTTATATTACATCCTAATTCATTTCTGTCGGAAGTCTTAGCCATTGAAATAGAGTACTATATTTATTACACGCATTGTTTACAACTGTAACGCAGGAAATGGCCACCATTACAATCTCTATACGGAAAGCAAAGACAAACCCATTGGAAATCAATTGTAAATATAAATATATAAAATATCTACACATGTATATCAAATTTATGCTGTAATTTTCCACTGTGACGGCTGTAAAGTAAGGAATTAAAATGAATTTTAAATTCACACTTGAAATTCCCATGCATTTTCAACATCACTTTCTGTAGTTTCTAATCTAATGGAAATACGTATTCATGCGCTGTGTACCGGTGTTATATAGTAGCCCTTTCCCCTGGAAAAAGGTTATATAGCAGTTTTCCCCCCGAAAAAAATGGCTATATAGTAGATCTTCCCCCACGGAAATGTGGCTATATAGTAGGATGTCCCCCCTTTTATAGCCAGATGACCCCCAGGAAAACCTACTGCATAGTAGATTCCCCCTTCTTTTCATTCCGGTTACGTTTACAGCGGACCATTCCCATACATATTCTTTCCACTCTGAAATCAATCCGTTTCTGGCTATTAATTTCTTTTATATCCTAAATGGACAGTTAATTTCCGAATTCCCTTGATTGGAATTTTTGTAAATATTTATTATTCAACAAACATTTCATTCAGTCAAATGTTATGTAAAACAATCATATATTTAGAATTTAAAATCAGAATATTTCGTGCTTGTAAAACAGTACCTATTTAGGCAACTCAGAATTTGTTAGTTTAATAAATAAGTATCTATCGTACGAGAAATCAAAATTGTCTCTCTCCATTTGACTAACACAAAAACTTTTCATACAGATAGTGGACTAAAACTTAAATTCTACAACTCTCTTGATTGTCTACCCCTGATTCAAAATTGCCGCTACTAAGGAATCAACTCGCTCTCTCGTTAGACATGGTTCTTTATACCTCATTAGGGGGAAGTGGGATTTTTCAATTGAATTAGAGGTTTTTGAGAGGGGCCCCACTGTTCTCGAGTCATTGGTGGATTAATAGATGTGAACATGTTATCGATATATAATCGTAACTATTCCAGGCGGTGTAACTCCCAGTTGTTCTGTCAGTACTTTGATACATATTCGTTTACAAAATTTCTCCAAACATGAATTTATCTTTAATCTGACAGATGGGCAAAGTCAACATACGTTAACGTTATTCCCATACGAAGAATATTCTCGAAAAGTTTTAATTTTTAACATGCACTCCTAAAACATTTTAGCTCACCTGAGCTGAAAGCTTAACTACTATTCATTATCTCAATTTATTGCATGTACATGTTCATATATGTATATTACATACATCTGCTATCTTAAAAAATCCTAGATTGTTTTAAAAAATGAAAACAAAGATTCGGGGTAATATTTCGTCCATTTTGTATTAAAATCTTTTGCACAGTACCCCCCCCCCCCCCCCATGAAATTTAAGTTTTTACTAAATATTTGCACCCCAAAACCTGTTGGACCCTCTCCCCCGGAAAAATTGGGTCTATAACTAAAATATTTGGACCCCTGGATATATTGCCTGGATCCACCCCTGGCTTAGGTTGGTTTCGTTTCGTTCCTACTTAGGCCTAGGCTTGTTTCGATTTCGTTTCGTGGTTTTGCAGGTGCTCTAATGATCAGCATATACAAACGAAACAACAAAATGACCAAAGTGTCAAAAGAACGGCCTCAAACCATTTGTTTGATCTAAAAATTCGAAGTAAACATGTTTTAAACAATAATAATAATGCATTGTACATTCATTATTTCAAAACATTGAAAATAAATCCTCATGAGAATATAAAAGGTATGTAAAATAATGGTACATACAATCGTTCTTTTTACATAATGCCTTTTAATTGTTCCGCAGTTCAGACATTGCGTTACCATGGTTATCAGGAAACGTTTTTTTCTTTCTTTATTTTTGTTCTTACTTATACGTTTTTCTTAATACATGAGCAAATTCTTTGCTAAGAAACACTTCTACTTCACAAAGGATGTGTTAAAATAGCGCATTTGAAACGCACATCTACTTAAAACTTGCGTATCCATACCGACCGCCTCGTGGAGGCCCGTAAACTTTGCCCATTCATGATCTCGAATTCTAATAATTTTATGTGCTTTTCATCAGATGTGTTCAAACATGGATATAACATTAGAAATATCAACAAATTAAAGCATGCATATTGTACATGTACTCTCTAAATTGTACTCGAAAATACAGATATCCTACCCTTGAGCATGTTTTCAATGAGAATACAAATTACAATTGTGAACTCTCTCTCTCTCTCTCTCTCTCTCTCTCTCTCTCTCTCTCTCTCTCTCTCTGTATATATATATATAAAAGACTTTTTTTTCTTGCAAGAAGTTTGAACCCCTCCCTCTGCATCCGCGCATGTGTGAGCTAAAATGTATTCCAAATGATACAGTATGATAAATTCTATTTCTAAATAAATGGAGGGGTTCAAACTTCTGGCAAGTAAAAAATTCTTAAGAGAAGAACAGAAAAAGTGCATGCATTCTATCCATCGGTTCAAACTTTCATTTTCACTACCTTTTACTAATTGCAAACGGCCTTTGCATAATATCAAAATTAACCAAAAATGTATTTAAAATAAAGATTGCAAAGATCCCGATTTAGCCAAAGCTACGTGATAGAAATAATCCTCAGCTTCCATCCGCCTGGATATTTTTTTTTCACTCAAGAAATATCTAATGATGAACTAAGTAGTGACAGCTCTCCAAACTATTCCCAAAGGGGTGGCAACCCCCCCCCCCCCCTCACTTTTTGACAAGGTTGATGTTCAGTTATTTTCACATGCAAAGATAATAGTCAATTTTACATGCAAAATGCAGGTAAGATATATTGGCTGATTACCCCTCCTCCATTTTTTTTTTCTGAAGTAATGATGATAACGAGCAGTGATCGATATTATAACTCCTCAAAAGAATGCAACATTAAGAAAAGGGTAAACAAGGGCCCCTGGACACACCAGAAGTGGGATAAGGTGCCTAGGAGAAGTAAGCATTAAAAATGAATAGTAAGAATGTAAGTTTGATCTGATGAATCGAACCCATGAGGTGGAAGACAAAGTACCCCCTTTTCAACGTGACTTTTTAAAAAGATGTTGAAGCTTCGCCAAAGGAACATCTTTTATATTTCTTGATTTTCACACTCTCCTACGATTTTAGAATTTTGAATAGTGAGTGAAATAGAAATGTGTTTTCCCCTTTTTGTTTGTCAATTGATTGGACAATTTTGAAGTCAACTTCCCCGTCTGCCTATATATCCGTACATTGTCTAGACGTTTGGTATTAGTGAAGTAGTGAAAGACAGAGATATCTATACGGCGAATTCTGACCTTTCCATGACATCAAGTGTGAATAAAATTGTTACATCCATCACCGGTAGTTTTGTGATGTGGTTCTGACCTTATTACTTAGAGCACACATGTAATAACTCATTTACTTATCTTATCCATAAATCACAATGGTATATACTTTGCGAATTCCAGGGGAAGGGGTTCGGACCCCCTTCACCCCTATTTGGATCAGTGCATGCCAACGATCCCTAATAGAAGAACAACATATTGGATCGCACTCTGTTTTCCACATGTTAACACCTGAATATCTTAACAATATATTTTCTTTGAAATTAAGAATCAAAATGAGATTGATACATTCATGGACATGCATTGTTTCTGAGCTAAATCCATTTAACCTTTTCACACTATGCATGTAGATAGAATTTGAAATGAAGATTTGATATTATAATTCAGATATCGTTATATTTAGGTGAGTTATTGATATCACTTGATATAGATCTTTCCAATTATTTTGTCTTTCATATTTTTACAAATTGTAATAATAGCAATTTTCTCACTATGAACAATTCAAATATGAATCTTAGCTAACGCATTTCATAAAGTATGCGAGCGAAAAGCGCAGTTCATACCCTCATGAAATGCATTCCTTAAATAAATCAGATTGCACATTAATTCATTACATTGATACCGATAATCTCGAGATTTAATTAATTAATTAGTGGACATCACTGTGCATATATTTTCTACTCCCAGTTTTTGTCATTAATGAAGGATTCGTCGTCTGATGAAAACTATTCTTCATTAGAGATTTATTATTAACGGTTATGATGATCTCTTTTATTTAAACATATTACTGACATGACATGTTTCCCTCGATTTGCAGTCCTTTGACAGCTAGTCCACAAATTCGGACAGGATACAATAAACGAGTTACTTACAGCCTACAGGTGTCATTGGGGATGTTGGTCGGTACTCTGGTCAGTCCTCTGTTGATACAGTTTACATAAGTCCCAGTACAGGAAGACGAAGGTTCACAGTAACAATTGTCAGGACAGGCCTCCGTCCCCCGGCTATACATCACACAGAGTATAAATACTCCCAACCACGCCATTGTCGTCTGATATGAGCTTCTAGTCAAGTGTAGTTATTTCCTGGTTATATCAAGAGCTGACATCTTCTCCGTCATTAACACTGTGAACTGGTGTACATCATTTCAACTTAAGTAGACATTTGTGCACTACATTATCACTGAATCTTAAAAATCCACCAATCCTACTCTGTCATATAGGTTAATACTAAGTTCAACTGATCTGATGTAAATTACTTAACAAGACACAGGGGCGGATCCAGGAATTGCGGTTACGGGGGGCGCCACTTTATGAGGCAGGGGGTCTTGATTTTACATATTTTATAGGGCTTGAAATATGTCTCCTATTTAGTGATTTGTACCATTTTCCATCATTTTTATATGGTGAAATTAATAAAATGACGCCAATTTTAAGGATTTTTGGAAAAAAAATAAGTTCTCCCAATAAAGTAATTCAAGAAATCAAAAGACTTTGTCATTTTTTTCTCCGGGAGTGGAAGAAATCATTGCTTCTTTTATCGTTTAGTACATTTTTCTAAACAAGATACCACGATTTACCTTAAATTTGAAAATTTTACGGGGGCGCGCGCCGGCTGCCCCCCCCCCCCCCCCCCTTTAAATCCGCCACTGACACACGCCACAATGTACACGTAGTATTTTAAAAGGCACATCAGCTGATACATTTAGAATTTCTAATCTAGTGAGAGGGGTCGTGATATATATATTTCTGAGAAAAAATGTTTGAAAAATCTGCACTTATTTGACCTTTGACCCCGTATATCTATTTAAGGTCATGGAATATCCTGACAACATTTTTAAAAAATTGTTCTCCGTCCAATTGTGAACAAAATTATATGTCATATGCCTACCTGAAATCAGGGCACATATTGATTTAAAAACCTCTAAAAAGTACCGGTAGAGAAATGGTTAATATAATCAGTACTACTGAAAACTATATATCCTAAATGCAATTATATCGATATTCCCAATACATTTTTATGGTATAGTCGTTTATTATATACAAATATAGTGTGTTAATCTTCGTGTGGATACATCTATATAACACACCGTATCTACATGTCTTTCTCTTTCAAGATATCTTATATGATTTATGATATCAAAATTAAAAAAATTAAAAGATATCTCTGATACTAATCTTAAGATACTGTATATAAGATATCTCATAAACTATAGTTTATAAACTATATCTTGTAAACTATATCGACTATCTTATCAACTGTATAAGATATCTTATGAATTATATAAATTTTATAAGGTATCTTTTATATTAAACGACATTTCTTATAAAATCTATCAGATATCCTATAACGATAGAAGATATCTTATACATGTAAATTGAAAGGAAAACGTCCTGTCATGTTAGATAGATAATATATGTATTTAAACAAATTATTCTTGCACACTATACTCTCGGTTAGAACGTCATTCTATTACAGTGTATACACAATCTGTGTCAAACATAAGTCAAGAGGACACTCTGGAATTTTCTATTTCCATTTGATGAAAACAAGGAAGAACATGATTTATCTCCTTTCAGCAGAACATGATTTGCATAGAAACTGAACACACGATCATGACTCGTCTCTCTGGTTTTTCCTGAGCCAGTATCTTCTTCCTTATGATGACCTACTGATACAATCATGTTTTGTCAGTGTTCAATTAGTTTTGACACCCCTTAATTTCACTTCTTAAAAAAATACAGAAAATAGTAAATAGTAAGTATTACTACATAGAAGATGTATTTCAACCCTCATAAAGTCTAGGAGCTTCCCAGGGCTTCGTCCTTGACCTATATCAGAGCTTCACCCTTGACCCACTGGAGACATTAACGCGACCCCAGACCCCCTGCCTCATGCATTTGCGCCCCCTAGCTTCAATTCCTAGATCCGATCCTGGCACCCACTTATCAGACAATACATGCATTGTACACCAGGTAACGGTTATTTATAGCAGGTGTGAGGTTAGGGTGCTATATGAAATCCAAATAAACCACTAACAATGGGTCCCCTGACGATGGATCCCTTAACGACGGACCCCCTAACGAGGGACCCCGTCGACCAATTCTGTGTCACATTGTAATTAAAAGACCATGCGTGTTAGTGACACATGAATAAAGTTCCACCTGATTAAATATTTTGTTTCATGTTAACCCCGCTTGGGTCGAAGATACCCATAGAATAGACCGTTTTCCCACAATGACAGAACAAGCCCATCTGTATCCAATATACTCTCTCTTCTGGCCCCAAACATCCCTCCGTGGATCTAGGAAACACCAGTATCTTGTAAGAATGCTTCTAATGGTTGTAAAACGAATACTTTTCATTATGATAGTTATATGAGGGTCAAGGGTTAGTCTGGAGACTATTTCCAATGACATTGTTTTGATCAATCGTATTGGAAAAAAACCCAGGAAAAATATGTTCGTTATAAAACAAAATAAGGACATAACTCGTATAGTGCAGATAGACTAGTATAGACCACAACCCAGACCCCCCCCCCCCCCCCCCCCCCCTCCACACGAGCAGTCGGTAGAATATCACATCAACACATACCCCTGTAACTGTGTCATTGCAGATCTTGGTCACTAACATCATGGAGTGACAAACATGTTCATTCATAATAGAAAAAGTACGATGTGTAAGCCGATTTTGGATTAAGGACTTGTTTTTCTTATTTACAAGTGTGTACTTCAGAGTAACTCGATAAGCATCTAGTGAATACGAGAGAAAAAGAAAACTACCCGATACAATTTAAAATGAGTTTCTCCGAACGCTGATTAGCATCAAGCCACTTTTATACTCACGTGATCATGTCTCGAAATAACTTAGAAAAAGAAAAATGTCCTTGATTATAATCGGCTTTTGTATTACAAGCATGAGTTTGATAAAATGCTCACCATGTTGTAAGACAATGCACAAATAGAATAAATGAAAACTTTGAATGTCAAACATATATACAATTTAGACACTCTTTCCCATTCATTTCTTTCCATTCCTGTAATTTTATTTTATCCGATGATGTTCTGCCACATATATACTGTTACATGTAACAAATTGAGAGAACAAAAGGCCAATTGATTTCTGTAAAGATCTTACTTTCCCTCTTCTCTGTTTCTCAGTGGTTGATTGGCTGATCTACGTATGCTACGAGTCAATCAAAAATCAGCTGTTTTAAAGGTGGTTAAAGCTCTGAATAATTCTGATAAATGACTGTCCTCCATTTGCAGTGAAATCAAATTTTGTATTCTACGCTGAAAATAAAGTTGAGAAAATATGACAAATACCCCATTTCATCCATTTAGCTGGAAATCCACAGGGACAATCGTGCCCCCTAGCGCCAACATCCGTGCATAAAAGGACCCTAATGGAAATAAGCTTTCAAGGGTTACCCTTGGTTTTTATGTATGTATATTTGTATATGTGTGTATGTATATACCAAATAAACATTTATTTATTTGTCACAAGTCCCCGCGATTTGCGTTTTTTAATGTTTAAATCAAGATGCAAAGCAAACTCCTGATCATTTGAAAATATTCCAAATAAATTTTCTTCCTGTAACTTTGATAAAAATGAATTATGAAATTGCTTTCGATTATAAAACAGTCTGAGTCAGTCATCCGTAGTCCAGCATCTGAAATATCCCCCTGAGATTTAAATAGTTTGTTCTTATTTGAACTTTTAATAAAATGTGCCCATGCCTCTATTTCTCACTGTTTCCTATGCATTTCAGAAATAAAGATTTCTACGAGATAAAATGTATTAAGAAAGATTATTGTTGATGAGGTAGAACATTTAGATGTGCGCAGTTATTTAACATATGACATATTAAAGAGAGCAGAATGGTTTGGGGTTCCTTTGTTATGCCTCAATCATGAAAGGATTCCGAAACACACGGAAGACACCTTCCCCATTTTCTTCCTCAGTGGATGGTATTTCCGAGGAATTTGTCGGAGCTTGAGGACACTATGACGGTTCAGCTGTAGGTAACTCTTCCTGTATATCATACCTGATATTGGTAGATACTAAGACTATGTTGGTCAAATTGAATGACTAACGCCTTTGTTTTGAACATTGGTATCTTCTGAAACACATGTCCTATATTCCATTGACAGGGACGGAAATATCCTTTCAATCCTTGCTAGAAGTGTCTATCGCCCGGTCCCCGCTATCCACGAAAATTAGATAAGTGAATTGTCCGGAAATGTGCTCTATTTCGGTACAAACACTTCCATGGAGTGTACATTCTACATTGCTGGTTTAGATACTCTCTCTCTCTCTCTCTCTCTCTCTCTCTCTCTCTCTCTCTCAGAATTCAGTTGATAGTTTTGAAATTTTGCTTTTATTGCCCTTTTCGAAATATATGCAAGTCCAACTTTATCATCCTTTACAAATTTTTGCATGTTTTGAAAGATGCTATGTACAGCTACATGTATGGACCCGTGTAAGCCTAGTGGATACTCAGCAAATGAATGGTAGAAAAAATGGAAAGCTTCCTTAATACTAAAACACATACCTATCGTGACTTCTATATACACCAATATTTATATAATTTCATATTCTAATATTCAACTGAATCTTCAAATGTGTCATTTTGTACACCTACCCAGTAAATTAAAAAAAACAAAACAAAAAAACAAAAAAAACAAAAAAAAAACAACAACAAAAAACAAAACCCAATATGACGTTGAAGTCTAGTAAAAATATTAATCACGATAAATTAAAACCCCTCACAACATCCCCCCCCCCCCCCCCCCCCGTCTATATAATAATACATGTAGATATAACTGGTGTATTTATGATTGATGAAAGTCGTAAGAAAATTTAACGATGGGTAAATACTGCTCTCCGGATTTTGTTTGCGCATTCGCTAGGATCTTCCCGTGTTAAAGATAATTATAGACATAGAAGACCTTCCTCGTTATTTTATTCTAACACAGTCTACCATGGTTAATGAACATTGTTGGTGGCAGAGAGAGAGGAGGGAGTGAGGGATAAAAGTGAGTTATCCTTCCTAGTGTAGCGGCGCTACGTGTCCTGGTGTTGTAGCAGAGAATTTCCCCCCGCATAGACTTTCCCCCCGAAAAATCGGGCCCGGGATAGACATCTTCCCCGGAAAGAGAGGCCTGGCATAGAATTTCCCCGTACGAAGAATTAACCCGAACCCAATTTTCTCCCTAAGAAAAACCTCCCCAGTATAGAATTTCCCCCTAAATGACCGCGCTACCCCCGTTCTTACATTTATTTTAGCTATGTATCCGTTTCCAGTTCTATTACTAGAATCATCTTGTTTATCTAGACCCAGGAATTCTTCTTCTTATTTTTTTTTTTATTTTGAGCAGGGTCTTGTGTATCACAATCATCATCTTATGTTGTTGTATTTTTAGAAAAAGGAAATTATTCAAATCGTGTAATGGTATATCAAAATTCATTCATACATCTCATGGCTTTGCTGTTATCTACCAGTATCTAACATTTGAAATACAGTAAAACTCGAATATAGCGAACATGGATATAGCGAAATTACGGCTATCGCGAAGTGAAAACGATTTCCCTGGCAAATTCTTTATATATTCTTTATAAAAATTCGCGTCTATAACGAACATGGATATAGCGAATTTACGGATATAACGAAGTAAATTCCTATTCCCCTTGAATTAAGAATGAACGTAAAAATCACCTTTTATAACGAATTTATTTTTTTCATTTTAAACACTTTGTGATTTTTAACAATCGTTTTCCATTGACATAAAGGATCCACACTTATTACAAAATTTCTGTTTGTACATTTTCAAAAAAGGTCGTTAACGCAAAACAATACTTACACATACATTTAGGAAATATATTGTCGGTATTATTTACTATTCTCGTTAATTAAATTTGAAGTTTGATTGCATTTATTTTATCGTACACTCCTTTATTTGTGTAAAGCAGCAAGTAAATGACAATTGCAATAGACTGTACTTGTATGTATTGCGCAAAATTTTGTTGACATTTCTCTCTCGACATGTTCTTGCATGACTTAATAATCCATCAAGATAAAATCATATATAAATCAATGTGTATATTTCTTGTATAAAAATATGTCTTCTCGAAAATATATAGGCTTCATTTCTCTTAAAGACGATAGAAACGCAAATATATCGATTGCTGCTTTCTTATATAACTGGTATACATGTAAAACAAATCAGTTTTATAACGAATTCGTTGTATTTGAATTATGAATTCGCTATAAACGTATAGCGAATTATGCTTATACCGAATTTTTATAGAGGGTCCTCAGAAATTCGCTATATCAGAGTTTTACTGTAGTGAAGTTGGGAAGAAGTTAATGTCTTCTTAATTTAAAGTTTCTAATTTGAATAAACGGGAAAATTAAATTACTTTTACTTATATCGTGTATCTAATTTACTTTTTAGATATTTTAATTGTATATCTTTTAGTCGACTTTTGGGAAGCAAATTGTGTTTACTATACGCAATTCAAAGTTTTCAGCGTGTAAACCCAACTTCAACATCTCAAAAATTCCTTTATTTTATGAATATCGTAATATATAAGCACCTTATTTGTTTCTTTTTGTAATTTTAGTTTTTATTTATTCAAAAGCTTCTACATGAAAAGAAAAAGATTCTGGTCGATGAAATCCGGAAACAGGAGGGGGAATTTCTATACCAGGGCGGTTTTTCCGCCCAGGGGAAATTCTATACTGACTTTGTACATAGGGGGAAATTATATGCTGAGGCGCTTTTCCCCCCTATGGGGGAATATCTATCCCGGGTCCGTTTTCCAGGGGGAAAGTCTATGCTACAACACCGGTCCAAGTGGTAACTTCCGCATGATCATATAAACACTCATGAAACAATAACTGTCAGGGGCGGGTCCCGGAATTGTGGTTAGAGTGGGGCGTGACTTTATGAAGCAGGGGGTTTGGGGGCGCTTTGAGGCCCCCATGGGTCCAGTGGGCGAAGGAAGGTCCTGGATTTTACAGATTTTATAAGGCTTGAAATATGTCTCCTATATTTTCTGTCATCTCTCTCTCTCTCTCTCTCTCTCTCTCTCTCTCTCTCTCTCTCTCTATATATATATATATATATATATATATAATTCAATAAAAAATGCAGGAAAATATACAGTTCCAAAATATATTTAAATCACTAGCGCTTTCTGGATTTTAACATCCATCCTCAAGTGAATACAAATTAATAATATTAATATTAATAATATTAATTTATATTCACCTGAGGATGGATGTTAAAAGTTAAAATCCAGAAAGCGCTAGTGATTTAAATATATTTTGGAACTGTATATTTTCTTGCATTTTTTTATTAAATTATTTTGACTGTGTGATATCAACTCTTTCTATCTGGATATATATATATATATATATATATATATATATATATATATATCTATCTATCTATATATATATAAATGACACAACTGTCAGGATAATCTTTAAAGGAAACCAAGCATACATTTTTAGCATTTGTTCCTTACTCCCACCCCTGTTTTGTCAACAGAAGATCATGGGTTATAAATTAAACAATGATACAGAAAAGCTTTTCATTGGGCATTGATATTCCGCTGTTGTATTAATATGTGATCCTACAGAAAATATGGATTTAAATGTTCATTTGTTAGCCTGTCGCGCCTTCATCTCGAGAATAAATCTTCATTTTTTTTTTTACATGATAGTTTATTGTAATTGATGGAGATCACTAAAAGCTCCTTCAACATTTGCCAAAGGTTGAGAATGGATCAAATTATGTACAATATGATTAAAGGGGAATAACTGGAATTATATACATTACACACGTACCTTATAAATTATTTAACAATTCTACTGATCTTTTTTATTTTGATTATAAGTATGCAACAGTAAACATGGAGTGGCGTCTTTAATTTGTAAGCACGGACAATTACACCTTCATGTCGCGAATAAAACCTCATATCATTTATTTTGTGGCATATCAAACGTTGCAACATTTAATAAATATTCACTGCTGTGAAGGAGAAATATGAGACTTATTGTGCCACAACATATGCAAGACGTGGTGTAAATCAAGTGATTCCAAAGAATATAAAGTAAATTTCATATCATAAAACTTTCCCAAATTAAGAGGCCGTCCACGGAGATATCAGACAGTCCTATACATGTAATAAAAGAGTATCAACAGCATCAAAACGTACAACTCTCCAACACTTTACACGACCATTCCACACGCTAAATCAAACCCTAGGCTTCTTGAAATCATACACAACTGGATCATGGAAACATTTAAATTTTCTGTTCTAAAAATTTACTTTGTTAATCAACACTTTGATTCTAAGAACTAGTAAGCTGAAGTTGGTGTCAAAAAGATGCCCGGGTTCCTCATTGACAATATTTACGTAGTATTTGGTGATCAGATCTTCCAATTTGCAACAGTCTGGGATTCTTATATGCAAAAATTGTTTTCCATTATTAGCTGATCTGTGTTTGTATTTTTGTGGCAAAATTTAAAACATGAAAGACAAAATCTCTTGCGATGGCCTTCGATTCGACATTCAGATATATCGCCAAAGTTTTATCGATTAATAATACCTATTTTGATTCATATGTTAATTTGATATATCCCAATGAACATTCATATCTATTTCATTATGAATGTTTTATTAAACAGCAGCGGTGACGTCAAGCGTTTGCCCTGCATGCGGAAGGTCGGGGTTCGAATCCCGGTCGTTAAAACAGGTAGTAACACTTTCATAGCCAAACGCTCGGCATCAGATGTGAATGTCACGGGTCCTCGGAGATGACCTTAAAAACGGATGTCCCGTGTCACAATGTGGCACACTAAAGAACCCTCACTGCTCAATGGCCATAAGCGCCGAGCATATAGGCCTACATAAAATTTGAAGCCCTTCACCGGTATTGGTGACGTCTCCATGAGTGAAAAATTCTCAAGAGGGGCTTTAAACAAGATACAATACATTATTATATACTCTCAATTTCATCTCTTCTTTTTTTCTTTAAAAGTTTGCGGGCATATATCACACGATATATGCCCGGAAACATTCCGGCCCGCAAACGTTACGTCACAATCAAATTTCTACGCCGTTAATTTTCAAATTTTTCGTGTTTTTCATCTTTTACTCAGTTAAACCAATAAATAAATTGTTAAAATAAAACTATTGTTAGTTTCTAAATGAAATTGAAAGTATATAATAAAAAGGTTATAGACTTTGTATGGGAAAATATGACGACCTCGTTTTTTTTGTCGCGGACAGACCTCGCAAGCTCGGTCCGTCTACGCGCCAAAAACTCGGTCGTCATATTTTCCCATACAAAGTCTATAACCTATAAATATTGAACATAGATGTCACCGACAAACTAACAACACAACTATATGACAAACGAGATGATTTCAGCTTCTCCGTCGACGACTCCACATACGTGTACATGAGTTTAGCATATTCTTGTAGCAATTTTCTATTATCACCTTTATATACGTCAGATACCCAAATGCTTGTTCGGCATATTATGAATTTCTAAATCGGGAGACTACGAACAATTACGTTTATGTTACAAGAGTTTCAACAGTCTCGTATAAAGTCAGATTCTGTAGATTAACAAACAGTGAGCAATTTCACAATTCCGATAAAGAATACAAAAGAGTAGGAAAACACGGACCCGTGGACACACCAAAGGTGGGATCGGATGTGTAGGAGAAGTAAGCATCCCCTATTGACCGGTAACACCCGCCGTGAGCCCTATATCTTGATCAGATAAAAGTAGTACTTATTAATCCTTAGTCAAAATCGGCATTAAAGAATGGCCCAACAACTGATATGAACCCATCAAACAGCACTCGGCCTAATGACGTGTATTTGTATATCAAATCGTTATAAGGACCATAGTATTTTCACATTACCGACTTCGAACGGAACTGTTGAACCCCTGTAACATAAATTTATTTGTCAGTACCCTATACCTGCATTTACAAACTGATCATACGCATCTGCCTATCGAATCAGTTCAGATACATGAACTTCAGATACAGGTGATCACTGTGTATGGCTACACAAGTATGGAAAGTTGTAACGAGACATTATGTCACATCTATGTTTCCAGATTTTATACCGTGTTTCTTTTCGTGATTAGACGATGGATTCATTGTATATTGTTTAGCGTCCCTCTCGAGGATATTTCACTCACATGGAGACGTCACCATTCCCGGTGAAGGGCTGCAAAATTGAGGCATATGCTAGGCGCTTACAGCCATTGAGCAGATGAAAATATATCCCAAACATGTAATGAATGGCGATGTATCTGGCACGGATACTTGTCCGACAATGGAAAGAGGTTATTGGTTAGTAATTAAACTTTGAATTCAACGTCCGGGATTTCTTGCCGAAAAATGAAAGCTGTCTTGCGAGTTGTTGATGCCATAGAATTTTTAAAACGATTTTAATGAGAAGAAAAGTGGCATTTTTCGGTGTTGCTGAACAAAAGCTGAGTTTGTTATAATTCAATTGACCATTCGTGTTTGTAGCATTTGAAGTATATTCAATCTAAAAGTACCATTTATGTTTTAAAATGAAAATAACAACATATATCTGGAGTTCCGTGAGTACGTGTTTTCATTTGGCATCAATGCAGAATGTGGATCTATACTAATATAATGTCTCAGACTTACATAACATGCCAATCGCCATCCTCGTTAGCCAAGGATTTACGATCTGCTCCGATTGTGTAGAAGCGGAACGGATTGTAAACCCTTGGCTAGCGAAGATGGTCAATCGCTAGCAAAGCAACCTTTAGATTAAACGTAATGCACTTGTATAGAAAAAGATTAAATGTAAGAAATGGAAATTTGTATACTAACATGATTAGATACACATTTCGACATTGCTATTTAGGAGAGCACAATTTCCATTGAAACCCCAATTTGCTTTTGGTAGACATTCAGATACAAAACCTGTTAAATATTATGACGCACCGGGTAGACACAGTTTAATCGACTCTGAAATCCAAAATCCTGCTTACAGCGAAACGTATTGGATTGATTGTATATGGTTTAACGTCTCTATCAAGACTTTATCACTCATATGGAGACGTCACCATTGCCGACGAAGGGCTGTAAAATTTAGGCCCATGTTTGGAGCCTACGATCTTTGAGCAGGGAGGGATCTTTATCGTGTCACACCTACTGTGACACGGGACCTCGGTTTTTCCGATCCCCTCAGTTATGTATCGACATATTCACAATCCCATATTGTATAATATAGATTTTCGTAAGGGATTTAGAAGACTATAAGGTTTCACCCGAAGGAGCGCCCCATTTAGTCGCCTTTTACAACAAGCAAGGGCTGCTGAGGACCTAATCTAACCCGGATCCCCACGGGAAGAAACATAATGGAGACAATGTCATACCGAACTAGTAGTAGAAAATCCGCCATTAGAAGAATTATGTTGGTACGATTGAACTTTAATTCTGGTCTTGCAAACAATTTTGTTTTATGCATGTATCACCGAAAAGGTTCCTCCTGCATTTCTGATCAGGGAGAAATGGCCATCATTTTCAGATACGACTCATGAAGGACATTTTTTTAAAACATTTTTCAATGTAGTAACAGAAAAGCAAACATGAATGTATAGTGTTTGTTGTATGCATACCGTTCTGTTCTTCGTATCACGTAATGGAATTTATTATCTAGATGTTGCCTTGGTGACTGCTGAGTATGCGCAGTGTCTTGTGACTGGTAGTTTTGGGTATGGTTTTAACTACTGTAGTTACCAGTGTTTTGTTGATGTTTATTGGGTTTTGATGGATAATGTCTTGGTGACCTAGTTTATTCTTGAAGTCTGATGACCTTGTTGATTTTGTATGGGTACTGTTTTGTAACTTTTGTCTTATCTGGATAATGCCTTGGTTGATTTTAATTGGGACTGTGTAACCTGGTTTATTTTCATTGGAGTTTGGTGACCTGGTTAATTTTAGATTAGCTGGTTAGTTGTTCGATTACTTCACCTCCCATCGAGAAATTTATATTGAGACGTCACCAGCTGTAGGTGAAGTGTGACCCATGCTTAGCACTCATGGTCGTAGCAGTGAGGGTTCTTTAACGTGGGTTCTTTATTTCCGTGAGCCCCAGGCTCATTGAATATCATATACATAATTATACAAACAAACAAACAAACAAACATGGCATTACGGAGAGTGAGTAGACAACAAAGTTACAACGATGTACAATTTAGATTAAACAAATGATATCACACCCTATGAGAGTTTCGTAGCTTTGTAGCATACTGTAAACAATTTCCAACATTAATCAGTTCTTTAGTATTTTTAACACTGAGTAGTTTAATCAGTTTGTAAACACTGAGTTTTGTATAATATAATTTCTTAACATTTTTTTTTCTCAAATCATCATATAGAGGACATTAAAAAATAAAGTGGAACTCATCCTCTACATCATTTAGCTCACAAACAGTACATAACAGTCGTGTTCCGACTATATTATTATGTCTTCCAACTTCAACATTCAGTTTATGCGATGAAGTTTTAAAGCGAGTAATAAAAGATTTGTGCGCAGGGTCAATGGGTTTAATAACGTAAAACTGTAAACAAAAGTTATCAATCAAATGCTGATATAAAAAAACATGAGATCTCCGTTTATCAGGTTGTATCCAAAAGACCCGTGAATATCGAGTGTTTGGCAAAGGAGCAATCACTACGCATGTTTAAGTGTAAGGTAAGGTTTGACGCGGCCATGACATAAGTGGGACTCGACCTCACGACCTCCCGGTTACATTTGAGATAGGGTCTTGGTGACCTTTTTATATTTGGGTAATGTCTTAGTGACCAGATTATATTCTTTATATATTGCCCATGGCCTTTTATAATTTTTATAAACTGACAGCTCAAATATGTAGAAAGTGGCAGCGAGACGAATAGGTCAATAGTGACAGGAACAAAGTGGCAGACATATTAGTCACTAGTGAAAGGAACAAGTGGCAGACGTACTGGTCACCAGTGAAAGGAACAAAGTGGCAGACGTACTGGTCACCAGTGAAAGGAACAAAGTGGCAGACGTATTGGTCACTAGTGAAAGGAACAAAATGGCATTATCATACATATCGAACAGCCCTCGTATATGTGTATTGCTACAAATATACTTAGAACTATATACTATTGCATCCAACTTTATAATGATAAACAAACTTTACAGTGCCTAGATATAGACCATCTTATACATAATCCACTAGATATAGACCATCTTATACATAATCCACCAACGTGTCATTCGTCTTCTTTCCACTATTGTCCAGCTGGAAATGTCATTATTGGGGATGATGATAAACTTGAAAATAAGGACCTGATATCACTTATCTAAATAAGTGCTGAATTCAAAGAACTTCGGTCTTTCAATTTGTGATAGAATGTCATCTCTATTATGAATTATGTCGAAGATTATGCCAGACGATTGTGATCGTAATTGTAATTAAAAGACTTATATATTGTCCTATAAACATTAGTTCTCTAAAGCGCTTTACATACGTGATCGAAAAGATAATATAAAATCGATGTGCACATATATGTGAATAAAATATTCATAGGTCAAAATTAAAATGCATAATTATTATAGATATATAGCGCCTAATGTAATGATATAATAATTAATTACCCTAATAACATATAAAACAATTTAAAACAACCCTTAGGAATAATTGAATACAGGTTAGGGGGTGGGGGGGGGGGTGAGGGGGGGGGGGGCTAAATATGTACACGAAGAACTTGATACCTTCTTGTCAGAATGGAAAAAAAGTATAAGAGGAATATCAAAATCCCATATTAGACGCATCAAAACAAAAGTGCGTTCTATCTATCCTGTATTTTGTAAACCAGAGGCGATGAAAGAAATAGATAGGTTACATGAGGAATACGTTTTGGTTCCAGCCGACAAAGCTTGTAACAACAGGGTCATTATTACAACTAAATTTAAAGGAACTTGGCATTAAGCCCACATTTGTTAATCGTACTTATTCTCCAACTGTCCTTTCAAAAGATGAAATTCATCAAAATCATGTTTCCGTTTTGCATATATATCCCAGTCAACGGGACGACCGGATATGAGTTACTGTACCTATACTGGATTCCTAAACTTCACAAAACCTTTAGAAAGATACATTGCAGTAAATGTTCAATCTGCGCTCCTCTGGACCTGGTCACCAAAGACTACGAAAATATTCTCAATGAGGAACTCCAGCATCTTTTATCAACTTCAGAGTACTTGTGCGTAGAATTAGAGTAGTGTTTAGCAAAGTAATTTTTGAATGTCTGATCACTAGATATGAATATTTCCTTTTTTCCATTTTTGTTGAATCTCTTTTATGCACTGTAAAGCTGGTTGTTATACTTTGCAAATAATAATATACAATAAAGATACACTCGTATATGGTATCTATAGTAAATATGAGTAATAGTGATTCATTCAGTCAATTTATTACAAGGTCATGACCTTTTATGTTAATATCACAAAATCGGCTACATGCTCAATATTAAAGTCATTCAACAAGGGTAGTTATTAACAGATAATTATTTCTTGCTGCATATATTCCAACAATATTTGTGAAATGCTGTAACTTGACATTATGATCTCAGAATGATCTCAGAATAAAAAACTGAATTAAAATTATCCAGACAAATGCACTAATGGGAAAATATTAAAAATAATTTCACATGTATACATATTAAATTGTGCTGGTCATTTAAAATCCATTATTTCACAACACAGTAAACTAGGCACTTAATATCATATTACAAAACTGTCACACCTGTCAAAGATAGATAAATAGACACAAATACTACATTCTCTATCCATCTACAAGTATATCACATACTACATGATTGAAATACTGTACCCTTTCTCTAAAGCAGATGAGCATAGATGGACGGAATATATGAGGAGGATTTGATTTTTCAGCCCTCAAGGCCAAACATGACGTTATCACCTATTCATTTTGGGGACCGCCAAAAACCGATCCCGAGTCTTCTTTTTCTGGTCCTGTTCCTGCATTAAACGACTAATGTATTGTTGCTGTTTTTTCTCGATCTCGACCTCCGTTAGATGTTTCTTGTGCTCGATTTCCTTCACTTTTAACTTTTTCTCCAGTTTCTGTATCGCCTGTTTTTTACTGTTTAAGATTTGTTCTTGATGTTCCACTTGTTTACTTATTTCTATAAAAAACATATTTATGTATCTAAGTAAACATCATGAATACATATACTACACAGTACAGTTATCGATTATACCACATGTGTGTTATTACATGCCACATGTGTGTTATTACATGCCACATGTGTGTTATTACATGCCACATGTGTTCTATTACATGCCACATGTGTGTTATTACATGCCACATGTGGTGTTATTACATGTCACATGTGTGTTATTACATGCCAGGTGTGTGTTATTACATGCCGCATGTGTGTTATTACATGCCGCATGTGTGTTATTACATGCCACATGTGTGTTATTACATGTCACATGTGTGTTATTACATGCCACATGTGTTATTACATGCCACATGTGTGCTATTACATGCCACATGTGTGTTATTACATGCCACATGTGGTGTTATTACATGCCACATGTGTTCTATTACATGCCACATGTGTGTTATTACATGCCACATGTGGTGTTATTACATGTCACATGTGTGTTATTACATGCCAGGTGTGTGTTATTACATGCCACATGTGTGTTATTACATGCCACATGTGTGTTATTACATGTCACATGTGTGTTAGTACATGCCACATGTGTTATTACATGCAACATGTGTGCTATTACATGCCACATGTGTTCTATTACATGCCACATGTGTGTTATTACATGCCACATGTGGTGTTATTACATGTCACATGTGTGTTATTACATGCCAGGTGTGTGTTATTACATGCCACATGTGTGTTATTACATGCCACATGTGTGTTATTACATGCCACATGTGTGTTAGTACATGCCACATGTGTTATTACATGCAACATGTGTGCTATTACATGCCACATGTGTGTTATTATATGCCACATGTGTGTTATTACATGCCACATGTGTGTTATTACATGCCACATGTGTGTTATTACATGTCACATGTGTGTTATTACATGACACATGTGTGTTATTACATGCCATATGTGTGTTAGTACAAACATTCTTGACTTTGTGTAGTGTACTATAAGCCTAATAGTCAGAATTCTGTTTTCCTTTTTCAACCGATGCAGTGGTCCGATGAAAGCTTTCCCCCTCTTTTCCCCCCATTAATTTCTATGCAGGAAGCCTAAGTTGCTTTACCCTAAGTTTTTTAACTTTTACTATAAACATGGAGAAAAAGATCTGCTGATTGTATGTACATGTATATATTTTGTTTTACATTGGCAACAACATATATATTTTACCTTGTTGATTTCAATTAAACATCTTCCTATCCACATGTACATGTTCTGGGTACCTTACCCATTGGTCAAAACTGGTAGGATGGGAAGGGGAAGTAATGCATTATAAAACGACTGTAGCAATACAAGTCAATTAACTAGACATGCAAAACACATATATATGTATTACACTTTGAATTCAAGATTCAAGATTTAAATCTACAGTGACATGACTGACCAGGTGTGTGAAATCGCACAACTTCTAGTTAACCTGTTAATGGCAATTTTATGCTAAGCTTCTTGCTGTTCAAAAGTTATGACAATCCTATTCTTGGGCTAAATCAAAATGTAGTTTGTTTGTCCTATCGAACCCACCACATCGAACTAATACGCTGAAACATTATTTCACTTCTGAGAGTAGGAGGGTGTCTAAAGAGTCATTACGAAGTCTGTGTCTGTCTCCGAACTTTCAAGTCTACTAATATATTACAAAATATACTTATCTAATTCATACAACTTTAATCGTGAGTCTGGCAAATTATAACACATGTACTTAGAGCTGCAAATTTTGCTGATACTGTCATAAAAATGTAGATAGTGTTGATGATAAACTCAGAAATTAAAAATAATGTATATAAGGATATTTTTGCTCAAAAGGCCCATAAAATTTCTTTTTATCATCATAAATTCGCCCAAAGCCATTTTGTTTATATAAGAACAACAAATAAAGTATTAGCCCAGTTTTAAATTTGCCCACTATGGATGTGTGAGTGAATTGGGTGAAAATACAACAGGGGTGAAAATTTGCTTGTTTACAGTAGCCGATTATGTTGCTTTAAACAAAAGGTCCAAAGACCTAGAAACACTCACCAGATAATTGACACAGTTTATAAAGACAAGAATTATACAAACGGTAAAGATGGGTTTTTTTCTTCAGAGGTCGTAACAAGGTTACAGAAGGAGAGACATGATTTACTACAACAAGCAAAGGGACATGACAATACTCTTATGTTTGTATCATAAACAAGAGGACCATAGGCCACATCGCTCACCTAAGTCACCTTGGCTCATATTTAAAGATTATCCCTATATATTGGAATGTAAAACATTGATCCCTATTGTGGCCCCAACCTACTCCCGGGGATCATGATTTTTACAAACTGGAATCTGCACTATGTCAGAAAGCTTTCATGTAAATGTAAACTTCTCTAGCCTAATGGTTCTTGAGAGGAAGTTTTTTAAAGACTTTTCCTATATACATGTATTTGTATGTAAAACTTTGATCCCCTATTTTGGCCCCATCCTTCCATCGGGGACCCTCATTTTAACAAACTTGAATCTGCACTATATCAAGAAGCTTTCATGTAAATTTGTACTTTTCTGGCCCAGTGGTTCTTGAGAAGAAGATTTAAAAAGATTTTACCTACATGTATATAATTGTATGTAAAACTTTGATCCCCTATTGTGGACCCATCCTGTCCCGGGGGCCATGATTTTAACATACTTGAATCTGCTTTATGTCAGAAAGCTTTCATGTAAATTTATACTTTTCTGGCCCATTAGTTCTTGAGAAGAAGAGTTTCAAGGATTTTCCCTACATCTTTGTATGTAAAACTTTGATCCCCTATTGTGGCCCCACCCTAACCCTGGGTCCTTCATTTAAATAATCTTGCAAGCCCGTCACCCAAGGATGCTTTTTGCCAAGTTTGGTTGAAATTGGCCCAGTGGTTCTGGAGAAGAAGTCAAAAATGTAAAATGTTTACAGATGGACAGACAGACAACAGGTGATCAGAAAAGCTCACTTGAGCTTTCATCTCAGGTGAGCTAAAAAGGAGTTCTAAATTATGCCATATTCAAACTGATTCAATATGTTATGTGTAATGATTTAATTGGGATTAAATCATCTTGAAAAGATAATTCTTTGTTGCATGGCTATGAGCATAATTCAACAAGAAGATGGCAGCTGAACAGACAAGGTGACATTTGTAATTTGTGTAATTCATATAAGAATAAAAATATAGACAGAAGAAACTTAAAATAAAATTATGCATATTCAAAGAATTGCTAAATCTAGAGGTGGGACTAATTCCCAAATGAGGCACATTGAAGATACGAGGGCTGTTTGATATGTAATGTTTATTGTACCACAGCGCAATAACGCTTTGCCATTTTGTGGATGATGGTACTCTTGAATAGCTCTATTCAATACCTTTCCAACGGTATAAACACTAGCCTTCAGCTTCACATAGTTTAATACTTATAGTCATTTCAATAGAGCCAGTCGTTGACCACTGTTGTAAAACTGGTTGGGAAACGGGTTGAGCATATTGAAAAATTTAGATCTTATATAAAAGTTTACACAAAACTCAGTCATTCGGTAATGCAGATTTTTGCTGAATTGGGGAAGTTTATGGGTCTGATATGGTGTCTTATGAGACAGTTCGTAGGTGGAGAAAGAAATCTCTGACTGGTACAGAGTCTATCAAAGACGCAGCAAAATCTGGCCGATCTGTGACTGTAACAGGCACAGCAAATGTCACAAAAGTCAGAGAAATAATTGAAAGTGATGGCAGATACACGATTCGTGATACAATGTATTTACAAAGCTGTTGGCATATTGCTATCATGGGTGCATTTCATTTTGAAGCATATTTTAAAGTACGAAAGATTTCTACTAAATGGATACTGCATATATTGACAGATGACCAAAAACGGGTACGAGTACAAAATGCTAAGCAACTGCTCAAAATGTTTCCCAAATTCAATCAAAGACAATTTGCAAACATCGTTACTGGTGATGAAACATGGGTTCACTATTTCAAACCAGTAAGAACTATTGGAAACAAAATATGGCTAACTATACACAGTAGAAGGCCTGTAGTTGCCAAAAGAACCATAAGCACAAAGAAGGTTCTTTATTGCATATTCTTCTCATGTCATGGAATAGCTGTACAAATTCCAGTGACGAAAGGCAAAAGTGTTACAGGTCGGTATTACCGAGATGTTATACTAAAAAAGTTTAAGAAATATAATCATAAACGACGCCCTGTGTCAGCATTTAGGCATGTTCGTCTACTTCATAATAATGCTACATCACATACATCTGAGCTTGTGAAGCAATTTTTGAAGTCGGAGAAGGTTACCATGTTGCCACACCTACGTACCATACTCTCCAGATCTAGCCCCATGCGACTTTTTCCTTTTTCCAAAACTTAAAAATTTCTTATCTGGTCACCGTTTCAAGTCCCGACAAGCCCTTGGCTCAGCCATCAGTCAGTACAGTACATGCCTCAGAGGTCTACCTAAATCAGCGTACCATGACACATTTCAGAAATGGATTCAGAGATTGAAATTATGTATTTCAAACCGCGGAGAATACTTTGAAGATATATAATATTCATTTCACTATTTGAGTCGAATGCTATTGAGATATTGTGCAATACACATTACATATTGAACAGCCTTGGTAGTTCTTACCAATGACCTGGTCCTTAGCTTCAAGAATAAGACATATAGTCATGTGATGTGTATGAGCTTTTGATATTTCGTAATAACTTTCTAATCCTGTTTACAAGGGACCTTCGCCAAATGACCTGACTCAGTGTCATGACATCCCATCACTGTTATATATTATTTGTGCCAGTGTGCAATTGCATATCTTCTAATGACATATTATGGTCTAAACTGAAAGTGGACAGAGAGACAAATAGAAATATTCAGATGAATACCAATCTGATTACAATCACATCTTTGATCCACTCTTGTTATGTCACTACACAAAGCGACATAACAATAATGGAGCGGATCAAAGATCTGATTTCAATCCGATTGGATGGATACTGTCGTAAAAAACAATAGATAAGATGATGCCTGAAATCCACCAAACTTTGTATGTGGTCAGTATTAGGTGAAAAGTCACAAGGTAAATTATGATAATTATTTAATGAAATTGTAATTTTAGTCCAATTTTTCATGCTAATAGTAAAAAGATTTTTAGTCATTAATACCTTTTACAACACGTTTAAAATTATCTCCCTTTATTCAAGGGTTATCCCTTTAATTCTATTAACATGTAATGGAATTAAAGGGATAACCCTTCAATAATGTGTATGTGAAAACCTATGATCCAAGCTAATACTTTTGGGGTAAATAAAATTATTCATAAAGTCTCCGAGCTATGGTCCACATTCCATAGAGTTTGCATATGTCAATCTATGAGAGAGGGCCTTATGATATGCTCACCTGTGCCCTTGGCTCATGTGAGCTAAATACATTAATGGTACAATGGACCATCTATTACTTTATACCTGAACACTTTGATTCTAACTTGATGTTCTTAGACGTTTCTTCCATCGCTTTAGATCTTATGTCACCAAATCTGTAACATAAAATGCATCATATGATTTATATAAATGGTACAAAATATCTGGCATCAACAAGAATGCATTAAAACAATCATGTTTAATTTTGAAGATGTCCTACTGAATTCCCCAGAAACATTTACTTGAAAAATGAATACACTAAAGCTCTCATAATGAGAAAATGCCATAAAGTTCAGTTGCTGGCTGAATGTATACATGTATATATTAAGTGTTACAGATTTACAACTTTCAGGCCTTATATAATCAATGTGCCGTGTCAAACATTATAACCATGTCATTGAATCAGCAAAATGTTATAATTAAAGCACATTTTTTTCTTTACAAGATACAAGCTGTAAACATTGCTATGTGCAGCCATATGTCCCCTGTCGCCAAAAAAAGTTGAAGCACAAAAGTCCCATATCTCCTGTAAAATGTGTTAAATTGAAATGGTGGCAATATATGATCAACTACATATGGTGAGTAACAATCCTACAAAATTTGAACAAAATCTGGTGAGCGGTTTTGGAGGAGTTTCATCTACAAAGTATTCCTATAGTGTGGGATGTACAATTTCAACAAAGTCCCATAACTCCTGTAAAATTTGTCGAATCAAAATAGTGGCATATCATGATCAACTACATATGGTGACTAACAGTCCTACAAAATTTGAAAAACATCTATAGAGCGGTTTTGGAGGAGCTGCATCCACAAAGTCAAGTGAAATGGACGGACGCACGGACACTGATATTTCTATGTTCCCTTCCGCATTGCGGCAGGAGACAAAAATTCCAAGTTCCAGGTATTGAAATCTGACAGTGGCTAGACTTACGCTCTTTGAAATGCTTCCTTCTCTCTGGCTAACTGTTTGGTTAAAATTTCCACTTCTCCCAAAGCGAATTCCAGTCGATCTGTGACTTCACTGAGTTCTGTTCGTGTCTTAGCATGTTCTTTTCTCTCTTCCTTAAAAAAGAATAATAAATATAGGGAGATATCTTGTGTCTGCTCACATACCTCTTGCCTTAAGTAGCAAAAGCTAAAAATGATCATTGACATCTTCAACAAACACCAAGTCCTCTGCATATATGACATCATAATCACCCATTGTTGAATTTCTCTATAAAAATAATTGTATGTACATAATCCAGAAATAAGTATATAGAAAGATCTACACGAGTAGTAGTATAAAAAAAATATCACAAAGACGATGGAGTATACTCCAATAGTTTATTTACTTGTTCAGGAGTATAAGTAAAGGATATAAGCCAAAAACTGTCCATTCTGTATTAATCTGTAAGAGAAAGAACTGATAGAGGCCCGTGGGGCCGAGATCAGTTCTTTATCTCACAGAAAGGACAATTTGAGGCTTATATCCTACTTAAAACATTACATCTTTTGTTCTAAGAATGGACAGGCTCAGGTAAAGCCATTGATAATGATAATTATGAATAATGCTATTTTTGAATAGTCTGACAATATAACCAGTGTTGTGCAGAAGTCTGTTTCTTTTGTTGGACAGTGTCAGCAAAGTAATCACGGATGTCTTGTACTGAAGGTTTTATAGTCACTCACCCTGTAGTACTGATCCATATCAACATGTCGTCCTCTGATGGGGAGAGAATTTTTATTGCACAATCAAAATAAGAGGATTTTAATGAAAAAATTGTGAATGCTACCCCGGTATCTTAATGAGTGTTATATTCTGGATATGGAGGGTGAAAAAATTTATGGAGCCAAATTTTTATCTGAAAAACATTGTGTTTTTGAATATATTGGATGAGGAAATAATTAACACCAGCCAAAAGAACCCAATACGTCCATCTCGTGAAATGAAATGAAATTATTCATGAAAGACAAAATAATAATTCAGAATTAGGATATGCTAATAAAGAAAACATAAAAAAGCGTTGTGAAGAATTTTCGGAATGTGTCTCATGATCCAGCAAAATTCAAATACAGCATGGAAATGTGTCTTTCAAATTTAAGTTCTAATGCGATATGATAATTAATGGCCAATGGAATTAAAAAGAACTGTGGATCTTAAAGATGGAGCAGAGAATTCTACTAGGGGAAATATCGTTTTAAGTGTTTCAATGATTTTTCCGATATCTTTGTTGATTCTTACTTGAAGGAAATTTGAAATTAAATTTGTATCTCTTTGACAAATGTATTGTCTTTCTCTTATTTTCAGGCTACCTGTAAACGTCTAATAAGTTATTGCGTTTACCTGGCGCTGCCCAATAAGTTGACAATTACTGTCCATTATTATCAAGAATGGACGGTATCTGTCCTTTCTTAGAAATAATGGACATCAATTATCAACTTATTGGACACCTACAGGTAACCTTTTAACAACAAGCAGACTTTCTGCTATATACATTGTACATGTAAAAGCCTAAAAAGACAAAGGATTGTATAACAAAAATGTTTTAAACTTTATAAATATTTACACTCCTGAACAAGTAAAGAAACTAGTCGAGTATACAGTTACTCAATCAGCTGTTTGCCTTAAAGTTTGTGTGATAGTTTTATCATATTCATATAAACATAGCAGTGAAATTTTCGTTTAAAATAATCCTGCAGATTTAACGTTGTGGTTGCAGAGTTATCTTTCTTGATCGTGTTTAGTTTTCTCTTGCTTGAGGAGAATTTAGTCCATACTACAGATACAACAAAACTTAAACCCTCACAAAACTTGAAGATTTTACAGTGCATATTGTTAACCATTTACCTCTAGTTGAGATTCCAGCACCCTATAGTCTTCTTTGTGTACATAATCTTCCTGAACAGATCGCTAAAAAACAAACATAAGTTTTTCAGAGAAATAATACATATGATTATATGAATGTATAATTATATGTATACATCTTTACAACAAGTCTACTTCTTCTTACTGGCTTGTGACCAGTTCTCCTTATGGACCAGTTTTCATCAACTCTTCATTTTCTTTGCATGTAATGAATTAAGGGGCTTTAAGGGCTATATTTGTCCGAAAGTTCTTCAAGAAAACTAAATGAAACTAGTTTCATATATTCTATCACAAATATAGAGAGTATGAAGGTTCTTCAAGCAAAAACAGTCACTGTTATCAACATTCTATATTCAAAAGCAAAACGTGTTTATCTTGCATTTCCAGGAAAATGTCACAAATAAACTATGAATTATCAATGAATTGCACCTCTACCTCATGGTGTACATGTATCTTTACTACCTGATGAGGATGTTTTACTATTGAACTAACATGACTTAATGCTAGCTATGGAGTCACAGTCTACCTTAATCACATATCCCTGATGAAAGGCTTCACATAATAGATATACGTGTTATTATTAAACGATATCACTAATTTGGACCCACCCTAAAGTCAAAATCCTGGGGTTGCTGTATCAATAAACTTAAAGAAGTCCTCTAAATGATAAAGACAATAATCAGTATAAGGATTTTGGCTCCACCCTAAAACAAAATCCTTGCCCTTAGGATCATGAAATTTACAAATTTGGTACAGGACTATACCTACTCCTTTTAAATATCCATTTAGTTTCAAATTAGTATCAATAGTATTAAAGCAAATATCATTTACGTGTTTTGCACTTATACACTATACCAAGTTTGACCTCGCCCTGAAGTCAGAACCTCTACCCCTGAGATCTTGAAATTTACAATTTTGGTAGAGGCCATTCTGCTTTATATCATTATGCATTTAGTTTTTCTTAAAGATATGCAGTTGTAGAGAAGACTTTTAAAAAATTGTAAATTTTTGGCAGTTTTTTCCTGCCCTTAAGGCCCCCAGGACTCCTGAAATTTACAATTTATATCCTCCTTGTCCCCAAATTTGAAAGGAATTGGAATAGTAGTTATAAAGAAATTAAACAAATTTATATTATTCACACATTTATTAACTGACCATTTTGGCCCCACCCTGATACCAAAACCCCTATACCCCTAGGATCATCAAATTAAAAATTTTGGTAAAGGACTACCTGCTCTTTCTAAATATCTATATAGTTTTAATTTAGTATCAATAACCATGAAAAAGGTGTTATTTAAATATTTTACACATAAACACTAATAATAAGTTTAGTCCCATCCTGGGGTCAGAACCTCTACCCCTGGGATCATGAAATTTACAATCTTGGTGAAGGACTAACTGTTCTGTCTAAATATCTACTTAGTATCAATAGCACCATCTTCGCTAGCAAAGGGTTTACGATCCGCTCCGGTTCTCTACAAACGTTTGTAAAGAAGCGGAGCGGATCGTAAACCCTTGGCTAGCAAAGATGCAATAGCACTTAGATTAAAATGTTACATGTATTTAAGTATTTTACACAGAAACACTATACAGCTGTATACCAAGTTTGGCCCTGCCCTAAGGTCAGAACCTCTGTCCCGGGGATCATGAAATTTATAATTTTGGTAGAGGCCTTCCTGCTCCACATCATGATGTATCTACTTTTTCTTACAAATGTGTGGTTCTAGAGAAGAAGATTTTTGAAAATTGGTCACGTTTTGGCAGTTTTTGCCCTGCCCCTTAGTCCTCAGGGGTACAGGAGACCTGAAATTAACAACTTATGTCCCATATGTCCTAAAGATGCTTCATACCAAATTTGAAAAAAATTGGAATGGTTGTTATCAAGAAGTTACAAATGTTAAATTGTTAACGCATGACGGACAAAGACGGATGCAGAACAATTGCAATAGGTCACTTGAGTGACTCAGGTGACCTAATGATAACCATTTCCTCATGAATGCGCTGCAATTGTGGACATCATAAACCTTGATAAATATAGTATGTCTATTCTAACTACTGGGAATTCCTGTAAGGGTGAGAAGAGGAGCAGACATTGTGCATATGACCACCACCTACAAGTCACCAAGCTGAAACTGAAGCTGAAGAAGAACTGGATTGAACCAACCACAAAGAGGCAGAAGTACAACCTCTGCCTACTGAAAAACCCAGCGACCAGATAAGATTTCAAACTGTCCCTCATCAACAAATACCAAGTGCTGCAAGAACTGCTTGAGGAAGAAGCTGAGCTAGAACACCACTGGCAAAAAGGTGAGAGAGACATTTACATCAACCTGTCATGAAGTAGTGGGCCTCAAGATACACAAAAAGATGGAATGGCTATTAGCAGACACATTGTGCAAGATACTGTAAACGTATTATATTTGGCGTGTACGATATTTGGCGGAAATCGTTTTTTCAACAAGTTAGCGTAGATTTGATTTAGCACATTCCTGAATTACTTTAAACATCTAGATTTACAGATGGCATTTAGCGATGTACTTGATTTAGCGGAAGCTGCGTTCCGCCAAAGACGCTAAATAGAATACACATCCAAATGTAATACATTTACAGTACAAGGCAGAAACAAAATAATGCAGCGGTAAACAGCCGAACAAGGACATCAAAGGCCAAAACACAAAAACACTTCACAAAAGCCAACAGCGAAGTGAAGAATAGTGCAAGAACAGACAAGCGGAAGTATGTAGACAGCCTGACAGAAGAAGCAGAGGAAGCCAGTAACAACATAATGCAGGTGTACGACATTACCAAAAAACTGTCAGGAAAGTGCAGCAGAACAGAGCGACCAATCAAGGACAAAGAAGGAAACACAGTCCAAGGAACAGAGCAACAACTGAACAGATGGGCAGAAAACCCCCTGACATCGATCCAGCAAACTGAGAACTACACATAAATTGTGGGCAACTAACGCGAGAGGAGATTAGGAAAGCCACCAATCTACTGAGGAACAGTAAGACTGCAGGACCAGACAACATCCCTGCAGAAGCTCTCAAAGCAAACCTGGAAACATCTGTAGAGATGTTCTACCCTCTTTTCATGAAGATATGAGAAGAAGTAGAGATACCAGCAGAAGGGAAGGAAGGTTACCTCATCAAGCTACCCACGAAAGGCCACCTAAGCAACTGTACAAACTACAGAGGAATGAAAGGTGAAGATAATGAACAGTGATTAATCTCATAACTCCTATAAGTAATACAAGACCGATAGTTGGGCAAACATGGAGCCCTGGACACTCCAGAGAGATGGGATCAGGTGCCTAGGAGGAGTAAACATCCCCTGTCATATAACGATTCTGTCAGTGCCAGGAAAGGCATTTAATAGGATCCTTCTCAAGAGAATGAAATGCACAGTTGACCCCCTCCTCCGAGACCAGCAGGCCGGCTTCCGCCAGAAGAGATCATGCATCGATGAGATTGCCACCTTGTGTATCATCGTTGAGCAGTCTTTAGAGTGGAACTCATCATTGTACATCAACTTCGTCAATTATGAGAAAGCGTTTGACAGCGTTGACTGCGAAACGCTCAGGAAGATGCTACACCAACTAAACTGGTCACCTTGATCAAGAACTCCTACAAAGGAAAGACCTGCTGAGTGGTCTATGGTAGACAGCTCACAGACAATTTTGGGGTGAGAACTGGAGTCAGTCAAGGTTGCCTTCTGTCACCTTTCCTCTTCCTCCTGGTGATCGACTGGATGTCAACAGCACACATAAGAAATGGAATACAATGGACACTATGGGATCCGCTTGATGACTTGAGCTTCGCTGATGACCTAGCCTTGCTTTCTCACAGATGCAGGACAAGACAACATATCTGAAAGCTACTTCTTCACAAAATGGTCTCAAGATCCATGAAGGCAAGACCAAGATCCCCAAGATCCACACGATAGTGAAGACCTAGTCATACTACATGAAACTGAGCTGGAAGAAGTCGACACATACCTGGGCAGCATCTTTAACAAACAAGGGGCACAGAGGCAGACGTCAGAGCAGGAATCGGCAAGGTGGTGTCGACTTGCACAAAGGTCAGGCTGTTCAACTCCAATGTCAAGTCAGTGCTTCTGTATGGAGCGGAGACATGGAGGACAACAAAGACCACCACCAGAAAAGTGCAGACATTCATAAATAGTTGCGTATTAAAAAGTGTACCAATCAACTGTTAACCAAAGACGAGATCCGGCGTAGAAGATGGGGATAGATTGGGCACACCCCGAGGAAACCAGTCAATAACATCACCAGACAGACACTCTCATGGAATCCCCAGGGAAAACGGAAGAGAGGACGGCCAAGAAACACCTGGCGACGCGACCTTGAGACAGATATCAAGAAGGGGCACACCTGGATTCAGCTATATAGGGCAGCCCAGGACCGAGGACTTTGGTAGACTGTTGTCGATAGCCTATGCTTCGAGAGGAGTGAATGAGCATACACTGCAAGTATGAACTGCAACACTTTACACCTGCATACTTTCGTGAAGTGCTAACACACCAAGTTTTCATGAAGTAAGCCGGGGTGAAGTGTCACAGTTCATACCCTCATGTATTTTCAAAAATGAAAGTTGGTTCTTAAATTAAATTCCCTTTAATCCTACAAAAGTGTAATTACATGTGTATACAGTAGTTGCCTCAATGTTCTAGGTCAGGTTTCAGTCATTAACTTTAATTATAATAATTTCAAAATTTTATACACATTCCATCCCTAAATCGTACAGTAACTGGTGTCTGTGACTAAATTTTGACAGTAACTCTGTCTCTCCAATAACTCCAGATTCTAATTGTCAGCATTTTACACTCAAACCAGCTAAGTTGTAAACACTATACGTTACATTCAACTAAAATAAATCCAAGATTTCTGACTCTTTCCCCCGCTTTTATATTGTGACAAGTGCGGGGGAGGGTCAGAGTGGGCTCCATATTGAAAAGTGGGAATTCAACGACACCAGCTATCGCCGTTTAAACGATAGAATTTTGTGTGTTTATGTGCTGATGTCACAGGTTTTTTTTAAGGTCTTGATTTCAAGGGTCTGGGCCATCCCAATTGGGAAAAATAGCGACATTTGCTTGAAATTGGGAAAAAAAATTCCATACAAAGATGTAGGGAGAAAACCAAACCAAAGCATTAAAGTATGATTGGACTCCTGACTTGCAATTTGGTCAAAGCTGCATGACCTTATTCAAATAATCAGAGGCCAAAAAATTAGGTTTACTTACAGACCCTGAAGCGTGCTACTAGACCTCGAAAGCATTTCGTTTCGTTCCGTGCAAACCGTTCACTGTTCCATGCAGACCGTTCAGCGTTTCATGCAAACCTTTCACCGTTCCATGCAAACTGTTCAGCATTCTGTGCAAATCATTTCGTGCAAGAATCGTTCCGTGCATGATCAAGCCACACCCATAGAAACGTGCAGATTGTTGAAACCACGCCCTTAAAAATGTACAGACCGTGCAAGTCATTTCCGCATGGGATGTAGGACAGGTAAACATTGTTGGGAATTTGACCAATTATTTCAAAATGTCTATAAAATAATCCGATACCACTTTCTCACCCTTGGTAGTTTCTAGCAAGTGCAGAGACAGGTGATATCTCTGCCCTCGTTATTTCTTCATTTTTATTATTTTTTTGTATATAGGAATAATTTTTTGTCTTGTTATATTTGTATGATCAAGTTTCTCTTTTTAAATAAAAAATACTTTCATCAATATCGTTTATTGGAACTCTCTACCTAATGCAAAGACTGAACTGTGTACAACTTGTATATTCTACGCAAATTCCAAGGTCCCCTCTCCCCCCCCCCCCCCTTTTTTTTTTACCACAATTAATAGAGGTCAGCTAATCCGGGGATTTGAAATTAACAATCGTACAAAAGGTGTGAAAACCGGTGGGGGCAATTGAAATATGACAAAAGAGGTGTTTATATCTTTTGTCTCTCAAAACTGAATGCAGTTTTCCATAGGTTTAAAATTAAGGCAAATGCAACAATCTAATTAAAATTGGATGTTAGATCTGCTCGCATATCGCATTATTTATTTTATCTTCATTTATATGATTTATTTCTCAATTTATCTCAATCATATTTTGATTGTTTCTTTTGGTTTTGTATCTTCCTTTCTTATCCAAGATGACAGGTTCTTATCGACTGGCTAATTCTATGTCTATAGATGCACCCCCCTCTCGCCCGAGAATATGTTCCAAGTCTTACGAGAATTTTTAAAATCAATTTATCTGTTGTCATACACGTATGTAAAAATGTATAGGTTTATTCGCGATCTGTCTTTGAGAAGAGGCCTGGAATATACAAATTGCACACTGACAAATCGAATGTACAAAAATAGCGATACAGACACACTTTTTCAATGAATTTAATAGAGCAATGAATAATAAAGTTAAATAATAAATATTCCATGACAAAACAATTTATGCATGTTTTTCCTTTATTTCCGATGTTCAAAAATATTCATTTCCTTTTATTCCAACGTGTTCGTACGTCATTAAACTATTCCTTGTTTAAACTAACCCCAGGATAAAACAAATAATGCCAGGGAAAAAATCAAAGCGTGCAGGTCATGCCTAGCATTTTGGCAGACCATTCACAACCCTCTCCCCGCCCAAAAATATTTCAATCTTCCCCGACGAGAAGTTTCTTAAAATCATTTTATCTGTTTTCATACATGTATATAAAATGTATAGGTTTATTCAACATCTGTCTTTGGCAAGAGACCTGGAATATACAAGTTGCAAATGTATTTTAACGACACTCAGAATGAATGTACAAAAATAGCGAAACAGATGCGACCATCTCATATTCAGTTTCAATGAATTTAATAGAGCAATGAATCAATAAAATTTGATTAATCAATATTCCATGACGTTATGATTTTTGCATATTGTTCTTTCTTTCCGAAATAAAAAAAATTCATTTGTTTCCATTCCAACGTGTTCATAAATCATTGATCATTAATAAGCAAAAATGAAATTTACCACATCGTACATGAGCAATGATTTTAAATGAATCATTATCATTTCTTTCTCAAACTTTTTTTTAATATCTAGAATACTGCAATTATATTGAAAATATTTGAACCAAATATTACCGAAAAAATCACAGCATGCAGGCCATGCCTACCGTTTCGTTCAGACCATTCACAAAGCGTGCAAGCCACTCCTACTAAGTAGTCAGCGTTTCGTGAAAAGCGTTTCATACAAACCGTTTACCGTTCCGTGCAGACCGTTCAGCATTTCGTGCAAACCATTCACCGTTCCGTGCAGATCGTTCAGCGTTTCGTGCAAACCATTCACCGTTCTGTGCAAAAATCATTTCATACCATTCCGTGCAAGTGGTGTAGTAGTACACTTCAGGGTATGTAACAATTTTGAAGCAAAATTGTAATATGTGGGCCTGTGAAGATTTTTGAACAAAAAGGCTACCATGCTTTGATTTGTTTTCATTGTTTGGGAATTTAAAAGCAAAAATTTGGAAAAATACCTGGTTTTTAAGCATTGGGAATGGGGTCTTATTTCAACTCCCTACAGATCCTAAAAAATCCCTGTGACATGCGCAAAGAAATCAAATGGCGAGGCGGTGACCTAATTCAAGTGATGCTTCATTTGTCGGTGTTAGGGCTATTTAAACGGCGATAGCATCGTATTAATCATGATCTATTTGTAGAATAATCTTCCAATCTAACTGAATCCTCGCAAAATGGAAGATTAGATCCGCAAAATAAAGTTGTAAGAGGTAGGTAAAGCAGCAACACCAGCTGGTGTCGCTGAATTCCCACTTTTCAATATGGGCTCCGCTCTGACTCTCCCCCGCACATGTCACAATATAAAAACAGGGGTAAGAGTCAGAGGAAGCTCAGATTACAATTCAACGTGATCTTTAAGTGACAAACTAGACTTGAACTCTGTTGTTTCTTCACCTCAAGCTTACGTAAGTCCTCTTCATACGTATCTCTGGACAGAAAGCTATCCCTCAGTGATGTCTCCTGAAGCGATATCTAAACAAAACAAAACCTATAATCATGCTCATGGTGCTGAATCTGTTTTGCGTTATGGATTAATGCTAATACAATGAAAATTAGGTGTGATATGTGTTTGATGGTTAGTAGTCATTTTAGCTATACTTGATATCTCAGTGTTTTACTAGCGATGGAAACAAAGTCTTTGATCACATTTATCAATACACTGTATGAAAACCTGAGAAAATTCGAACGGTAAACAATTCGCACTCACATCGTCGCTCAGCTTTTCAATGACAGACTTCTGGGTAAGAATAATATCTTGAAGCTGTTTTTGTACTAAAACATCTGAAGGAATTGAATCGTTACAATCGATGGCTGAGTTTCCCTCCTGAATCGTCACAGTTTCTGTAGGTGATGAGAAAGCCATGGTTAGGCATAGAGTATTCCGGAATATTTTAGTTAACATTCGAGATATTTTGACTATTTCAGTGCGTAATGCACTTCCTGCGTTCTAAAAAGCATTATTATGTCGCTGTCAGCAAAAAAATAGTAGGGCTTAATGCAATTTTTTTATGATAATAATAATCCTAAGGAATTCAGTATGTGACATAAACTATCGACTTAATTTAACGTTTAATTTAATTGTTGTTCTGGACGGATGTAAATGAATGACCTTTGAGAAAGTTGAAACTCTAGTGGACAAACAAAAGGTTTTTAAGCTGTACTCATTATAGCATGGATTGATTGCTGTCAGAAGGATGGAGTACGAAAATAATGGCCCATCAAAACATGGCCCATTAACTGTTGAATGTGTAGAGAACGGAGACATTGATTATGACCTCCTCAGTCCCAAGGACAGACAAAAACCATGTAAGTACATGTACAGCCTGTAAAAGTTAATTAAAAGATATGTTCACAATGCAGTGTTAATACAGGGCAAAGCCCTCTCACGGCCCAAAGGGCCGTGAGAGCGGAGCTCTCCCTATAGGTAACACATTTATACATGTTTAAAGGGAAAATATAGGAAAACAATGAAAAATTAAACCATACCTTTGGAACTTGAAAATTTTGGTACTAATGGCGTCGATTCGAATACTATCGCGTGGACATGTATTTCTCCATTTTGAATCTCGTCTACCCTAGTTCACGTCATTCTGAGATGTTACATAAAATTCGTAAAATCATGTAAATCTTATTTTCTTAATCATATATAATCACTCCACCATTAACGCCATGTTTGTTGTTGTGGTTCAAACGCTATGTTTGTAAATTTGCTAAATTACGAGGCTGAATATGACGTCACAATGTACTGTTTACATCAATTGCGTTATATTTCCCGCGTTCAATATATAGACGGATCAAATGTCCAAAATTAGGATGCTTTGATACAGCTCCGTCCGCGTGCTAACTTCAGGTTGTTTTTGTCCTGTTTTGGATATAGATACTAATGCCAAAACTTTTTTGCTTCGCCCTCAAACACGGTCATGCCGTAAAACATATTATGAACAATCTATTAAAACTTTAGAACCATTTATAAGCTTTAGATAATATGTTTTATGGCGTAAACAATACATTGTGACGTCACTAAATAACATGCAGTCATCCTCACATAATGTAGATTCAGATTGATCCAGACCTTGGCCCCTCCCCTGTTTGGGGTGCAATTGTTGGTCTTGGATCATTGTAAAGTCATTATTTTCTGTATATGAGCTTGCTGGCTCAGGTATCGCTTGTTTGATCTTCACTTTGATATTATATATTTATTGCCTGATAGGGAGTTAGATATGAAGATTTATTCACCCAAGAAAAATCATATTCCCCGAGGGCAACGCTTGGGTGAATAAATCATCATATCTCCCGAACATTCATGCAATAAATTGTTTATTATTCCGAAACAAAGCAAGACTACATAAGTGCATTTGAAATTAGAGTCCACTCATCTATACATGTATGTAGCTGAGATCGCCCTAACGGTAACACCACACCGTCAACGTACTAGAAGGTACAAACAACGAAATACAGTCATATGATAACCACTTTTTGTATTTCCGTTCTAGCTCCTTGAATGCTGATTTACTTGTTTGTTTTTGTATCAATCAAAACCAGGCAATTTAACTGTGCATCAGAGACCCACATATTTTGTGCCTTACGAACTATGAAAGTACAATGACTCGGATTTAAATTGTGACATCACAATAAACTTTGTCTACCTTGACGCTAAATTTATGGAAAATACACGAGGCTGCTCAAGGGATGAAATATGATGGGGAGATATGATGTTTGAGAGGGAGATGTGAAGTTTTGTCATCCCTGGTACATGACTGTCTAAACCAATCAGATTACGCGTTGTATAGAATTCTCATACTGAGGTATAATAGTAACATTTAATCCTTGTTGAATTTTTAGGCATGCCTTGGTTTGGTCTAGACATTGGTGGCACACTTACCAAGTTGATCTACTTTGAGCCAAAAGACTTTACAGAGCTGGAGGAGGAACAGGAGAAAGAGACGGCCAAAACTATACGAAAGTATTTGGTAGGAAACACGGCATATGGGACCTCAGGGATACGAGATGTTCATCTAGTAATGAAGGACCAATTGATTGGGGGACGCAGGGGAAGTTTGCATTTTATTCGGTTTCCAACCAGTAGCATGGAGGGGTTCATAGACTTGTGCAAAGCTAAACACTTTAACACTTTAGTGACAGAGATTTGTGCAACAGGAGGAGGAGCATACAAATTTGAAGAAGACTTTATAAAGGTTACATAAGAATTATAACTGCTATACATAGAGTTTCCAACACATCTGTATACCCCTGATACCTCTGCAGGTTGACATCGTGTATAAAAGATATTATGTCAATAGGATTGACTGTAGTATTGGTTTACATGTATGTGTATGAATCAGGCAACTCATATTTAATGTACATAACAAATTTATCCTTTTCAGGCAGTAGGCCTTCGTCTTCATAAGTTTGATGAACTAGAGTGTCTTTTGAAAGGAGTACACTACATAGACAGACACAATGAAAAAGAGTGTTACTATTGGAAGTACCCAGAGGACCCTGATAAATGCCAAAAAGTCCCATTTGACTTTAGAGACCCTTACCCTTATTTGATCGTGAATATAGGATCAGGAGTTAGCATCTTGACTGTCCATGGACCAAATAATTACCAGAGAGTCAGCGGAACAAGGTTAGTATTTGGAGAATGTTTGAGACTACAGTAAAACATGCTTATAACTAGCTGCAATAATATAGCCCTCTCCCTTTTTTTCGGGGGGGGTGGGGGGGGGGGGGGGGGGGGGGGGGGGGCTACATCATTGATATAGCGAATTCATGCTTATCACGAAATTATATATATATATATTCCCTAATGAGAGGAAAATAACAAAAATTGTATTTGATAAATGAAGTTTGGTAATGTAGCAAACTGCTTCTGGATGTTCGTTTATGACAATGATTTACTGTAATACATTAATATGACCGAATTTGTAGAAATAGAATAAACATTTAGTCACATAGAATTAATTTACACGATGTACTGACATGTATATCCGGATATTTCCAGTAATTAAGTTGAGATGATGATTTTTACAGTTTAGGAGGAGGCACCTTCCTGGGGTTGTGCTGTTTATTGACCGGATGTCAAACATTTGAGGAGGCAATCGACCTGGCATCTCGAGGTGACAACAAGAAAGTGGATAAACTTGTGAGGGATATCTATGGGGGCGATTACGAGAAGTTCAAACTGAGCGGCGACACCGTGGCCAGCAGGTACACTTATGTTATTTGTCTTGCCTTTATTTTGAGGTGTTCAGTGTGTGACTGTAATGTCTGTTTTGATCAGTGTGTGTGACTGTAATGTCTGTTTTGATCAGTGTGTGTGACTGTAATGCCTGTTTTGATCAGTGTGTGTGACTGTAATGTCTGTTTTGATCAGTGTGTGTGACTGTAATGTCTGTTTTGATCAGTGTGTGTGACTGTAATGTCCGTTTTGATCAGTGTGTGTGACTGTAATGCCTGTTTTGATCAGTGTGTGTGACTGTAATGTCTGTTTTGATCAGTGTGTGTGACTGTAATGTCTGTTTTGATCAGTGTGTGTGACTGTAATGTCTGTTTTGATCAGTGTGTGTGACTGTAATGCCTGTTTTGATCAGTGTGTGTGACTGTAATGCCTGTTTTGATCAGTGTGTGTGACTGTAATGTCCGTTTTGATCAGTGTGTGTGACTGTAATGCCTGTTTTGATCAGTGTGTGTGACTGTAATGTCTGTTTTGATCAGTGTGTGTGACTGTAATGTCTGTTTTGATCAGTGTGTGTGACTGTAATGCCTGTTTTGATCAGTGTGTGTGACTGTAATGTCTGTTTTGATCAGTGTGTGTGACTGTAATGCCTGTTTTGATCAGTGTGTGTGACTGTAATGTCTGTTTTGATCAGTGTGTGTGACTGTAATGTCTGTTTTGATCAGTGTGTGTGACTGTAATGTCCGTTTTGATCAGTATGTGTGACTGTAATGCCTGTTTTGATCAGTGTGTGTGACTGTAATGCCTGTTTTGATCAGTGTGTGTGACTGTAATGCCTGTTTTGATCAGTGTGTGTGACTGTAATGCCTGTTTTGATCAGTGTGTGTGACTGTAATGTCTGTTTTGATCAGTGTGTGTGACTGTAATACCTGTTTGTCGGCCCAAATCTGACAAATAATTTGTAGGATGGATAAATTTGAAACATGGGCAATTTGTTATGCTAGTAGAAAATCATGTGTGGTATTTATAAACCCATACCTTCACCTAGACCAGGTTAAAAAGGTAAAATTTGAAATCATGAAATAGAAATGACATTTGGAAAATTCCTTAGAGAATTATGAATTATTATGAATTATGAATGACTGAGGAGGCTTACACTCATACTGGTGTTGTAGAAATTTATAGAAAGCAGGTGAGGAGGATGACCGATTTTCCTCATTATGACTCTGATTTATCACTGTCTAATATTTCTGAATAAATCTAAATCATTCATCTGAACTTCATTTTAATATTTTTTATGCCCCTGACACAAAGTGATCGGGGCATTTAGTTTTACCCTTGTCCATCCTTCTGTCCTTCCAAGACACCCAGTTTTCAGAACTTATTTTCTAAACGCCTTGAGATATTGAACTGATTTTTGGTATGCAGGTGTATATTGATGAGTTACAGATCAAGTATGAGTTTTGTTCCTGTTCGTTGATGTGAATGCCACATTCAATGCTACGTGTATAATTCGAAGGATTTCCTACATTTATTTTAAACAATATTTTATTTTGGTAATTCATAATAGGGTTGGACAGCAGCCACTGCCCTATATAAGTCCTTTCCTACATTTGACTTTACTGCAAGCAGGGGCATTCGTGTCGTGCTGACACATCTAGTTTGATAATAAAATTACATATAGATTACAATCTTTAGTCACAAGAGAGACAGAGAAATCTGGTAGAGGACCAGTAACGTTGCTTGGGTACTCATCCTCTGGACCAGTGACTTAGAATACTAAGCTGTCATCCTCTGGACCAGTGACTTAGAATACTAAGCTGTCATCCTCTGGACCAGTGACTTAGAATACTAAGCTGTCATCCTCTGGACCAGTGACTTAGAATACTAAGCTGTCATCCTCTGGACCAGTGACTTAGAATACTAAGCTGTCATCCTCTGGACCAGTGACTTAGAATACTAAGCTGTCATCCTCTGGACCAGTGACTTAGAATACTAAGCTGTCATCCTCTGGACCAGTGACTTAGAATACTAAGCTGTCATCCTCTGGACCAGTGACTTAGAATACTAAGCTGTCATCCTCTGGACCAGTGACTTAGAATACTTAGCTGTGAACACTACATTTAAGGATTTGACATTTCTAACAATTTCTTTAAAATTATTTTTTCATCTCCTTGATATGAAGAGTTCTTGTATGATTTCCAAAAAAGAATTTAAGTTTTTTTTATTACTTATACATGTAGTAATTTTACCCTACTATGTATGTCGGCCTGGGCAGCTCAGTGGATATATCACCTATTTAGTATTATAAAGATCTTGGGTTCGATACCCAATTATTCAAAAACAAAATCACTCCTTCTTTGCTACAGTATTTAGTCTCTTTATACACTTATTGTGATGCGTACGATCTTGCTTCACATTTTTACTTGCAACAATCAGGAACTATCAAAATATGCTAACTCTAAAACAGACATGGTAATATACCCCAATATTTTTTGTAGAAAGGATCGAGGTAGAATAAGACTGAATTGTGTCTGAAATGTCATGAAAATCATATATTCTTGAGGAAAGTTGTGTCAGTCCTTAATGCTCAAATCTTATTGAACATGGATAAGAATTACCTTCAAGTTTAGCTATCATTGAAATCTTTAAACGAGTATTATGAAATACTTTGAAATGCATATAATATCTTTATACAATGTACATGTAACTTATTTTCAGCTTTGGACACATGAATCAAGCTGAGAAAAGGGAGAAAGCTAGTAAAGAGGATCTAGCTCGAACAACGCTGATTACACTGACCAATAACATAGGCTCCATTGCTCGGATGTGTGCTCAGACTCAGGTATGTTTAATAAGAACAATGCTGATTACACTGACCAATAACTTAGGCTCCATTGCTCGGATGTATGCTCAGACTCGGGTAGGTTTAATAAGAATTTGTCCCCAAATGCAGTTGTTCTAAGTCAATAAGCAATGGTTTTCCAGCCCATTGTCTAGTGTTTCTTTATGCAGCCTTTTGTTTTGTCACTGCAGTTTGATTATCACTGAGGGATAAATCTATGAAACTGAAATGACTGTGAAAGGAAAATCATTTTAACATGAATTAAATATGGAAATAAAATTTGTGAATATTAAACAACCATTCTCTCCTATGGTTGCCATGACAATGAATCAAAAACTTTGGAAACTAGTGTTTATGAGCTACTTTTAGCCTTTGTGACTTTTTGCTGCTCACAAGCATTACCATATAAAAAACAAACAGACACAAATTTCAAACTGACATAAAGGCTCGCTTTTTCAATTTATAATGCACACATATTAAATACTTTTATTGAAAGCAAATTTTATTAGAAATGAATTCAAGGGTGCAATTGTGATCATATTTGGTTATGACCAAACTTGTATCTGTGATACCATTGAACAGTTAATGATATTTAGAGGGTCTTCAATGCCAGAATTGAAAAAAAAAATGTTTTGCATATATAATTTGTATACAATAAGTACCATTGCTATGATAACTGAAGTTCAGGTATACAGATATTGGTCTTCATAGCTTTCTTGAAATAAAATGAGAAAATTCACATTATTTTCAAACTTGTTGACTCGACTCCATAGCGTAACCGAGGTATGGTTACAGAGAATGGGTGTTCATATAGAATGAAGAGATTTTCATTCAGAAAAGTGAAAATGATCAGGCCCCAAGACCATAAACTGAGAATAGACTTAAGTCAAAATTTTGATAAGTTATATCTTAAGATTTATCTAGCACAGATGTTTAAAAAAAAAACTGCAGGTTTATAAAAAAAAAATTCAAATGCAAACATGTCTGGAAAATTTTATTTGTTTATGAAAAATGTTTCGAAAGCTAGCTGGATTTGAAATTTAGACTATTCTCAGTTTATGGTCTTGAGTCCAGGCTATATATATATACAGTACTTAAACAATATGAAAATGTGCTGAAAACAAATCCTTGAATTTTTTAACCACAAAGAAGAGAAATATCTGTTGAGCACAAAAAATAAACCCATGAAATAATGCTGTGTACACCCATGTTATCACTGCAATTCAAAACCTTGAATTTAAAATAGCATTAAATATAACCTAACCATGACAATTAAATAGATTGCATGACCAATGGCATGAATTTAACACACACTGCATGAAAATTGATTTCGATAAAAAGACGGTGAAATTAAATCTGCTACAGTGAATGAAACTTAGTCATAATAATAGATATATAGAATGATAGATATATAGAATGATAGATATATAGAATGATAGATATATAGAATAATAGATATATATAGAATATAGATATATAGAATAATAGATATATAGAATAATAGATATATAGAATGATAGCTAGATATATAGAATAATAGATATATAGAATAATAGATATATAGAATGATAGATATATAGAATGATAGATATATAGAATAATAGATATATAGAATGATAGATATATATAGAATATAGATATATAGAATGATAGATATATAGAATAATAGATATATAGAATGATAGATATATAGAATGATAGATATATAGAATAATAGATATATAGAATGATAGATATATATAGAATATAGATATATAGAATGATAGATATATAGAATAATAGATATATATAGAATATAGATATATAGAATGATAGATATATAGAATGATAGATATATAGAATATAGATATATAGAATGATAGATATATAGAATAATAGATATATAGAATGATAGATATATAGAATGATAGATATATATAGAATATAGATATATAGAATGATAGATATATATAGAATATAGATATATAGAATGATAGATATATAGAATAATAGATATATAGAATAATAGATATATAGAATAATAGATATATAGAATGATAGATATATATAGAATATAGATATATAGAATGATAGATATATAGAATAATAGATATATAGAATAATAGATATATATAGAATAATAGATATATAGAATGATTGATATATAGAATGATAGATATATATAGAATAATAGATATATAGAATGATAGATATATAGAATAATAGATATATAGAATGATAGATATATAGAATAATAGATATATAGAATAATAGATATATATAGAATAATAGATATATAGAATAATAGATATATAGAATAATAGATATATATAGAATAATAGATATATAGAATGATAGATATATAGAATAATAGATATATATAGAATATAGATATATAGAATGATAGATATATAGAATAATAGATATATAGAATAATAGATATATAGAATGATAGATATATATAGAATATAGATATATAGAATAATAGATATATAGAATAATAGATATATATAGAATGATTGATATATAGAATGATAGATATATATAGAATGATAGATATATAGAATATAGATATATAGAATGATAGATATATAGAATAATAGATATATATAGAATAATAGATATATAGAATGATAGATATATAGAATAATAGATATATATAGAATAATAGATATATATAGAATGATAGATATATAGAATGATAGATATATAGAATAATAGATATATAGAATAATAGATATATATAGAATAATAGATATATAGAATGATTGATATATAGAATGATAGATATATAGAATGATAGATATATAGAATATAGATATATAGAATGATAGATATATAGAATAATAGATATATATAGAATAATAGATATATAGAATGATAGATATATAGAATAATAGATATAGATAGAATATAGATATATAGAATGATAGATATATAGAATAATAGATATATAGAATGATAGATATATAGAATGATAGATATATAGAATATAGATATATAGAATGATAGATATATAGAATAATAGATATATATAGAATATAGATATATAGAATGATAGATATATAGAATAATAGATATATATAGAATAATAGATATATACAATAATAGATATATAGAATGATAGATATATAGAATGATAGATATATATAGAATATAGATGTATAGAATAATAGATATATAGAATGATAGATATATAGAATAATAGATATATAGAATATAGATATATAGAATAATAGATATATAGAATGATAGATATTATATAGAATATAGATATATAGAATGATAGATATATAGAATGATAGATATATAGAATGATAGATATTATATAGAATATAGATATATAGAATGATAGATATATAGAATGATAGATATATAGAATGATAGATATATAGAATAATAGATATATATAGAATATAGATATATAGAATGATAGATATATAGAATGATAGATATATAGAATATAGATATATAGAATAATAGATATATAGAATAATAGATATATAGAATGATAGATATATAGAATAATAGATATATAGAATGATAGATATATATAGAATATAGATATATAGAATGATAGATATATAGAATGATAGATATATAGAATGATAGATATATAGAATAATAGATATATATAGAATATAGATATATAGAATGATAGATATATAGAATGATAGATATTATATAGAATAATAGATATATAGAATAATAGATATATAGAATGATAGATATATAGAATGATAGATATATAGAATAATAGATATATAGAATGATAGATATATAGAATAATAGATATAGATAGAATATAGATATATAGAATGATAGATATTATATAGAATAATAGATATATAGAATAATAGATATATAGAATGATAGATATATAGAATGATAGATATTATATAGAATAATAGATATATAGAATAATAGATATATAGAATTATAGCTAGATATATAGAATAATAGATATATAGAATGGGTATAACATGAATACAACACTGTATATTGATATTATTATGATCTCTATTATTTATATATATCAAGGGGACCGAGATGTTCCAAGGGCCTGTAGTGATACCTTAAGTCACAATAGAGTAATTATACCCCCCGCAACAAAGTTGTAGGAGGGCCGGGGTATACCCATTATTAGTGGAATCGGGTTGTCCGTCTATCTGTCCGTCTGTAGAAGCAATGGTTTCCGGGCTCTAAAGCATTATCCTTTCCACCTACAGTCACCATATCATACGTATGGACTACCCATGGGACGAAGATGTTCCCTATCGATTTTGGGGTCAAAAGGTCAAAGATCAAGTGCACTGGACATCGAAGTAGCAATATGGTTTTGGGCTCTTAAGCGTTATCCTTTTCATCTACAGTCACCATATCATAGAGGGGACGAAGATGTTCCCTATCGATTTTGAGGTCAAAAGGTCAAAGAAATTTACACTAATTACGCGGTCGCTTAAAAAGCGTGTAAATTTCCCACACTCGTATAGTTATAAATATTTGATATAATATATATCGTATTTACATGTAGTTATTGCATATTTTTCCCCCATACATAATGTTGGATGTGGAAAATGTGTAAATAACCATGCACTTTTACAGTACAGATTCAACCACTATAGATGAGTTAATATGGTATCGTAATGCATTGTTTCTGTGTGTCTGTTGTCTGTCTGTTCATCCATCAGATTTGAAGGATAAGATACTAATAAGGCTAGGATAATCAAACCTGGTACATGTCCCCTCTGGTGAGAGGAAGTTGCCTGTTGTTTCTCATACTTTCGTTGGTAATCATGAAGGAAAACAGTTCGAATCAGACTAGGGTCATCAAACTTGCTGTACATGTTCCCCATGGTTTTGTTGCCAAATATAATATTTTGAAAAGTAATTAATTAATAAATATTTGTTCTTCTCAAGTTATGCTTTGTAGAATGAAATCTTTCTTCTATTAATGGATACTTGACAAAGCCATCTTAAAACTGACATCACATATATTGGAGAAAAGGTTAGAAAAGCGAGCCGTGTCTGAGTCATTGTTTGACCATTTTCAGAATGATATCCTTGCTCTCATTACTACTGCTTTATTGAATATGATTGTCATGTATTTTGGATGTGTATATTTTGTAGCGTGAGCATTGCTCTTGTTTGATTTAGATCAACAAAATTCTTGAAGAGTATTAGACATTTTACACGTTTTGAGTTTGTGGATCGAAGACGTATAACAAATAAATGGTAAAACTACATCTAAAATCATTATGCTTTAAGGTGAAGTACACTATAATTGTATGGGAATCTGTTGACCAGTTCTTCTATCCTGGATCACAAGTTTGCTCTCTATTATCAGAATGTATAGAGAAGGATGTGGATATGACACAATTTTTTTTAAGTTCCTCGTGCACCTAGATTACTGTAGAAATCTTGCGTCTTATGTTCCAACTTTCTTGTTACATCTATTAAGCACTACCAGTAGATGATTTACAGTATTGACTCCATTTAATCTAATTAATGTCTGCATTTCAGGTGTCAAAGAGGGTAGTATTAATATTGCCTCTTTTTAATCCACTTGTTAGAGTTTAGAGAGAGTAGTATTGTCTCCATTTAATTGAGCTAATGTCTGGATTTCAGGGTTTAGAGAGGGTAGTATTTGTGGGAAACTTTCTACGTGTGAACACAATTTCCATGAAACTCCTGGCCACGGCAATGGACTATTGGTCGAATGGCGCTTTGAAAGCCCTGTTCTTGGAACATGAGGTAAAAATATATTAATTGATGATAACATTAATGAATCAATTTATTTTCATGTTTATGAAAGGAGAGGAGACATACTGATTTGTACCTGTCGGTTGGTAGATCAAGACTAAGTGTGTGTTGTCCACTTGATATCGTAGAACCCTTTCATTGACAGATGTCAAATTTAATGGCCATGCATATACTGTAAATGCGGATATGTCGGTGTGTTGTTAGTTATGCACATTTCCTATACGCTAAACGTATACCACACGTAGGGTTTAATTACACAAGGTCAGTATCATCCACAAATCACATATTGAACTATGGGAGGAATACACATGGAGGTAATTTTACATGAAAATCTTAATGAAGTCATGTATGTAATGCAAATACAGTCCCTGAAATATTCTACTTTACCATTTTTCCACTTGCTAAGTTTGCGCTCTCCATGCGTTCACTGTGCGCTCTCCATTTACAGTTTTGCATTCACAAACTGTGCGTTCACCGTTCACTGTCATTCGGAACACCAAAGTAAAAGGATCGATCTCCATAGCAAGGAAAAAGGAACGCGTGTGTAAGAGTGAAAGTAAACTTTCTGAATGAGAGAAGAATGTAAGAGCCTGCAGTTATGAATTCAACCCTTATACATGCCCCTACATGTAGCAAAGAACGAGCACTGGTACATGTACAATTAAAATGAAGCAGTTTCAGTTAATAAATATTACACACACCCCACCCCACCCCCACTCCCTCTGAATTATCATTTTCAAGTTTTTCCTAGACCTTTAATTTAAAAATTAAAAACGATGCTACATTTCAATGCACATTCATGATTTCTGATTATTTTACACCTATAATAATATATATTTATGAAAGACATTGTCAATAAATGTATTTAGTCCTTTCCCCAAATTTGAAATTTTTGTATCATTTGTCTCTATCTTATGCCAATTGAAAATATTACATAGAGAGTACATGATTTGTCTTTTTTTTTATGCAAAGAAAGTGTGTCACACCCTGATGATTGCTGATAGTCTAGTTCTACAAATCATGGTGTAAGAAAAACACCCTATATTAGCTTTTCATGAGTGTATTATGTACCGTTTGTGGTACTCTTGTTTGTTTAATGCATCTATCTTGACTCCTAGGTAGCTTTCTGGGATGTTTTTAATTGCATGTAATCCAAATTTTAACGACTGTGCTCGTAAATTTTGAAGTCATGTACACCTGTCAATTCTTGATGTTGCTAAATTGATAACTACTATAGACTTATCTTTTCTTCACATACATTGTATATACTCATGTATTAAGACATTAAATACTGCGTATCTTAGGCAAAATGTAATGCATGAAGTATACCAAGTAGCTGCAGAACTGCAGTAGGTAGCTCTCTGAAAAAATATTCTGACGTCACAATATTTTTTCAGAGAGCTACAGTTCTGCAGCTATATTGATACTAAATTGAAAGTAAATAGATATTTAGAAAGAACAGGTAGTCCTCTACCAAAATTGTAAATTTGATGATCCCAGGGGTAGGGGTTTTGGTATCAGGTTGGGGCCAAAATGTTCAGTTATTGAATGTGTGAACAACAGACATTTTTAACTTCTTCTTGATAACTACAGGTATCATTCCAATTCTTCTCAAATTTGGTATGAAAGATATTTGGAACAAGGGGAACATATATTGTAAATTTCAGGATTCCTGCACCTCTGGGGCCTTAGGGGCGGGGCAAGAACTGTCCAAAATAGACCAATTTTGAAAAATCTTCTTCTCAAGAACCACACACATGTAAGAAAAACTAAATACATAGTGATGTAGAGCAGGAGGGCCTCTACCAAAATTGTAAATTTCATGATCCCCGGGATACATGTAGGAGTTCTGACCCCAGGGTGGGGCCAAACTTGGTATATAGTGTTTATGTGTAAAACACTTAAATAACATCTTCTATAGTGCTATTGATACTAAATTGAAATTAAATGGATATAGAGCAGGTAGTCTTTTACCAAAATTGTAAATTTGATGATCTTCAGAGTAGGGGTTCTGACCCCAGGGTGGGGCCAAAATTAGTATATAGTATTTATGTGATAATGTAAGTTTGCTGATACTTTATAAAATCTGAATGCATACATGTACTTAGGAATAGCAGAAAAAGATGTACAAAAATGGTGAATTTCACAACCCAGAGTTATGACTTTAGGATGGGTCCAAATTAGTCATATATTTTGATGTTTTAATGTTAATGCACCTATTGTTTAAAGCCTTTCATTAGTGTATGCACTTTTTAGGACAGTGAAGTTTTAAGAACACATCTTGTTTCATACTGTTGCTGAACATTAGAATTTAGCTTACATATTCAGAACAGGAAATTTTTTGCTAGATTTTATAGCCTGTGGGAGTAGTGATACTTTTTCACTAGTATTCAGGTGACCGATAAGGCCTGTAGGCCTCTTGTTATTAGCTCACTTGAGCTGTTTTGATCACCCGTTGTTGGTCATCTGTCCATCTTTCTGTAAACGTTTTAGCTCACCTGAGTTGAAAGCTCAAGTGAGCTTTTCTGATTACCAATTGTCCGCCGTCCGTCTTTCTGTAAACTTTTCACATTTTCAATTTCTTTTCCACAACCACTGGGCCAATTTCAACCAAACTTAGGAAAAGCATCCTTGGGTGAAGGGCTTTCAACTTTGTTCAAATGAAGGGCCATGCCCCCTTCAAAGGGGATTGAGATAATCACTATAGAATGCAAATATATGGTGGGGTCATTTAAAAATCTTCTTCTCAAGAACCAGTGGGTCAGAAGAGCTGAAATTTACATGAAAGCTTCCTTACATAGTGCAGATTCAAATTTGTTAAAGTCATGACCCCTGGGGTAGGTTGGGGTCACAATAGGGGATGAAAGTTTTACATGCGAATATATAGGGAAAATCTTTAGGCCACAGTTTTTTTATTTCTTGGTTTACGGATCAGCCGACCCTAATTTCTGGGGAATCGGAAAAAAAATAAAATGCAAATTTCTACTTTTTTTTTAAATTCCGCCGATTCTACCCAACATGTCAAATCGAAAATAAAAATAAAATGCATTTTCAATTTTACGAATAAAAAATTGTGAAACGCAAATGTATTGATTTGTATTTGGTAATCACTATTCGTTTTGCGAAATATCTTTATTCCGTATTTTTAAAAACCCTGTAAACAGATGTAAACATGTATGACAGTAACGATACCTATATCGTTCTTGTCGACGAAACAGATGCCAGATGGCATTTCATCATGGAAAAAAGGAATTGATAGAAATATATATTTCTCATACATATGGCAGTATTCTTGCTGCTAACATAACACAATATGCAGTGCTATTTGGGTGTTTAAAGATGAGAGGAAGGTACGGTTGTTAGCGACTTTACTAAACTGGATGTTCTATCGTTAAATTGATAATGTTCTACGGACCCGGTTTGAGTGTGGTGAGGGCCTGTACCAAGACACAGTTAGATTATTCTAACTAGTGACTTTATACCAGAGCAGTACATGTCATAATAAATGTATTTGAATACATGTACGTGCATCTCTGCCGTCAAAAATCCTAACAGGGAATAGTTCTAACAGTGTGAGAAATTGTTAGGTGCTTTTGATATTATAATGAACGCCTGTAAAAAAAAAAATATGACCAGATAAAACTCAGAAAGGTAATATGCATATTTCTCGTAAATTAGTATACCTTGTGTAGTGGTGGAAAGAATTTGAGTATCAAATAAAAATGAAAAACAAGAAACATTTCTTTCAAAAAGATGGTAGATAATTCCATGGGCATGTCTATGTGGGGAAAATGGGGTTAAAAATTATTTCATAGGGTATAAACATTCTGAAATTAAAAATGGAATTACTACATACAATTGTAATTTAGTGCTTATATTAATTTTTTTTCTTTATATTTACAATTTGTAAATGTAAAATCTTTATTGAGCTTATACAGTAAAATTACTGAACAACATTATATAAATACTGGATACTTTACAACATCAAAGAGATATGACCTTATACATTCTCCGCTTATGTTCTACCAAAGTGTAACATAGATACATATATATAGTTATACACTGAATTTTAAATTGCATTTTTTTTCAAAATTCATATTAACATACTAGTCACTCTAAAGAATTTTTTATCTAATATTTTTTAAACACATGTTAATATTGTTTATTTGTACTCACGAAATAATGTTAATGATTTATTGAAAATAAAACAACGATAGATATTAAAAATGTTTATTTTATTTTTATTTTTATTTCTTCTGACCGAACCTAAATTTTATTTTTAAAATCCGTGAACCAATAAATTAAAAAAATTGTGGCCTTACACATCTTCTCAAGAACCACTGGGTCAGAGAAGTACAAATTTACATAAAGCTTCCTGACATAGTGCAGATTCAAGTTTGTTAACATCATGGCCCGAGTGTGTGTGTGTGGGGGGGGGGGGGGGGGGGACACAATAGGGATCAAAGTTTTACATGCAAATATATAGGGAAAATCTTTATATATGGACCAAAGTGACTCTGAAAGTGAGTGATGTGGCCCATGGACTTCTTGTTGTAGGATACACTGTACATGTATATTACTCTAAAACATATCAAACATAAACATTAACGACTGGTTTAACATTTTACTGACTCCATTAATGTGCTGTAAAACATATCAAACATAAACATTAACGACTGGTTTAACATTTTACTGACTCCATTAATGTGTTGTAAAACATATCAAACATAAACATTAATGACTGGTTTAACATTTTACTGACTCCATTAATGTGTTGTAAAACATATCAAACATAAACATTAACGACTGGTTTAACATTTTATTGCAATGACTTCATTAATGTGTTGTAAAACATATCAAACATAAACATTAATGACTGGTTTAACATTTTACTGACTCCATTAATGTGTTGTAAAACATATCAAACATAAACATTAACGACTGGTTTAACATTTTACTGACTTCATTAATGTGTTGTAAAAATGTGTGACCATGAAACCAGAATCAACTTCCTCAGATCTGAAGACATACGTCAGTTATTTCCTAAAAGAAAATTTTTTCCTGGACTTTTTTTTTCATGAATTCAATAATGAAACCAGCATTAACATCCTCAAATCTGAATACGGAGTCTTGTTATTATACCCCCCCCCCCCCCCCCCCCCCCCCCGAATGAAGTTCTGGGGGGGTATATATGAATCACTCTGTCCGTCCGTCTGTCTGCAGATTCGTGTCCGGGCCATAACTTCTTTGTTCTTTGACTTAGGCATACCATATTTGGCACACAGGTGGATCACCATGAGACGATGTGTCGAGTACTTTCATGACCTCTATATGAGATTGACCCTTGACCTCAAGGTCAAAATTAAAGGTTTTTACAATGGATTTGTGTCAGAGCGATGACTTCTTTGTTCTTTGACATGGGCATACCATATTTGATACATGAGTGTATCACCAGGAGACGATGTGTCGGATAACTTCATGACCTTGAACTTTGACCTCAAGGTCAAAATTGATTATAGGGCTTTGACATACATGTAGTCATACCATAAGACATGGGTGTATCACCATGAGACTATGTGTCATTTACATTTATGACCTCTTTATGACCTTGACCTTTGATCTCAAGGTCAAAATTATAGGTTGATGCCATGGATTTGTGTTCGGACTATATCTTCCATTTTCTTCTACAAAGGCATACCATATTTTTACATTCTGGAAAGAGGTAATTTATACCTATATTAACAACACCCTTTGGGAGATTGGGGTAAGCAGGGGGTATTCTTAGTGAGCATTGCTCACAGTACCTCTTGTTCATTATTGAATTTACAAGGTTCTCTAAACGCCAAATAAATTTTTGGCAAAAATAGATAGTTTCTTTTATTTATAAGTCAAAATAGTGGGTTGGAATCAAATATTTTGATTTAGGCCCAATGAACTGGACTCAGTTTCTCCTGGCTATGTTGGTGCTATAAGATTGTCTGATGGTTTCATTATCATTGCAGGGCTACTTTGGTGCTATGGGTTGCCTAATGGAGTATGTTGGGTCAAGTGGTTCACTAAGCTTTGACAAACCTCAGCAAACTGACAATGAAGCATCCCAAAGGGATCCTGTGTAACACAGAATATTGAACATTATCAAGCACCTGCTATCGTGGTTATTATATCATTAAGAGTATTACAAACAATATATATATAATGTTTGCATGTCATTGGATATGTCTTCAAAGTTATGCATAATTATATAATTTATTTCAATGATTCCAGATTGTAATTCAGTGTAATCTGTATTAGAAAACCATTATGTTTAATCATATGATGATATGAAATAGTATAAATGATATGCAAAAAGTTTTTATATGTCACTATTTGGGCTGAAACGATATGCCTCCTCCACAGTACGATACATATTGCAATACTTATGCCATAAATCAATACCTTCAATACGATACAATTTACAGAAGAAACCAATAATGACATTGAAGAAAAATTTAATTACCAATATTCGAAATCTTAATTTCAAAAGCAGTGTTCCCAAACTGCCAAACGGTAAGATATGCCTGTTGGATCTATAGTTTAAACTGATAAAGTTCATTATTATCAGACTCAAGGCAATTAAACAACAGTCTGAAAGTTATTCGACGCTATTTTGCCCCTCATGCAGGTAAAAATATTAAGTACAGGCTGCATGAGCCTGATGTATTTTACTGAACCCGTTTTTAATAAATGTATGGAACCAAAAATCAAGGCAATGAATCGAACATTGAATCGAGTGTTTATATTGAACAGTGTCAATATTTCGGTGAATCGTTTCAGCCCTATAGTCACCATTAACTCTAAATTCATTATATTAGAAAAGTGCCAATCTCCACAAGATTTGTATATACATGTATCAGATCATAAGAACATAAAGTATTATAATATACAAGTAATTGTATTGGATGGTTAACACCATGTACCACAGCTAAAACATGGGTAATGATTCCCCATGGTGTTTTGATTTACTAGGGATTTAAGTTAAACATAAAATGAAAATTGTAGATTTTATGCCATAGAGATGGATATGAATGTTGACGATGCTGTTTGATTAATTGTATGTAAAATCACTTAAGTGTTAATAGATTAAGGAATAGAGAGATTGTACATTATTTTGTTGATGAAGATCGACTTATCATTTCTTGGAGTGGAATTCAGGGTATGACTACAAGCAATGGATGATAAGTGATTTTATAGTTATTTTGAAAAATATTTGTGTATAAGTAATTAGCTTTATGAAGGGTGAGGTTTACAGGGGATCACAAGTAATTTTAGCCATAAGAGGTTATTTTATCTTCATTTTTAGAACAAAATGTGACATTGTATTGAATACTATAGTATTTTAATACACAAATTTTAAATGTGCTTGAAATCATACCATTATTTCCATTAAAATTACAGAATATATATATTGTATTAAATTTGAATTTATCATTCAATTGAAGATGTGCATATTTATTATTACAGGGTGTATTTGGCCTATGTACATTAATCATATTCAGTGCATATAATCACTTTTGGGACCATTATGCGCCTGTATTAGAATTTTCATCAGCTTTCCTCATTTTTAGATTTGTACATGATCATTGGAAAATACAAGGCATTATTGAAAGATTTTGTGTTCAGTTGTAATGAATTTTTTTTTAATGCTTTCAGTTATTGAATTTTTTATTGGATTTTTTTTTTTGGGGGGGGGGGTATTTTTATTTTTGTTTGTTTTGGATTAAATATGATATTTGAACTCTTACACAAACAATTTTCTTGCACAATATACTGTATATGGTGGTTGTGATAAATTAAATGAGTCCATTTCTTTCAAACAATTTAGAACATCCAACTTGTAACTGCTTAGTACAGCTTTTTTGAGTCAAAGTTTTAGTATAGAACTTGTTTGAATTAATTTGATGGATGATTTTATTACCAGATTAATATAATATTCAACCATGCTGTTACCTGCTGTTTATTATAACATTCCAGGTTCCATACCATACTGTGTGCTTATCTACACCAAACTGTGATGTGTGCTTGTCTGCACCAGGGCTTTGTGTTTGTCTGCACCAGACTGTATGCTTGTGTGCACCAGACTGTATGCTAGTCTGCATGAGGCAGTGTGCTTATCTGCACCAGACTCGATCGTAACTACTCGGCTATTTCCGTAACCGCAAATGAACCTCGTATGTGGATCGAGACCATCAGAGTCAAACTTCCACCAGAGTTCATTTGCTCACAAAACCAAACTCTTCCACCTAGGCATTATGGGATAGCGATTTCTTAGGCCGCGTATACTGTGACGTCACTGTAGAATGACGAAAAAACATAACGTCAAACGTAAACAACTTTCAAAACAAGAACGTAAACATCAAGTTCATTACTTTACACAATAATTTGAACAGAGTCTCCCTACTTTTTAATGATCTTTTGATCATTTTATGTTTAAAATAAAATCCATACTTTTATATCAATGCTCTTAATATTTTAAAATATCTTCAAACTTTTAACTGCGAACTACTTCTTTAGTGTAATTTGTCTGCGTGATAATCGCGGACTCACAATATACAAATCTGTATATTGTGGTGCGTCACATAGGAGAGGTCTATTCGTAGGTGACGTAATGAGGCCTCGACGGGGAGTTTGCATCAGAGTCTGTTGCCATGTGCACACAAATGCAACTATGACGTCACAGTCGTACGTTACAATATGAAGCGCGAGCTTTCAAATGCATCCAAGATATCATACATATCTAACGTATTCTAATTTCCACTTATATGTTTATGTATTAGAGTGAATAAGACGTTAATGATACCAAAACTGAATCTGCGGTGAAAATGTAAATAATACATTATACAGGGATTTGGTTCTGGTCTTTTAACTTCATCCACTGGCGTGCTTCTGGTGAAGAAATGCATCATTTTGATGTAATTCTTGCGCCGATCCACGTCCGAGTCTTCTTACCGGTTACGGAAAAGGATGAGCGCATGATCAGATTGCACCAGACTGTGCTTGTCTGCACCAGACTGTATGTTTGTCTGCACCAGACTGTGCTTATCTGCACCAGACTGTGCTTGTCTGCACCAGACTGTATGCTTGCCTGCACCAGACTGTGCTTGCCTGCACCAGACTGTGCTTGTCTGCACCAGACTGTGTGCTTATCCTCATTAGACTGTGTTCTCTGTGTGCAAGATCCTCATCATGTTCATGGGTTTTCCTTCAGATATGATATACTTCTTAAGGGTGTGAAGAACTTAATATTCCAACTTTTTTTCTTCTGTTGAGTGTTGATTATGTCCCTGCCACAGGAAGAGGATATAGTGTTACTTGTCTCTATGTAGTTACAATGTCATTTATTGTATTATAGTTTTATTGATCTTATGCCATCAGATGTCTATTGATTTCATAGCTTACTAGACTTGGTTTTGCGGGTCTTGTAAATTCTGAACTGATTTTTTGAGTATTATCTGTAAATTGATAAGTTACATATTAAGTGTATCGATCTTAACTTGAAATGTCCCATTTGACTATAAACCTTTAGGAGAGTTACCTTGGAAAATTTCTTAGAATTTTTCTTCATAGATTTAATGGACTAAGTTTTTTTTATTGTTTTGGTGTGCTGTGCTTGCAGATGTTGATCTGATAATTAGTTATAGTTGTATGTTGACGAGTTACAGATCGGGTTTTAGTTTTGTTCTGATTGACCCACTGTCAGCAGAATGATGGCCATTGGACTTTGCAAATTTCCTAGAATTCTCAGTTTTCCAAAGTGTATTTCCATGCAGTTTTAGCCTACTTGTCTCTTATGGCATTGAAAAATAGAACATTCAGAAAATTAATTTTTTGTTTTAGACTTGTATAGGACATCTCTGTGGATATTTACCTACATATTTGTCCCAAATGGCATTCTTGTCGTTCCAACACATCTAGTTTGAACAAATTTTCTACACACATTACATATAATATGTATTGTCATCTGAATTTGCTCATATTTTAGAAACTTGCACGTTTTCATATTTGCAGTGGTGTTATACTGGTTTTAGATATACACAAAGTAGATGATGTATACTCTAGTAAAAAGCTCATTGTATCTTTCTCTGTTTTTATCAAGGTAGTGCTGAATTTACAATGTATGTACAGTGTACAATATGAATAAAATAAGTACGTTAGTTGAATGGCTAATGTGTGTGTATCGGACTAATCTTAATTATTCTCATATAGCCTATAAATATATGCAACAACATTGTGACAGGCCAATTCTATTCAAACTTACAATGTATATAAATATATAGATATATATATTAATCAGAATATTATTATTATTGTGTATTTACAAACTTTTTATTTATTTAAGTTCACATGTATGTTTTTATAATTTTGAATGTTATTATTATAGTTCCACGTCCTGTTACATTCAATGTAAAACAGCCGTTGTTCCGATGCAGTATATATAAGGACAAATCTTGGATGTGCTTTCATTCCATTTATTTATTGATACATGTACATAAATTCTCTGAATAAAACTTCTGAATTTTAGCTATCTTTGTATATAATTTATACATACATGAGATAAAACTGATTATATTGCACTATGAAATGTAGATCGAACATTTACTTGTTAGTAAACATTTTAATTGCAAAGCTTCTTTGACATCTGAGTTTACTAGCTTTGTGTGTAAAAGGTAACAACCTGTTTCCTGCAGAAATATCTATTGGAGGAAAATTTTAAAACAACACAATTACTTTAGATCATCTAAATCAGGTACCCCATGCTATATTGTATATACATTACAGATTATCTTGTTTGATTGTTGGTAAGTCAACACTATATTCAACTACATTGTATCTGATTCAAGCTGACATATTCAATTACATGTACATAAAATAATGCACACATGTTTAAATTCACTTCTATTTATTTTTAAAGTACCTTCCATATCTTTATTTGTTTTCATACAGTTTTCAAGTCACAGCTTTAAAATTATATTCATTGTACGTTTAATTTCACAATTGTTTTCCTACAGTAAAAATTAAACAGCAGAGAAAATAAGCCTGCATGTATGATATCTGTATTGATGAAGCATTTTCAAACAAGCTTGATTACATGCAGAATGCATATCAATACTAAAACTATAAATTAAGCTACATAACTGTACTAAATATATCAACGTTTGGCAAGAGGTAACACATTTAAGAACAATGCAAATTAGATTTTATATCTGACGTATCATTACTTTTCCCAATGATAGGTAAAAGTATAGGTGAAAAGATAAAAAAAAAAAAAAAAAAAAAGACATTTAGTAAAGCTTTAGTGCTTTCATTTCAAATCTTCAGAAGTTTTACATTTAGTAACATAGCGACGTTATGTCACAAACAGCAGAACGTTAAAGTTAAAACTTTATTAACATTCCGCTGTTTGGCGTAACGTCACTATGTTAGTAAATGTAACTTTCAAGACTTCAAAGCTACTGAATTAAAGCACTAAACAGTGTGTAAAATGTGAGAGAAAAAATTCTCCATTATTTACTCATGTTGGGTCGGAAAATTCCACCTCTAGAACTTGGTAAAGCTTCGTTCTACATGTAGATTGCGAATCTTGTGCCTTCTGTGAAATTCATATATATTATATCAACATTGTACCGCTGAATATATATCATAGATGTGTCTTGAAAGAACCACTGGTGTTGATGACGTCGTGTTTGACGTGGACGGATCACTCTTCGAACATAACCTCGTTTTCTGTTTCTGTTAAGGATTGTCCATTGAACTCCTGTGATTATAGGAACCAGCACATGTACCCTATCAAACACAATTTTCATATCAAAATGAATAGCATCTTATGTGTCACATCGCTTATTGCTTCGGGATCAGTGTTCAAGTTGGCAAAGAAAAACTGAAAGACATCCACTCTATAATATGTGTAACTGTTGTCGATTGATCGATGTTTTTTTTCCTGTTTTCTTTACCCAAAACACCAACACTTTCCTTATTCTAGGTAACTTGGATTAAAAAAAATGGTGAACTTTCTTTAGTTTTGTACAATATATGTATTAATATCCGTATGCATTATGGTATTTACTTACGAAAAATCCTACTAATTCAATATTATAGGGTTTGTGATTGTCAAAGAAACTGTTGTAGGCGTGGTGGTGGAAGTGGATGGTTGGGCTGTTGTTGATGTTTGTATTCCATGGCTAGCAGTGGTTGTTGCCAATACATCTACTTTCGTTGTTATACTGAGAGACTCTGTTGTTGATGCCACTGTTGTTGTAATGGGAATATGTGTAGTTGTCGTTTCATCAGAAGATTCTGTTGTGTGTATTGAAGAGTCTTTTGTTGTTGATTTTAATGTTGTTGCTATTGTTGTTGTGAAAGATTACAATGTTGTAGTGGGCGATTCTTGTGTTGTTGTTGTCATTATGGAAGATGTTGTTGTTGGAGATCCTGGTGTTGTGGTTATGGAAGATGCTGTTGTTGTTGGAGATCCTGGTGTTGTGGTTATGGAAGATGCTGTTGTTGTTGGAGATCCTGGTGTTGTGGTTATGGAAGATGCTGTTGTTGTTGGAGATCCTGGTGTTGTCGTTATGGAAGATGCTGCTGTTGTTGGAAATCCTGGTGTTGTTATTAAGGGAGATGCTGCTGTTGTTACTACTGCTGTTGGAGATTCTGTGGTGAGGGATTCAGGGGTTTGGGATGTTCCATTGACGGATTCCAAAGTTACTGTAATGGTAGATGATTCTGCTGTGATTGTAGGTGATGGAGTAGTAGCCATAGTACGTGAAACTTGTGCTGTACTTGGATCCTCCGTTTTATGACTGATCGTACTAAATGTTGCTGTCGTTGAACTTGACTGAGTTTCAGTACTGTTTTCCTGTGTTGATTCTGTAGTAAACTTAGGCCCTTCCGATGTTTCTTTATTTGACTGCGTTGTTGGTTCATTTGTTGTTGTTTCTACTTCAAGTTTTTCTGTGGTAGGCTCTTGTGTTGACGCACTCGATTGTGATGTTGTTACAGGAATTCCAGAGGTTACAATTATTGTTTGTGTTGTACTATTCCGTTCATATGTCGACTGTGTAGTAGTAAGCTTCGTTGATGGAGACTCAGTGGTTGAATTAAGTGAATCTGATGGCTGACTTGTTATAGTCTCTTTTGATATTGACGTTGTACTTCCCGATTCAGTACTAAACATTTCTGATGTTGTTGGAGTTGACATGCTCAGGTTTTGGGTTGTCATAGCCATTTGAGGTGTTGAATTTGATTGCACCGATGTCTTATATGACTCCTCTGTGCTAGAAGACATGCCTGTTGTGTCTGGTTCCACTGATGTTGTTTCCGGTTCCACAATTGATGTTGACGTCCTAATCGTTGGGAATGTTGTCGATGGCGTGCGTCGTGTAGTAATAGTACGTCTGGTAGTTGTAGTCGTATCTGAGAAACAAAGTTTCAACTCTTTTTAAAAAACATAGTCATGTATAACAGATTTCAGAAGCCTCCTTTCCTTTTTTTGTAGTTTAATGTCTGAATTTCATTATTTGGATTTCAAAGATGATGGTGATGATTCTGCTCTACAACTAACCAAGTCTCCATATCTCAACAAAAAGGGATCGATAATGCAATGTCCTGTAAGCAAGGGCGGATCCAGAGAGGAGACAAGCGTATTGACAGGAGGGAGGAGCTGTACGACTTGACCAGTATACTGACAGGAGGGAGGAGCTGTACAACTTAACCAGCATACTGAGAGGAGGGAGGAGCTGTACGACTTAACCAGTGTACTGACAGGAGAAAGGAGCTCTACGACTTAACCAGCGTACTGACAGGAGGGAGGAGTTGTATGACTTAACCAGCGTATTGACAGGAGGGAGGAGCTGCACGACTTAACCAGTGTACTGACAGGAGGGAGGAGCTGTACGACTTAACCAGCGTACTGACAGGAGGGAGGGGCTGTATGACTTAACCAGTATACTGACAGGAGAGAGGAGCTGTACGCCTTAACCAGTATACTGACAGGAGAGAGGAACTCTACGACTTAACCAGCGTACTGACAGGAGGGAGGAGCTGTACAACTTAACCAGCGTACTGACAGGAGGGAGGAGCTGTATGACTTAACCAGCGTACTGACAGGAGGGAGGAGCTGTACGACTCAACCAGTATACTGACAGGAAAGAGGAGCTGTACGACTTAACCAGCGTACTGACAGGAGGGAGGAGCTGTACGACTTAACCAGCGTACTGACAGGAGGGAGGAGCTGTACGACTTAACCAGCGTACTGACAGGAGGGAGGAGCTGTATGACTTAACCAGCGTACTGAGAGGAGGGAGGAGCTGTACGACTCAACCAGTATACTGACAGGAAAGAGGAGCTCTATGACTTAACCAGCGTACTGACAGGAGGGAGGAGTTGTATGACTTAACCAGCGTATTGACAGGAGGGAGGAGCTGTACGAGTTAACCAGTGTACTGACAGGAGGGAGGAGCTGTACGACTTAACCAGCGTACTGACAGGAGAGAGGAACTCTACGACTTAACCAGCGTACTGACAGGAGAGAGGAACTCTACGACTTAACCAGCATACTGACAGGAGGGAGGAGCTGTACGACTTAACCATCGTACTGACAGGAGGGAGGAGCTGTACAACGTAACCAGCATACTGACATGAAGGAGGAGCTGTTCGACTTAACCAGCGTGCTGACAGGAGGGAGGAGCTGTACGACTTAACCAGCGTACTGACAGGAGAGAGGAACTCTACAACTTAACCATCGTACTGACAGGAGGGAGGAGCTGTACGACTTAACCAGCATACTGACAGGAGGGAGGAGCTGTACAACGTAACCAGCATACTGACATGAAGGAGGAGCTGTTCGACTTAACCAGCGTACTGACAGGAGGGAGGAGCTGTATGACTTAACCAGCGTACTGACAGGAGGGAGGAGCTGTACAACATAACCAGCATACTGACAGGAGGGAGGAGCTGTACGACTTAACCAGTGTACTGACAGGAGAGAGGAGCTGTATGACTTAACCAGCATACTGACAGGAGGGAGGAGCTGTATGACTTAACCAGTTAACTGACAGGAGAGAGGAGCTGTATTACTTAACCAGCATACTGAGAGGAGGGAGGAGCTGTACGACTTAACCATTGTACTGACAGGAGGGAGGAGCTGTACGACTTAACCAGTATACTGACAGGAGGGAGGAGCTGTATGACTTAACCAGCGTACTGAGAGGAGGGAGGAGCTGTACGACTTATTCAGCATACTGACAGGAGGGAGGAGCTGTACGACTTAACCAGCGTACTGACAGGAGAGAGGAACTCTACGACTTAACCAGCGTACTGACAGGAGGGGGGAGCTGTATGACCTAACCAGTGTACTGACAGGAGGGAGGAGCTGTACGACTTAACCAGCGTACTGACAGGAGGGAGGAGCTGTACGACTTAACCAGTGTACTGACAGGAGGGAGGAGAAGACAGCCAGGAGTGAAGGATACAAATGCAATTCTCAGGACAAGAAGTGAGAAAGATTGGTGAAATGGGTAGAGCATTTCATGGGAGTGCTGACATGGAAGAGCCAGAGCACCCGACAGTAGATGACGGTGGAGATAATAAAAGAAATTGGGGAAACACTTAGTAGACAGCGGACAGTTTAGTCAACAAGAGGTGATGAAAGTGCTGAAATGGGTGAAGAAGGGTAAGGCCTATAAAGTAGACAATGTGAATTGAGACCTGCTGAATGTGGATATGGAAAAGACCAGTAGAAGGCTCACAGACATGTTTAACATTATTTGGAAAGAGTCCCAGAAAAGTTGAATAAAGGGCTAATTGTGAAGATGTTGAAGAAGGAGACATGAGAGACTGTAACAACTGGAGAGAAGTGGCACTGCTTTCAGTGATTGGTAAAGTGTTTGTGAGAATGATGATAGACTTGAAAGAGGAAGGCAATTGAAAAGCAGGATTAAGACCAGCGAGAGGAACATGCGATCAAATATTCATTCTGAGGAATGTCAGTGAACAGGTACACAAATGGAACACCGGATCGTATTTGCATTTCATGGACTTGAGAAAGCGTTTGACTATGTTCACCGGGATAACTTGTGGAAAATATTAGAATAGTATAGGGTTCCAGAGAAAATGATCAAGATTATTAGAGAGTTATACGATGGGTTTGATTGTGCCGTGATTGAAAAGGGGAAGATGTCGGAGAGGTTCCTGATCAAAACTGGAGTTAATCAGAAATGTGTTATGTCAGGCTTCCTGTTCTTAATGACAATAGATTACATGATGAAAAGAGAACAGGAATCAGGTGGATGTTCATGACAGTATTAGAAGACTTGGATTTTTCGGATAACCTAGCACTTATGTCATCAACGTTCGAACACATACAGACAAAGTCAACAAGAGTGAAGGAGGAAGCAGAGAGTAGGGTTGAGGCTGAATAGTAAAAAGTACAAGACAATGAGGATGGATGGAAAGGGAGACAGGAAGGTAAAGGTAGGGGACGACAAGATGGAAGATTGATTGTTAATTGTTTTACGTCCTGTCGAAAAGTTTTACTCCTATTGAGACGTCATCAGCTGTAGATTTATACCTATGCTTAGTGCTCAGGGTCGTAGTAGTGAGGGTTCGTTAACGTAAAAACGCCTGCCGATTAGTGAGGGTTCGTTAACGTGACAACGCCTGCCGATCAGTGAGGGTTCGTTAATGTGACAACGCCTGCTGATCAGTGGGGTTCTTTAACAGTCCCAAAGCCTGCCGATCAGTGAGGGTTCGTTAACGTGACAACGCCTGCCGATCAGTGAGGGTTCGTTAACGTGAAAACACTTGCCGATCAGTGAGGGTTCTTTATCGTGACAACGCTTGCCGATCAGTGAGGGTTCTTTAACAATCCCAACGCTTGCCGATCAGTGAGGTTTCGTTAATGTGACAACGCCTGCCGATCAGTGAGGGTTCGTTAACAGTCCCAACACCTGCCGATCAGTGAGGGTTCGTTAACGTGACAACACCTGCCGATCAGTGGGGTTCTTTAACAGTCCCAACGCCTGCCGATCAGTGAGGGTTCTTTAACAGTCCCAAAGTCTGCCGATCAGTGAGGGTTCGTTAACGTGACAACGCCTGCCGATCAGTGAGGGTTCGTTAACGTGAAAACACTTGCCGATCAGTGAGGGTTCTTTATCGTGACAACGCTTGCCGATCAGTGAGGGTTCTTTAACAATCCCAACGCTTGCCGATCAGTGAGGTTTCGTTAATGTGACAACGCCTGCCGATCAGTGAGGGTTCGTTAACAGTCCCAACACCTGCCGATCAGTGAGGTTTCGTTAACGTGACAACACCTGCCGATCAGTGAGGGTTCGTTAACGTGAAAACGCTTGCCAATCAGTGAGGGTTCTTTATCGTGACAACGCTTACCGATCAGTGAGGGTTTGTTAACGTGACAATGCCTGCCGATCAGTGAGGGTTTGTTAACAGTCCCAACGCCTGCCGATCAGTGAGGGTTCGTTAACATGACAACGCCTGTCGATCAATGGGGGTTCTTTAACGTGACAACGCCTGCCGATCAGTGAGGGTTCGTTAACGTGACAACGCCTGCCGATCAGTGGGGTTCTTTAACAGTCCCAATGCCTGCCAATCAGTGAGGGTTCGTTAACAATCCCAACGCCTGCCGATCAGTGGGGGTTCTTTGACGTGACAACGCCTGCCGACCAGTGAGGGTTCTTTAACGTGACAATGCCTGCCGATCAGTGAGTGTTCTTTAACGTGACAACGCCTGCTGATCAGTGGGGGTTCTTTAACAGTCCCAACGCCTGCCGATCAGTGAGGGTTCTTTAACGTGACAACGCCTGCCGATCAGTGAGGGTTCTTTAACATGACAACGCCTGCCGATCAGTGAGGGTTCGTTAACGTGACAACGCCTGCGACCAGTGGGGGTTCTTTAACGTGACAACGCCTGACAATCAGCTGGAGTTCTTTAACGTGACAACCCCTGCCGATCAGTGAGGGTTCGTTAACGTGACAATACCTGCTAATCAGTGTGGGGGTCTTTAACGTGCCAGCGCCTACCAATCATTGGGGGGTGTCTTTAACGTGCCAGTGCCTGTCGATCAGTGAAGGTTCTTTAACATGATAACGCCTGCCGCGACATGAGATCTCCTTTTTTATGCCGAGCGTTTGACGAAGGAGCAATCACTACCTTTGTTAACGTATTAGGTTTGACGCGGCCATTGCACCATTGCACGAGCGAGACTCGAACTCACGACCTACCGGTTACCAAGCGAATGCTCTACCACTGCGATACCGCGACCGGTTGAAAAGGTGGAAAATGAATAAGAGTTTGTTTATTTGAGAGCAATAGTGACAACATCAGGTGGAGGATCACAAGACATTAAGAGCAGGACAAAACAAGGCAAGGGCAGCTTATTGGAGACTGGGAAAAGTAATTCAAGTTGTTAATGAGATCAATGCTGCTATATGTAAGTGAGACATGGAAGGTAACAAAGACCGAGGAGAAGAAACTACAAGTAGGTGCATTCCAGTTCAAATGCTTGCGGGAGGTCCTGGAGAGAGGTGGCAGCAGTTAGTAATGAACAGGGAAGTGGCAGACAGGGGAGATACGAATACAAGAAGCGACGAGCTGGGGAGACGGCGATGGAACTGAGTAGGACTTTTGCTTCGTTGGGAAGACGATAACGACTGTGAGGCGGCGCTAGGGTGAACATCAAACGGGAAAAGGCTCGTGGGAGACCAAAATATACTGGAGAAGGACAGCAGAAAGAATGATGCAGGATGGTGATGCTGGAATGAGATTAAGATGGTAGCAATAGACTGAGCAGTTTAGAGAGACTGTGTCGTGGCGTTGTGCGCCGTCTGGCGTGGAGGATATGGGATGATAAGTAAGGTGCTTTAGTTCTTTTACACAGTCAGGTGTAAGAATTTTTAATAATAAGTTTGATTTCAAAATACATAGATTCGGGAAATTTCATTGCATTAGATCTTCAACTGATATTGAGGACCAATGTATATATCTAATTGCTGTATATAGTCCAAATGATTACAAGCTTCCCCAAAGTAGCGATTGATTTAGGAAATCGTCGGAGATTTTAACCTGGTGATGGATTCTGATATGGATTATTATACCCGCACTTTCTAGAGAAAGTTCGGGTATATTGCTCTTACCCTGGTCTGTCCGTCGGTCACACTTTCTTCTTCCTATAACTCCTCTCATTTCAAGCAGTAGCCGATTAATCTTGGAATATGATAAGAGGTGTCCTGTACAGGTGCAATAGGGTTTCAGAATATTCATTTACACCTTGAGGGACAAATAGATATATATGTCGACAAAATATCGTTTATTGAACCCCATTTGCCCCCCAAGGTGACAATGAAAATTCTGAAAACTTACTGCACATTGAAAGGACACCACCAATCATATTCCAAAAGCTAGTTAAACTACTGCGTAAATTGTAAGAGGAGTTCCGGGAATCATGGGTTTGTTTTTAGAAAAACGTGGGTTTTTTTTTTTATTTCAATTTGGCCCCAGGGTGAAAATGAAAATCCCGAAACATTATTACACAGGACACCGCCTATCATATTCCAAGATGATTTGGCTATTACGTAAAATGTATGATGAGTTCTGTGAACCTGGAGATTGTTTATGAGAGGGTCATTTTTGACACCCATTTTGCCCCCAGGGTAAAATTGAAAATTCCGAAACCTTATTACAAATCTACAGGACACCACCTATCATCTTCCAAAATATTAGTTGGTTACTGATTAAAATAAAAGAGGAGTTTGAGGAAGAAAAAAGTGTGACGGACAGACGGACGGATAGACCAGTATGACAACACCATGCTCCCTTTATTAAGTGCGGGTGTGATTAACAATTACATATAAAGAATAACTACATTTTAACTACAAATTTATTCCTATATAAATATAGGAGAAGTAGACACCGATGCATGTTGTTAATGTAAAGGTATTGAAGAAACAATTGTTCATCTATTTTGGTATTGCCTATGGGTACAAGATCTTTTCAGATCTATCATAACTTTACGTAATACAAAAGGTATGGATATTACATTAGATAAAGAGAGGGCCTACATAGACTATGCCTGTTGCCAGATCCTAGTGAGTCTCTCAATAAAATATATTTAAACTAGATAAAGAATCATTTCCCTTTCGAATCACTAGCAACTGTTCGTAGTTCTTACGTTTCAAAGGTGATGATGATTTTTAGCTACAACTAATCACGCCTCCATATCTCAAGAAGAAAGGGGGGATCGATAAGGCAATAACCTGTAAGGTACATATTAATGTTTACGTGGAGGGGTCGATAAAGCAATAACCTGTAAGGTACATATTAATGTTTACGTGGAGGGATCGATAAGACAACAACCTGTAAGGTACATATTAATGTTTACGTGGAGGGATCGATAAGACAACAACCTGTAAGGTATATATTAATGTTTACGTGGAGGGATCGATAAGGTAATAACCTGTAAGGTATATATTAATGTTTACGTGGAGGGGTCGATAAGACAACAACCTGTAAGGTATATATTAATGTTTACGTGGAGGGATCGATAAGACAACAACCTGTAAGGTATATATTAATGTTTACATGGAGGGATCGATAAGACAACAACCTGTAAGGTACATATTAATGTTTACGTGGAGGGATCGATAAGACCACAACCTGTAAGGTACATATTAATGTTTACGTGGAGGGATCGATAAGACCACAACCTGTAAGGTACATATTAATGTTTACGTGGAGGGATCGATAAGACAACAACCTGTAAGGTACATATTAATGTTTACGTGGAGGGGTCGATAAGGTAATAACCTGTAAGGTATATATTAATGTTTACGTGGAGATGATATTCCAAACTCAGACTCTGTTGTTATCATTTCTCAAAACGTGTAAAGATTTGGAATAGGATATTGTGAAAAAGATACAGTGTATAATGTGACCGGTCAACAGGGAAGGCTTACTCCTCCTAGGCACCTGTGGCCATTTTCACAAAAAATCTTGCGACAAAGATAAGAATTTCGTATTTGCCTTATACCCAACTGAGTACAACTTGATGCCCTGAGTAAGAATGCCAGATTTATCACCTATTCATAAACTTAATTTTGCTCTTTTAGAAATGTATGAGTGAGAATTATATAAGAATGACAGTATTTTAAAATTTTCATCTTAATCGTAAGATGTTTTTGTGAAAAGGGCCACTGATCCCACCTCTGGTATATCCAGGGGTCCGTGTTTGCCCAGCTATCTATTTTGTATTGCTTATAAGAGTTATGAGATTGGTCGCTGTTCGTTATCTTTACCTTTCATGATAGTAATCTTTAAAAAAAATGAATTATTCTCACTGATCAGAGATGTGCATAAAAACATAAACCCCTCACCTTGTTCTGGTTCTCCTTTCTGGCCCTCTGGTAAAAGAACAATATAATTAATAGCAAATACATGTCACAAAGATAACAGCAAAAAACGTGCAATATTGGATGAAAAATAAAACGAATTAAAGTAAATCTTCATCTGTTCAAAGACGGCACAATCAATATGTTCAAAGTAACGTTTCTACTGCATGTACCAGTGAGTGATATTACAAATTTGAATGTGAATTAAAGAGATACCTTTTGTGTAGTTGGTCATTTCGTTGTACACAAGGGTATTGTACAGTTAAACCTGTCCAATCCGACATGTATATAATTCGTTTCACTGTAAAATCAATCTAATTAAAATTAGATCCTTTGATCCGCTCATCTGCTATCGCTACACATAGGTAGCGATATTAAATAAGTGGATCAAATGATCTAATTTTAATTAGAATGCTGTAAAATCCTACTCTTATTCTGTTGTCTTTTTTCATGAACTTCACACTGCGTAGTTCGACAACCTCCTCTACAACTTTATGTCGGATGAAACAGATTTGACTGTACATAAGATGCTTTTATTACCTGTGTAATATATGATGAGAAAAAGAGCCACGGCGATGACAACTGTAGTCAAAATGATAACGAGAAACTGCTTTAAAGACAGTCTGGGGTTTATCTTCTTCGGGGATCCAAATGAGTACGAATGATAACCTGTAAAAAGTTGTCGAAACTGCATGATTTTTATATCCTACTAATGCAATGTTCCATACAACAAGAAATGTTTGTAAAACATATATGCCCCCCCACCCCCCACCCCCCCCCCCCCCCCCACCCCCCACCCCTGGTGCAAAATTGAAAAAGTTTATACACATGCATCATTTAATTTATAGTAGTATCACCAATTCAAAATATTGAACAGACAATATCTTCCTATGTCAAGAGTGGATTGACCACGTGACTTAAAAATCAATAGAGGTCATCTATTCCTTGTGTTGTACCAGTGTACCAAGTTTGGTGTCAATCAAGCAAATAATTCTTAAAATATAGGAGATAATATGTTACTATGCCCAGTTTCACCCTTAACTTTTGACCATGTGACCTAAAAATCAACAGGGGTCATCTTCTCCTGAAGATACCAGTGTACCAAGTGTGATGTCTGTCAAGCAAAAGGGTTCTCAAGATATTGAGCGGACAGTGTCTTCCTATGTCCATAGTAGATTGACCCTTGACGTTTTGACCTGAAAAACAACAGGGGTCCTCTTCTACTCATAACCAACCCACATATGAAATACCATTACAATCAAGTGAATGGTTCTCAAGATATTGAGCAGGCAACATGTGGTCTACCGACCGACAGGTGCAAAACAATGTCCCTCTTATTTTAAGGGGGCATGATTAAGGAACCTCTTTACATTACACGTAGAAGAGTTCCAATAAGTATTTTCTTCATTGATATATATATATATATATATATATATATATATATATATATATATATATATATATTCAATCATTGCCACAAAGGCATGCTCAATGTCCTTTTTCCGCTTAGAGTGATCTGCCTTTGATAGTGATATAAAATGATTTTTAAAGTTTGCTATTCATCATTAATCATGTGTTACATGTACTTTAATTGTGTCTTTCAATTAACAAATAAATTTCATTTTTGAAAATACGTGAGGGTATGAAGTGCGACACACATATCCCACCTCTAGTGCGAACAGGGGTCCGTGTTCGCCTGGCCGATAATTTTTATTTTTGCTGGTAGTTTTTTTTTCTTTTTTCTTTTGCGGTAGGCTTTTGATATTTAACAAGTACCGATAAGTGATCATCTCATGCAGATGAACCCTGAATAGTGACCTTTGATCTTGAACTTTTAAGTTAATACAATTTTTGAAGCTTTTATGAGTAAATTCCTCAAGCCGATTTGTCGTGTTCTTACTTTGTGACGTTCAAACTCCATAGATATCTACTTAAGCATGATACTTACACATGTACAGTTTGTTTTACCATATTTTAAAGATTCAGAATTAAAGCTTATAAGACGGTGCTGTAAATACACCCCCCCCCTTTGTTGGAAATCGTGGAAGAGTTGACTCTGATACCCTTGAGGTCTTTGATTACTTAAAATCAATGGCAAACTTTGTTAACGAATATTTTAGTATTGCCTGCTCTTCTTGCACTAATGTTCACTAACTAGTGATTGAATAAATAGTTGAATTAATTGACATGCACTAACGTTCACTAACTAGTGATTGAATAAATAGTTGAATTAATTGACATGCACCCATGGCCAAGATGTGGTCTCAATAGGTGTTGGAAGCTCTACATAAGAATATGATCATATCAAAAACTTAGAAATTCAATAATAGGCTACATGCAATGATATTGATGTAAAAGTGTTGATCTAGTGTGAATGTATATAAATCAAAACGATAATAGCAGATATAAGAATGTAGTGAAAAGGTGGGTTTTTTTTTAGTTTTTGTTTTAAGAGGATGTCTCACATATCTTCACATCATGATAGATGGGATAGATGAAATACATTTTATATTTAATAATGTTTGCAATATTGTATGAAAGATGACAGGAAGTCCACATATTCCCTCTTGATACGCGCCGTCGTGTCTGATGCGGTTCAGATTCTGTCTTGTTACGCGCCGTCGTGTCTGATGCGGTTCAGATTCTGTCTTGTTACGCGCCGTCGTGTCTGATGCGGTTCAGATTCTGTCTTGTTACGCGCCGTCGTGTCTGATGCGGTTCAGATTCCGTCTTGTTACGCGCCGTCGTGTCTGATGCGGTTCAGATTCTGTCTTGTTACGCGCCGTCGTGTCTAATGCGGTTCAGATCATCTTCTTTGGTTCCGTCTATGCATAATTATGCTATTTACAGATACGAAAAATTGTGTTATCTTGTAATTCGATATAACTACCTTTTTTCCTTATTTCATTGGTGACCGTATGACTTCGTTATCCCCAGTCATTTAAATTAGGGCATAGTCGGGATCCCTTGCAAGTTTAAACAGGAATGATTGCCTTTTACTGCGCTTACTATACATCGCCTTCATAGGAATAAAAAAATATTTTTCATTTCTGACAAATTCCCGCTTTCATGAGAAAACAAAACTCTAGATTTTCTACAACTGCTGCGGTGGGTGAAACTGACCTCGTAAAGGTGAATTGATAATTTACAACTCCTGTATGGGAGTGGATTATTCACAACTACTGCGTGGAAATGGATAATTTAGAACTGATTGTGTGAATGGATAATTTACAACTTATAATGGATAATTTACAACTTTACAACTTATAATGGATAATTTACAACTTAAAATGGATAATTTACAACTTATAAGGGATAATTTATAATGGATAATTTACAACATTAAATGGATAATTTACAACTTATAAGGGATAATTTACAACATTAAATGGATAATTTACAACTTATAAGGGATAATTTTCAACTTATAATGGAAAATTTACAACCACTGTTTGTGGATGGATAACATACAACCATTATGTTTGAATAAATTAATTAATCTCCAATCTTAAAAATTCGAAAGCTGTAAATTCCACTTTTAATCCCGGATGCAGGGCGAGGGAAGAGTCACTATCAAAGAATTTTTTAGGCTTGACACCATGATCTAGAATCGCGACCGTGACCGGTTTATTAATGTAAAATTCACAACTACTTTGTGTTATTGTATGTCTTACGACTTCTGCGTGTGAATGTATAGAGAACCTATAAATTACGGTGTGTACAGTAAATGGGTCATTTGCAGTCAGGGGTAAACTCTGCTGTACTCTTACATAAAACACAATGTCAAGGTACGTTCTCACAATTCGTAATAAAGTGTGAAATGTATGAATTAGAAAAACACTGTACCGGTATGTCATTATTTGTTTCATTTTCATGCAATGGGCATTGCGCTTTCTTGACATGAAAGGGACATTTAAAGCACTCCTTAAGAGACAATCGATTTTTAAGAGACATAATCGAGTAAACTGTGTTGAAATAACCCATATCATACTTTATACCTACCATTACGAGACAAGCTTTCACCCGGATAGTCATTCATAGGAGCAAACTCATCTCCATCCGTGTAAGCTCTGTTCAAGAAGGACATGTCACTGTGACCAGGTTCTTTACTCGGACCGGTCGCGGCGTCACTCGTCTTTGGGAAGAATGCCATTTTGTCATTTGTTTGGCCCCCGGGTCCCGCTTCCTCATCTATGATTATTATTTCGTCAGTGTCCACGGGTTCCGGTTCTTCATCTTTCGGTAGAAGATATTCCACGTCAGCGTGAATGGTAGGTGGTCTGCCTCCTTGGATGCCGTGACGGACATACTCATTGCCGTCCGTAAACGCGTGAGCTGAGGCGCCTTCGCCGAACTAAAAGTGATTAATGTTGATTTGAGATCCATGTTCCATCCAAAATATTTCATTCAGATCCAGATGATCTCAGCTTTACATGTATATAATGCAGACTTTGGACTTAAATTATGGTATCCGCCTCATACGGGACCACATTTTGTGATCTCAAACAAAATATCTATGCATTCAGCAAAGAGAATCACCCTAAGATATGCAGTGTTCTTTTGTGGCGAATATTATGCAATTAAAATTGAAATATAATAACGGGGATGTCGTATCAATGACTATCATTTTCAGCTTTTCTTACCTTTACGTATTTTGTTTCAAAAACTAATTCTATAAAAATGCATAACTTAAACAATGAATATCATATACTTATTAAAGCATATATTTCTTGATGATTTTGCATAAAATACGCGGTGGGCAACGCCCCATTTCACCAATGTGCAGACATGGACCTTTCAGAAATTGAAAGAAAAAGTGAAATAGAAGTGCTTACTGTTTCGAAACGTTTCCGATCCGCCATATTTGTATCATTTACAGATGCGAGTTACCAAAAAATGCCATGCCACAAAAGAAGAAGAAGCTATGTTATCCAGGAACTAAAAATCATCGCTACCCGTGTATTACACTTTTAAAGCGACATATTTTACAACGCATAATTAGAAATAAACATTGTAAATGATCACTGATCCAAAGCAGGTATTTAAATTTTATGGAGCGGGAATTGCACAACATATTTATTAGCATACTTCGTGTACAAAATAACGAATAAACACAACATCTGCCTGTTTTTCTCGGTCATATTTCACACGGTATATATATTCCTTTACAAACATATCCACACATATGAAATGCAACGGAAACTGTCCTATGTGCCAAGTATTTGCTTTCAAACACGCAATGGATGACGAGACTGACTTCATCATTTGAGAAATATACACTTGTGGAATCATTAATAAAAGAATTGGCTTTATGACCATGACCTGACCTAGGGTATGTTAAATTTACCTAGAGAAGCCATTGTGCTAAAATAAACTTAATATACAGCACAACCAGCCGCAAGACATCTGACCTACTGCCCGAATTGAATAGTGACCTTAACCTAATATCTTAATAGACCAGTAGGTGTGTCGAAGCTTAACTGGCTGCCCTGTAATCCCTCTGAGGCTGCTTAGCAGCTGCAATGACAAGAGTGATACAAGTTTAATATTTATTAATTGGATCAGAAACAGGATGCAAATTTACATATATGGTGGAAAGGGTCGCATACAAACTTTTTGTGGGGAACTGGGGAGGCGGCCAGTGTGCCAGTTTGACTACCAAAGTAGGGGCAACACAGGGGGCCTTATGTGGACATAGGTGCCCGAACCAGAACGAGTCCCCACGTTCTAAGGGAGGTAGAGATCTCTGTGCATCTCACCGGTCTCCTGCGTGCTACCTGGTTTAATTAGCAAGTGCGGAGCAAGCTTGTAGACCCTCCTACAGTTGTCGCAACATGCACCAGCCTGTAGCATCCCCTCCCTTAGTAGGAGGGGACCCAGCTATGAACTAGCTGAGAGCCCCACGAATTAAACTTTAGCAACTTATGAGAGAAATTAGTATTTTCTATGAATATCCACTGACCCTTGACCTAGTTTAATGGTCGTCTGGAGGGTACACGTGAAATACCTGCCCCCTGCTTTAGTAGTAGGTGGGAGGAGAGCCGGTTTTGGCGCAGAATTAGTGATCAACTACCCCAACGCACTCCCCAGTCCCGAACCCCCCTAGAAAGATGCGACAATTTTCAAACACGCAGTGGATGACGAGACTGACTACATCATTTGAGAAATATACACTTGTGGAATCATTATCTTTAAAAACAAAAATTGGCGTGAAGCGTTGCAGTTCATACCTTCATGTATGCTGAAAAATGATATGTAGTTGTTTTTTTGTTTGTTTTTTTTTTTTTTACATTTACGTTCTACTTTCATTTCTGCCGGAATTTCCAACCGTTGAAATAGACGTACATGAACTATATTTATCAAGATTCAGACGTATTGTTCCCAATCGCAGCGCATTCATGAGGAAATGGCTATCAATACAATTTGTAAAAATATCAAAGGCAAAAGCATTGAATATATGAAAGACTTTTCGAGCACGTAATCTCACATTCATTAGTTTTATATGAAGCTTTCAAAAACATACGTTATAAATGTAGAAACCCTCGTGCGATTTGAATTTCAACTTCTACATTGTATATAGTAGGGACTCGATACGAGGAACAGTAAACAACTTTCGACGAATCCATATTTGAATTATAATATTCTGTAATTGTTCTTGATTGGGTGCGGTTTTTTAAACAAAGAAAAAATTATTATCAAATGAAATCTGTCCGAATATTAGTTCGGGAAAAAAGATGGCCAATTATTTACAGTTCTAAAGGACTCTTTCTAGTGAGAAGAGAGTCCTCAGAATGCTAAGAAATGTCCCATTTAATGGTACTAGTTCTACCGTGGCTTAGGGATGTCTTTTCAATAACTAACGTTACCAAAAAACCCCACTGCTATCACGGAACAGAAATCACCATGGTATATGCTTTGAGTGTGCTGTCTATATCACCTATCATTACAATTACATAATTCACCCTATCGAAGACTCTAAGGTCTATAGCAAGATTAAATCGGATCATTTTGAGCATTCGTAAATCCTGCTTTAGTCATATTAATCAAAACAATGGAGATATCGGATATAAAATGGCTGGATTTCTTTTTATTCATGGCATGATAACACTTCTTGGGTAAGGCTTACAAAACCAATAAACAAAGAAACATGGAATAAGATGCGACTGTTTTCACTTTTAATAAAAATACGTGAATTAAGATACGATAAAATTCAATTCAAATAACGCTTATTGAACCGAATATATTAGATTTTATAAGTTTTAAAATATATGAAAACAATAAACATATGCATACATGCAAAGTTTGACAAAACTAATAACATATAGGGTAGATATAGACTGTCACCGGTATTTCAAAACGTAAAACAAGAACACAAAATTCTTCTTTTTAAAAAAACAAATCATATAAACTAGATTACGATTACATGAATTATACAATGTATTCAACAAAATACTTTCATATACTTACTCAATTAAAAGTGTAAGATTTTTCCAAAGCACAATATGATATAACTATAATCCAGATATAGTATAGAAAAATCTACACAAGTAATACTTAGTATAATAAAAATATCAAAAACCCAATTGAGTATTCTCTACTAGAATATCCATTACACCCCTGAAGAAGTGAATAAACTAGTCGAGTATACTCTACTATAATATTCATTACACCCCTGAAGAAGTGAATAAACTAGTCGAGTATACTCTACTATAATATTCATTACATCCCTGAAGAAGTGAATAAACTAGTCGAGTATACTCAATCGGTTTTGTGATTCTTGTAGCCAACTTTTTAGTCAGGCTGAGAGACGTATGTCGAGGACAAAGTTACAAGCTGCTACTTAAGATCATAGTGTCTCAAAAAGCTTTTTTCTTTTGTTTCGATGTGTATTATAGTAATATGTACAATTTAAGTGGTAAATAAAATAAAAGTGAGAGTGCGTTCTCAAGATTCAATATAAGGCACAGCATATCGAGAGAATGTCCAGTGAAAATCCGGCCCTGCCTATAGTATAGGTGGTTTTTGACATGCAAGATTCCATTCCTAGCTTGATTGTTATGTATTTTAGCAATAAGAATTATGAATGCCCCAAAAGAAGAGACTGAAGACCCAAAAATAGGGAAAACTGACATTTTTGCTTAAAGTGTTAAATCAAATGAAAGGGAGAAGTTTGCAACTCCCATAACACCCCCCAAATCCACTACTGATAAAATTACTTTCATGGAGTGCTGTATACGTGTCCAATACTAATCACAGTATTAGGATTACTTACTCTTTTAATTTCCTAGGGCCTGTGACAAGTTTCCCGGGTCTTGCCCCGACCTCAGGACAATAGAAATGACTGTTTCCATAGTAGCCATGAAATATTTGTTTTATTACCTAATCAATAGTTTCTCACGTGACTGGGAAACAATTCGTCACGTGATCGGGTAATAGTAGGTCACGAGATGAACTGTTTCACCCCTGCTCATTTTGTGTACCTTTCTCTACTGATTAAAGTTGGAAAACAGAAAAAAAATGTATTAATTTATAGAGTAGATTAGGTAATGGAATTATTTATCAATAAACATAGTACTGGAAGATCAATTAAAACAATTTAATTAGGAGAGGGTGTTCTAAGTTTTAAGAACTTGTGCTTAATCCTTTTGTTATAACATCCAGACAATAAAATATGTTCAAATCAATTAAAACAAATACACCCTGTAACTTACTTCTCACCTCATGATTTACTTTCGTTTTCCACCTGCGTTGCAATATTGCGTTTATTTGTGTAACAGAGATTAATGCACAGGAATGATAATTCGTGATTTATCATGTACAAAAATATTTCAGAGTTATTCCCCGGCCGTAGATAAAATCATGTACTTCTTTGTCCTATGCAGACAGTGATTAAAACTTATTCTACTCACCGGAGTAGGTATATACGTTTATTGTCAGCCAACAAGTTCGGGCCAATTTTTCAAATAGCAACATAGTAAAATTAAAGCCACCGTAATATATAACATGTTTAAAGTATCAAAGCCAACACCTTAATGGAGTGTAACAAGAAGGGGACAATGTACCTGACTGAGATTCGAACCCACCACCCCTCCCCATATCTCTGGACATGTGTGTACCAACGGAGCTATCTGGCAACGGCGATCGAACCCGTCTCAATGGCACAGGTGTTGAAAATCAATGTTGTGTTTAATTTTTTAAACATTAGATGGATGAATTTAAAATGCTGAGCTGAAAATTCGATATGCGGAACTTCTCCTGTCTGATATTTCCATGGATAGCCTCTTATACAGCAAATGAAGTGTTTTACATTGGTTTCCATGTCCTCTGTTTCTTCTTGTCATTCATACCACTGCTGCTGTTGTTGCTAGTGTTGCTGTTGTTGCTAGTGTTGCTGTTGTTGCTAGTGTTGCTGTTACTTCTCTTGCTGCTTCTGCTCTTTCTGTTATAGTTGTTATTCTGTTGTTGCTGTTCTTTGTCTTGTTGTTGTTGTTTGTGTTGTTGATGTTGCTCTTTCAGTTATTGTCGTTCTTTCTATTGTTGTTGCTGTTGTGGTTGTTGTAAAACCTACAAGTATGATACCATATCAAAATGCCCCAAGTCAACTCTTTCTTTTCTAATTTTTTTTATAAAAGTGAACTGTGGATTACTTACATGTCTCCGGATTGATTCCGAGAAAGAGCTGAACTTCATCAGAAAACTGAAGTACAGCAGCCTTTATATGATCGTCTTTACAGACAATACCAAACTCCGAACGTATTCGCTCCAATACACAATCTGCGGCAGCGAGGACAAAGCTGTGAAAAGAGAGGAGACGAATATCCATCATATATAAGTAACTGATACATGCATGCATGTTCTATGGAAGGTGAAGACAACGAACAGTGATCAATCTCGTAACTCCTAAAAGCAATACAAAATAGATAGTTGGGCAAACACGGACCCCTGGATATACCAGAGGTTTTATATACAGCTGTAGTATAGATCTATCCATTTTTACAGCTGTGTGTATACATTAATGCAGTTATATTCTTTGGTTTGATATGATATTGGATATAATAATTCACGGTCACAAGACCATGTGTTTAAGAATAAAAGTTTAGAGATCTAGCGAGACATTTGCATTTTCTCTACATGGAGAAAATTTCATGGAATTCGTCACTTTGAGGTGTTTTCTTTCCAGTTTAAAGTATATTTTTATCGATTTTATCCATAATATTTTAGGTATCTCTGAGTCTCAATTTCATCAATTATCTAGTTGTCTAATCTACGTGTATTTCTAGAGTTCATTTTAACATTTTCAAGTCTTCTATATCATGAATAGTTAAACTAACCTGCACTTGACGTCATCAGATGCCTGTGCTACCTCCGTCAATTTGCTCATATTCAGACAGTAATTTTCCAAAGTTTGCGAGAGATAATCTTCATCGGTACAGGGAAATACTGAAAAGAAATTCGATATTTCGAATAAATTGTGATGTTTAAGGATGATCGATATGGTCGATTATTTTACAGCCTGTAGGGGATGTACTCGGCACAGTGATAGATGTGGTTAACATCCTAAAATTCCTTGATCAACGTTATTCTTTAAACCAGTAACTGTGTTTGACACACAGATATTAACTGAAAACGAAAAAATTAAGATCACGAATAGTGATTCATCTCATAAATATCATAAAGAATGCGAAATAGAAAGTAGAACAAACACAGAGCCCTGGAAACACCGGGTTTGGAGGTTATAAAACTTTTACGATATTCATACTCAAACTCAGTCATGTTTGCTTTGAGTACGACTCTGAAGAAGCTCCAAAGCATACTCGAAAATTTTGAGCATGAACTCCATCTGAGTATGAGAATGATTTTATAAAAGTTTTATAATCTTCACTTTTGGGTATGAGTACTATTTAGATCACGGAGTTTGAGTATGAAAACGTGCTCTTAAAAGTTTTATAACTTCCAGGCCAGAGGTGGAATAAGGTCACTAGGAGGAGTATCATCCTTTTATGCTTTGAAATGTTTACAAAGGGGTATATATCTCTGTTGCAGACATGATACTAGAAAATAGATTATGTACGATAAAACATTGGTTTTTTATTTTGGTTAGATTTTATAGATTATGTACGATAAAACATTGGTTTTTTATTTTGATTTGATTTTATAGATTATGTACGATAAAACATTGGTGTTTTATTTTGGTTAGATTTTATAGATTATGTACGATAAAACATTGGTTTTTTATTTTGATTTGATTTTATAGATTATGTACGATAAAACATTGGTTTTTTATTTTGGTTAGATTTTATAGATTATGTACGATAAAACATTGGGTTTTTTTTATTTTGGTTGGATTTTATAGATTATGTACGATAAAACATTGGTTTTTTATTTTGGTTAGATTTTATAGATTATGTCTTTAAGCATCATCTAACAAAGACTGTTAAATTTACCCAAAAATGTGTCCTTATTTCACTTTATTCGTAGACTTAAGTTCTAACTCAAATTGGTTTTAATGCAACATTCATGTAGCAATATTTTATATAGGATACAAACATTAAAACTTAATTAAAATGACTGATTTCATAGAATTTCTATCTGTCTTAAAATCTAATTGGATAAGAAGACTCATTACTCAAAATCAAAATGGATTACTATACTTACATCTGAGATAAGAACAAAAGAAAATATCTGTCACACCTTCCAAAAAAATTGTGAAACTAGTTTCCTGTTACATTTTGCAATCTAATAATACTACAGATACACATTGCCCACCTTGTTTGGTATTATTGCTTCCGCTGTCTGTTGAATTCATCAAAGGCATTGGGCTTGTCAATTCCGATGAAGAATTACCGGCAGAGATTGTAGTATTGAATTTGTCTGCCCACATGGTCACTGTTGATGGACCTGGTGGGTTTGCTGTGGAAGTTTCGTTTGCAATCATATCTGTATGTGTTGTTGTTAACGGCGATATTGCCGAAAAAATTCTGCTTGTTGTTATATTTGACGGATTTGATGTGGTTGATAATGCTGTGAAATTTTTATTGGTTGTCATATTTGGTAGATAAGTTGTTGAAGTTTTGTTTGCTGTCATATTGGACGGATGCGATGTCGTTGATGGTGGTGTTACCATCGTAGTTCTGTTTGCTGTCATATTGGACGGATGCGATGTCGTTGACAGTGGTGTTGCCGTCGTTGTTTTGTTTGCTGTCATATTGGAGGGATGCGATGTCGTTGATGGTGGTGTTGCCGTCGTTGTTTTGTTTGTTGTCATATTGGACGGATGCGATGTCGTTGATGGTGGTGTTGCCGTCGTAGTTTTGTTTGCTGTCACATTGGACGGATGCGATGTCGATGATGGTGGTGTTGCCGTCGTAGTTTTGTTTGCTGTCATATTGGACGGATGCGATGTCGATGATGGTGGTGTTGCCGTCGTAGTTTTGTTTGCTGTCATATTGGACGGATGCGATGTCGTTGATGGTGGTATTGCCGTCGTTGTTTTGTTTGCTGTCGTATTGGACGGATGCGATGTCGTTGATGGTGGTGTTGCCGTCATTGTTTTGTTTGCTGTCATATTGGACGGATGCGATGTTGTTGATGGTGGTGTTGCCGTCGTAGTTTTGTTTGCTGTCATATTGGACGGATGCGATGTCGTTGATGGTGGTGTTGCCGTCGTTGTTTTGTTTGCTGTCGTATTGGACGGATGCGATGTTGATGGTGGTGTTGCCGTCGTTGTTTTGTTTGCTGTCATATTGGAGGGATGCGATGTCGTTGATGGTGGTGTTGCCGTCGTAGTTTTGTTTGCTGTCATATTGGAGGGATGCGATGTCGTTGATGGTGGTGTTGCCGTCGTTGTTTTGTTTGCTGTCATATTGGACGGATGCGATGTCGCTGATGGTGGTGTTGCCGTCGTTGTTTTGTTTTCTGTCATATTGGACGGATGCGATGTTGATGGTGGTGTTGCCGTCGTTGTTTTGTTTGCTGTCATATTGGACGGATGCGATGTTGATGGTGGTGTTGCCGTCGTAGTTTTGTTTGCTGTCATATTCGAGGGATGCGATGTCGTTGATGGTGGTGTTGCCGTCGTAGTTTTGTTTGCTGTCATATTGGACGGATGCGATGTCGTTAGCAGTGACTTTGTTGTGGAAATTATACTTGATGGATTTGTTGGAGGTGAGGCAGAGGTCACTGACTCTGCAGCAAAGCAAATAACATCGTAAGTAATGGAATAATTGGTTTGCTTTTGATGTTGTTATGGTTACTACTCGTTATAATAGTTTCCAGTTGTCGTAATTAAAAATGGAGGTCAACAGGTCTAATTGAACTACATGTATATTAGAATTTGGTTTATGAATATTTTAACCTCTATCTTTACATTTATCTAACATAAACAATACTATTATCAAATACAATATATAAATTCGCATATACCTCTGTCGACGTGGATGCTGGTTGTATTAACACCTGCCAACAATGGTTGTTTACCACTGTTCCTTGCATTCTGGGAGGCTGCTGATAGAACATCGCGAACAATAGCGGGCGTGACAGTATTATTCGCTCCGTTAGATTGATACTGTGAGCTTTTCATATTAATCCTGATGTCAAATACCACGCTTCCGGGTCTTTAGAATACAAATAGAAGATATAATGATTACTTTCAAGAGATGTAAGAAATGTTATCGTACGGTGCATAAATGTTTTCTATAATTTGTCATTAAATGTAAAGCAAAAGGAGTGTTGAATGCAAGTGCGACTCCACCAAGGGAGACCAATGACAAACAGAAGGACAGACAACAAAGTTATACATATTTACGTCATATAGTCTGCGCAAAACCACTCGATTAGAACTTAATCGTGATAAGTATAAGGAATGACCATAAATATCTTATGATGTTAAACAATATGTCATACCTGAGTATATATTTTTAGTTTTTACCTAATTGAAAGAATCGTTATATGGCTGAATGCGGGACCTAAAACACTGTTTTGTATTCCGTCTTCTACCTACAATAGAAGTACGAGGAATGTATAATCTTCAAAATCATTCCTTATATCAGAGACTTCATATATACATGTAACAGAGATGAACAACTCCCCGTAGCCTAATATTATCTCGCTGCTCGAGGTTCTTCAGTAAACAATGAACTCTCTGAACTAAATCACGTATATTAATTTAACAGTAAAGACCTTGTTAGATATGTTATAAAGACAAATCTAATTCAATTCATACATATTTGTAATTATTTGTTTGTAAATTCTTTTATATTTACTTGTGTTTACGTGACGTCAGACGTCTTTATTAGCGAAGTTACGCGACGTCGAACGCGCGTATGTATATTGTGGCGTAAAATAAAAAAGTTTAGACACACTATATTTTGGTAAGCATTTATCATTCGGTAGTTTACAATTCAATTAATGCAAAGAATTATTAAACATATACATAATGCACTTACCTTTATTTCAGTAATTTAACGTTATAACGTTTGTCAATACAACCTCGCATTGGGTCAAATGCTGTCTGACGTGTTTCATACCGATTGTTAGACCGTTCTTAGCACACTAATTTTGACTACGGATGACTCCGTTTACCTGATCAGGATATAGGGTTCACGGCGGGTGTGACCGGTCGACAGGGGATGCTTGCTCCTCCTGGGCACCTGATCCCACCGCTGGTGTGTTCAGGGGTCCGTGTTTGCCCAACTATCTATATTGTATTGCTTATGGAGTTGTGAGATGGATCACTGTTCGTTATCTTCACCTTTCATACTAGTATCAATGATTGTATCAATGGTTGTCCGTATTCTTACGCAAGATTGTACCTGGTTTAAAATTTTATTCTAATGATGTGTAATCATATTATATTGATATAGTATTGTTTGTTTATTCTCTCTTACAGAGAATCGTTTCACATTACTACAGAAAAAGAAAATAAATATGGAATGCATTTTCGTACATATCTCTGTAACATCGAACGAGCAGACGACAACACACCTTTTACATCATGTCAACAAAACATTTTGAATATGGTATTTTTTTCAGATAAATCACTTCAAAGTTAATGAAGCTGTAGTTTCAAAAGACGACACATGACCCAAGGTCAGCCAAATCGCCGAAATTTCGGTAAATGTTTACCACTACTACTGTATTTTTTGTATCATCAAATTATTTCAAAACTTTCAAGTTTGATTCCAATTGATTATAAGAATGAATTAATTTACTTCAATTGATTTATAAACAATAAATAAAAATTAAGAATTCAGAAGTGAGGCCATCATACATTTTAAGTGGTAAACGCGCCGGAGGAGTTGCTTTTCTACGTTATATATATATGCTTATATACATGTATATTTTATTAATTATTACATACATCAACATTCTGTACATCCTTATTATCAATTTATATATATATATATATATATATATATATATATATATATATATATAAATATATATATATAGGTAAAACTAAAAAAGATACACGAAGACGTTTAGTAAAGCTTTAGCGTTTTCATTTCAAATCTTCAGAAATTTCTTCGTGTATCTTTTTATTTTTACCTAACTTTTACCGATCATTGCGAAAAGTAATTATTATCTATCTATCTATCTATCTATATACATCTTTGTCATCCTTAATTAACAAAATGTTCTTTATGAGCCATTACATATTTCAAAAGCTGAAGATTTCAGATCTTTCCTATGCTAACCTGGTTAGTGAAGTTCCCGACAAGTTCCATGTAAACCACACTGTTACTGTTGCGATAATCCTCACTCCAGGTAATGGAAGTTACCGTCATCGAAGCGACGAATGCAACACCTGGGGAAAAAACGTTCATGTATAGAATTGTTGTAAAACATCCGATATTTCCATTTCAAAAATGGGTCTACATTCTAAATTGCCTTAAGTAATCGTTCGATTGTATATTTATTTATCTGAACGAAGGGCGGTGATGAGTTCGAAGCATAAGCCTCCACACTTCGTCCAAATAAATACATCGAAACAAATATTCCTTAACTTACTTGTATCATGACGAAATAGAAAAAAAAAAAATTTCTATCATGTGACCAGTGATCGTTGCGCGACGTTTATTGCCCCTAATGAAAAATCTATTTTTTGTCAGGTGGCCACGTTAGTACACATTAGCATACGACACCTGAATCTAGCAATGAGGCTATGCGAGAACAAGTTTCCAAGAATTAACGTGGGGGAATTGTAAATATATGAACTTTTTATCATCCATAAAACACCTCATGTTAACGCACATGTGTGATGAAATTGAAGTGAACTTTTGGTGAAGTTGATTTCAATGATCTTTCGGACATCTTGGATTTTGACTAATAATACCGAACTTGTTCAAGCACACGAGGAGGCACATTTCTGTTTGAAGTTGAATATTTTGTGTTTTGTTAATATCCGATATGTCCGGAATATCATTTAAATCAATTTCATCAAAGTTGTGGATCATTTCAATTTCATCGTACACGTGCATTAGGAAAGTTTTCCTCCGAGCTGATAAAAAGTTAAAGATCATGTAAATTCCTCACGTTCATGTTCGGGAACTCGTAAAATGCTTCATTTGAAATTCTATCATTTCTAACTGTAAGTGAATTTTTTTTCAAATTGAAATTTCACTTTGTATAAGATATTGTAAAACCGTGTCATGTGACTGCTTGTTCTGCCCCTTTAGTGTATATTTAGTTATTGTTGAAAAGGACAACCATGACAAAAGTTTGCATACTACACACCGTCATCAGTGTTATTTTTGATAACTGCTGAAGTTGTTATTGGTGTTGAAGTAGTCAAAGCTGAAGTTGTAGTACTTAATTTATCTGTCCACAGAGTCGTCGATGATGGATATGCTGTTGGTGTTCTTGTCATTAGTGATCCCGTCGTGCTCCAAGAAGACGTGGACATTGATTTGGATGCGTTAAACGTAGTGGGGGATTTCGTCGTGTTAGTCACTGGGGGCGTTTCGGTTGTGTTTGTGGGGTAAGTTGTCGTAGATATATTCCTTTTGGTAGTTGTCAGTGATATCATTGTTGTTGATGGTGTTGCTGTATCTTTTTTAGTTGTCGATACAGCTGACGTTAAGGAACTGAATGATGTGGAGGGTTTGGTCTTTGTTGATGTTGCAGAGGAAGATGTTTTTAAAGATGTTGTGGTAGGTTGAGTCATTGATGTAAATGTTGGAATTGGAGTTGTTGTTCTTGAAGTTGAATATTGATCCAGTGTTGTTGATGAAGGGTCCGGTGCAGCTGTAGACGAAGATTGAGTTGTTGCTTTTGTTGTTATATCTTTTTGAGTGGTGACATCTGTTGATGTCGGGGATGTTTGTGATAATGAGATCTGGATGCTTTCGGTGTCAACATCCGCCAATAGAGGTAGAAGTCCATTGGATTTCGCAGTTGCAATGGCGGTATTTAGATCAGACTGTATTGTAGAAGATAGGGAAGGCTTCCTTAGATGAATTGCAAAATCAACAACGACACTTCCTTTCCTGAAATTAATTGCGTATCTTATATATCTATCCTGGTTTGAGAATCAACTGATATAAAAGTGTCTATAATGTATGCCGTTTACAGATAATTAGATATCTAGTACAGGTTAATCCTCTTTAATTTTTCACTTACTCAACAATTTTATGTTACCTTTCCCATACCATTGAAGTTTTCAATAAAAGAAACTTAAGTGCATTTCTTTCTATCTATTTTTGTTTGTTTGTTAATGTTGCAGTCAGCATATCTTAAGAAACTGCCTGTTCTGCACACAATCTTTACAACTAATATTTACAACTTGTATCTAATTAGTACGTTGCAAATCACGAATGGACAGCTGGATTATAAGAATTAGAATATCCTCTATGTTCTATTCTTAATCAATGTCATCAAAGATGAAAGAAAAGAAATGTGCTTTTACCTTATGTTTATTATAGATATGTCCTTGACATTTGGACCAGTCTCCGTGTCATTTAGACCTTGTAAGATCTGGAAAAAAACAAATATTTCATTTTCATAATAATTCCTCTCGTTGTGTTCATTATAGATAATCTGATAATTTCATGAACGACAATCTTTACCTGTACTGTCAGGTTGTCTGATAAATTCTTATATACATCACTATTCCGGTCAAGGTATTCATTTGTCCATGTTTGATTTGAGAGTCTGAACGTAACGTCAAAAACAAAAGCTTTCGAAAGAAAACAGCAGCTCAATATATATTACATACATGTACATACAGTTTAAGATTTAATACAAAATTATAGATAGCAATGCTAGAGAAAACTGAAATTTACATGATTGGATACAAATTAAAGAACGCAAACAATAGTAAATATTGGGTGAAAACGATACCAGAATGGTGAAAACGAGACCAGAATGGTAAAAACGAGACAAGAATGGTGAAAACGAAACCAGAACGACACCAACAAACCATGTATCTCTTACCTTGCTCATCTTTAAATGTTGTTGATGGTGCCACTGTGGGCGTTGTAGTTAAAATATTTGAAATCGATGAAACTGACGATGTTGTAGCTGATGACGAGAGTTCGGAGGTCATTGATAAAGTTGTTGACACTGGCGATTCTAAAGATGTCGTTGTTGCAGGAACTGTTGGTGCTAAATAAATCAGATGAAACACCACTTTTGTTACAATGTATTTTTCATATCATATATTGCTTTCGTTTATGATTTTTCTTGTTTCTTGCTATTGTATGATTTGTGCTTTGAAATTTTATGAACTATACGAAATATGTCTTATATTTGTGATTATTTCAACGGAAAGGTACCATTTCACTTTACTTATTTTTTGATGTCATTTATTTTCATTCACACATTTTGTGTCAGTCTAAAGTACATTTTTGTTAGAATATGCATGGAAATAAAAAGACATTTCAAATATCTTATTGACCTGATTTTTAACCATGCGTTGTAGGCAGACATTCATATATCTATAGAGTGACCACGTGTACGTTATCTTACCCGTCATTTGCGTGCTGCGTTCCACGGGTCTCGGTCGCGGCGCTGAATAAAATTATGCAGTGTTTAAAACCGAATAAGTCAAGTTGTATGATTCAAAATCTACGTTTTTCTAATTCTATTTTCAGGGTTTTAACAATACAAATTATGATATTTGACATTAAGTTTAACATTGACTGACTTACTTGGCTGTACATTGTAATTGTCATCTGAAAGAAGCGAGAAATCAATGAGAAGTTAAGTTATGAAAGCGTGATTTCAAAATTAATCATACTTTATCGATAATTCAGGAAGATGTACCTGCAAATTTGACTATCAAGAAAATCGCTAATCCTGCCGAGGCCAAGATAAAAATGACTACTGCAAAGTTGAACTTCGTGCATCGTCTTTTGCGCGCTGTGAAAACTTCTCCATCTAGAGAAAGATGAATGAGAAGCAATAACAATATCGCCTTACAAGTTAAAATACTTGATATGCAATTGACATGTTTTCATCTCTTTATCTATTTATAACGTGAGCACATGTTCTTTAGTTGCTAAGGAAAGTCACACTAATTAAAATCTTGTTTTGAAATTTAAAATCATTTTTGTCTACATTTGTTTTATTTAATCTAATGTTCGAAAATAAATTAAACATCTGTGATATGAAGTAACATACACGATGTATGTGTCATTCTACCAAAAATGCTATAATCTGTGAATTGATTTACGCCAAGCTCTTTATGTTCAGGATGTAGACAGCCTCGTAAATGGATATTAATACACCATTATATCTCAAAAACGTACCTTCTGTTCTCCATTTGCTTTCTAGTTCTTCTATGTCGTCGAAATATCTGTCATAGGAAGGATTTGTATAGGAGTGATCAACACCGTTCTCTTGGTTGGCGTCATTGATCTGGATTATGCATAAATGACAATAAATATTTTCATTTATTGTAATACGAATAAAAGGCTTGCTTACTGGAGCATAATTAGTAATGTTATATCGCCGCCATGGCCGCTGCAGTATATGTAACATATCAAAAGTTGTGTACATTCTCATATATATCTTGTTACATATGAAATCGCTCTTTGCCTTAACGAAAAAAAATTTTACGCTAATTTTAAAGTTTTTCTAATCTCCTTTCGGTTTAAATGATATACATCCGCAAACTAGATGTTTCCATCTTATTTTCACAGAATACAAGAACCCTTTTGCGTTAAACAAGTAAGCACTATGGGTTACTACCACGCCTTAATCGATCTGAGTGTTCATAGTATTGAAACTATATTGCTTTGAATATCATTGTTGTCTGGTTTTATCTATTCAATTCTATTGCAACAATTAAAGATAATTCTTGCAATGTAAGAATGCAAATTACAGAATTATAACACAATACATGTGCAGGACTTACCGACGAATATCGTTCTAGTCTCGCCATTTTCAGTTCCACATTCCGTGAAATCTATGAACTGTATATCGTGAGATTCCTTCCTTGATATGGGTTTAAGAATCGAAAACTTCAAGAACAAGCATGAATGATCGTAAACCGTAATACAAGAATCACTCAACCAGCCAACCCCAAAGGGCTTTAAATCTCGCACATTGAACAAATGCATAATAGCTGATACTTATTCTCAAAATGTTGTTCCCATTACTCATTGAAGACTTTTACAGCTGTTTTTTTTTCAAATTCAGAACTTCATAAGGACGGTGTATATCATATTTCATATCCATTTCATGAAACTTTATTTTCCTGTGATCAGGCATTATGTAACCTTAAAAGGAGTGACATCTAGCATTATTTTCTCACACATATACACAAATAAAACAGTTATCATATATTTCAAACAGCTAACAAGAAACAGTTTTCTTTTTCCTATAATTTTTTTTCCAAATGTACATGTAGAAAGGATAAAATAATTCTTCGCTCCATAATGGTGTTGTCTTGAAGAGTTTGATAATAGACTGCTTTCACTCCTTATATTTTTCCAACATTTTACATATTGATCAATTCTATTAGCGACTTTCTATAAAGGTAGATTGCTCAAAAACTTTATGTCAAAACGCAGTGCCTCATCATTAGGTTTTTTGTGTTTTTTTTGGAACGGTCTGCCTTTAAATTTGGAAAGAAATTTGGAATTCTGTTTCTGTGGGGATTACCTTTCTAACAAGATCGGTTACCTATACAGGGATACCGGGGATCAAATGTACATCTGGAAACCGTAAACCAAATGAAATGAAAACTTATGTCAATTTCATAAATGGTTACATTATGCCGACCTTGTACCACCTTGTCTTAATAAAAGGTGAGGATAACGAACAGTCTTACAACTCCTTAACAATATAAGCAATACAAAATGGATAGTTGGGTAAACACAGACCCCTGGACACACCAGAGGTGGGATGAAAACCCTTCTGAATTTATATTTTCAAACTTTACATGAACCTCAAAAATGGCCACTGAAAAACAAATGTAAATGTAGACTAGTGTTTAATGCAATAACATGTCTCCTCGCTCCCATCCCCACTTGTATCGTTCCCCGAAATACATCTTGCCAATCTGACTTAAAATTGAGCAAAAACTGCAATCATAAACATGCATATGAAATAGCTTAATATATGTTACACCTCAGAAAATATATATTCCTCCGCCGGGGAGGAGGGGGAGAGACTGTTTTCATGCGCATAATCCAAACACGAAAACGCTTTAGCGACCTACGTCAACCTCTACCCAAAGCTGTCGTATATACTCATATAGTCCACTTTTCACGGTTTATAAAAAACACTAAGAACTAGTTTATGAAATATCAAGAAATTGTAGGGCAATTAACTTATTGCAGTTTTTATTTCCCATTGCAATGCTTATCTACCTATATAGTGCAGTCAAACAATACCCGCGTTTCTACACAATTCAATACTTTTTGCGTCACCGAAAGACTTCATGTTTGCTTAGCATTGATTATTTACGTATATTTTTGGAACTGAAGTCGAAACCATATTTTATTTGAGCAATTTTAACGTTTTACAAGAATCGTCAAAACCATCGAAACTGCGTACATGTACATGTGAATGTAAGGAACGATAACTCTGAGTAGAGATTGCGTCTACGTTTGTACAATCAAAAGTATATAACAAATAACAAAATCAAGTAGTCTATTTCCACTGTAATAAAATAAATGAATCAGATACTTTTACGTTATCATTTTTATTAATTTCATAAAAACAAAGTAAAATTAGCAAAAGAATATAACATCCCTTTTAACAAAGACGACAGGAACACAATTATTATTAAATAATTATGTATTAAAAAAAAACAACAACAATAAACGATATAGTTCGCCCGTACAGTCTATGATATTACCACATTCCTTACAAAGTCCATATATGTACAAATTAACTCCGATACAATGCCATTACATGTATCAATACAGTACTGGAAAACACATAGTTCGTTTTGTTTACCAATAACACTGATATATACAGCTCAGCATTTTCAACAAAATGACGGAATACATGTATTCTAATGCCCCTAGATAAGCGAGAACATACTCATGTACCATATCCTCGATAAGGGGTGGAGAATACTGGCACATATTGCACATCTATGTTGAAATAACTGTAGTAAATATTGAAATATGTCGTTTTGTAAACATTTTGGACAGCGATGATTTGCATCTAGAACAAAGAGACTGTTCTTGAAAGCAAATATCTAAAAAGGAAGGTCATGGTCGACTTGTAACAAATCACTTTATTATATGATTGAATAATTCCTAGCTCTCTAATTGGCTGAGATACAACAATGTAGAAATCATACTACGTTATGTTTACCTGCACGTGACCTTCCAGGTGAACACAAGGAATTATTTTTTCCACATAGGACCAAAAAAAATCGGTCGGGAACTTCCAATTTGACGCGATCTACTATACTTATTTTTGCCGTCCAATGAAATTCCGCGTTTCTCACTGGGTTCGGCTAAGATTTCAGCACAATTAAAGCAAAGAACAATCTTGAAGGGTTTTTTAATCATTTAATCATATAATAAAACAATTATTGCTGTTTTTGTAGGTCAATACGATGATTTAGCCACCTTCAAAGTACAGTATTCACCTCGTCCTTCGGGCTCGCTGAATATTGTACTACTCAGGTGGCTAAATCATCGTATTGACCTACAAAAACAGCAATAATTGTATAATGTATTAACGTACATTAACATTGGAAACTTCAGAAGTCAGTTTCTTCATACTCCTTCAACCAAATGCAACCGTGTGCAAATTGGACGGGAAGGGATGCACATGCAGTGAAATACCACTCCATTAAAACAGGATGCAGAGTACCATAGACAATCAGTCATTAAGCGATAATTGAATTTAAAATGATCAACACTTTGAGAAGAGGAATACCCAGTACAAGTTGTTTGTCAAGGAAAACCTGAAAAGATAAGAAATTGGAATTAAAATGAATATGTAGATGTATTGTGTTTGTTTTAAACAACGTATTTTACATGTGTCATTATATCTATACCCAAAATAATTACATGTACCAAAACTCTGTCATTTTACATATCTTTATGCGAATTCAATAAAGGTAAAGCAATTGTGTTTCTTCTGTTGATTTTTGTGAAACCATAGTACATGATTTTACAAAGATCAGATTAAAATCCACATAATGTCACGATCATAAATCCAAATAGAGTCATGTATATTTTGCATATGCCGGTAAAAATGGAAAGTCAGCATATATTATTACAAAACCATTTTAACAAGAGTACCGCAAACGGTAATAATACGCCTGTGAAAATGCTTACATAGGGTATTTTTCAAAAGCCATACTTTGTAGAAATTTCCTTCATATAGTATCAAGCTGTGACATACTTTCTTTGCATAACATGAATAAAGGATCTTAGCTTAAAACTGTGACAAGAGGTAGAAAGACAAATCAAGAGTCTCATGTGTCAAATGAAAGGTGACGATAACGAACAGTGACCAATCTCATAACTCCTATAAAGGTGAAGATAACGAACAGTGATCAATCTCATAACTCCTATAAAGGTGAAGATAACGAACAGTGATCAATCTCATAACTCCTATAAAGGTGACGATAACGAACAGTGACCAATCTCATAACTCTTATAAGTAATACAAAATAGAGAGTTGGGCAAACAAGGACCCCTGAACACACCAGAGGTGGGGTCAGGTACCTAGGAGCAAGTATCCCCAAATTTGACCAAGTTCAGCAACCTCTTAATTAATATTGAAAACGTCAAAGAAAATGTTAAGAATAAAAATCCTTAAACTACGCACATCTTCAAGTTATTTACAAATACATGTACAATACCTTCTAAACTGTGAGAGGAATTATTAGGATAAATCATGTCCTTTATTCAATATAATATATCCTTAAAATGGACTTAGTTCAACAACCTGCACTTTTCTTAAAAATCAAAGAAAACCAAAATCCTTGCAGCATCTTCCATACCTATACAAATACTCTGTAAAATAAGTCGGTCCTCACTTGAAAACTGTGGAAGGAAAAATGAAAGACAACTCCTGAACTCTCTATGCAATATTTCCTAAAAACTTACTAAGTTCAATAATCTGTAAGCTTCTCAAAAATTGAAGAAAACCAAAATCCTTGCCACATGCATACCTTCAACACCCAGTTAAACATTCTGTAAAATAAGAAGGTTCTCACTTGAAAACTGTGGGAGGAGTTCACCGAACATATGATGTTCCTTTCTTTATAATATTTCCTCTAAACGGACTAAGTTCAATAACGTGTATTTTTCTCAAAAATTGAAGAAAATCAATATCCTCGCCACATCCATACAAAAACTCTGTACAACAAGGTGGTCCTCACTTGAAAATTGTGGGTGGAGTTAGCAGGACAAATTATGTACTCTCCATATAACAATGATTTTTTTAAAAAAGGGACATAACTCCTGCAAGAGATATCAAAATGGATCAAAATTGCAATATGACTTAAAATGATCCACATAGAAGCTACATAGCAAGTTTCAGCTTGATATGTGACAGAGAAATGAAATTAGAAACATAACCCCGAACGGACGGACGAACGTACGATCGTACAGACATCGCTGTACCATGATACGTCCCGTCTAAAGACGGGCATATAAAAATCATCAGTAAAATCATAATATTTAGTCTGATTTACACATTTTAGATTAATAACATAGCGTTCTTTGGTCTACAAAATGCTGTTCGTGTCCACTTTATACTAACAGGTCATAATATCCATAGACAGAAGCTGCTGTACAGTCCCGGCATTCTCTGCAATGATTGTATCCTTCTGAGCTGTTGTACACACGACACCCGTCTCATCTAAAACTTTTCTCAACACGCAATCAATCACATCAACTACAAATCTGGAAAACAGGCACATGTACCAGAAAATGTACGAGGGCTGTTCGATATGTAATGTGTATTGTATGATATCTCAAAAGCATTCCACTCAAAATAGTGAAATGAACATTACATCCCTTCAAAGTATTCTTCGCGGTTTGAAATACAAACTTTCAATCTCTGAATCCATTTCTGCAATTCGTCACGGTACGCTGATTTAGGTAGACCTCTGAGGCATTGACTGATAGCTGAGCCAAGGGCTTGTCGGGACTTGTAACGATGACCAGATAAGAACTTTTTAAGTTTTGAAAAAAGAAAAAAGCCGCATGGATCTGGAGAGTATGATGGGTGTGGCAAGACGGTACCCTTCTCCGACTTCCAAAATTGCTTCACAAGCCCAGATGTATGTGATAGAGCATCATCATGATGTAGACGAAAATGCCTAAATGCTGACAAAGGGTGTCGTTAATCATAGTATTGCTTGAGATTTTTTTAATATAACATCTCAGTAATACCGTCCTGTAACACATTTGTCCTTCGGCACCGGAATTTATATGTCCTTCGGATGAGACCGCAAAAAATGAGGTCCCGTGTTACAGCACGTGTGGCACAATAAAGGTCCCTCCCTACTCAATGGCCATAAGCGCCGAGCATAGGCCTAAATTTTGCAGCCCTTCACCGGCAGTGGTGACGGCTCCATATGAGTGAAATATTCTCGAGAGGGATGTTAAACAATATTTAATCAATCAATTAATGTATGGCTATACCATCACATGAGAAGAATATGCTATAAAGAACCTTCTTTCTACTTATGGTTCTTTTGGCAACTACAGACCTTCTAGTCCCGTGGGATCCTGGTTAGAATATGTCCTCAGTTCCCCTTGCTTATCGTAAAAGGCGACTAAATGGTCCCGTGTCACAGCAGGTGTGGCACGATAAAGATCCCTCCCTGTTCAAAGGCCGTAAGCGCCGAGCTTAGGCCTAAATTTTGCAGCCCTTCACCGGCAATGGTGACGTCTCCATATGGGTGAAGGATTCTCGAGAGGGACGTTAAACAATATTCAATCAATCAATCAGGCCTTCTACCGTGTTTAGTTAGCCATATTTTGTTACTAATTTTTCTTACTGGTTCGAAATAGTGAAACCATGTTTCGTCACCAGTAACAATGTTTGCAAATTGTCTTTCATAGAATTTGGGAAACATTTTGAGCAATTGCTTAGCGGTTTGTACTCGTACCTGTTTTGGGTCATCTGTCAATATATGCGGTATCCATCTGGCAGAAATTTTTCGTACTTTCAAAATCAAATGCACCCACGATAGCGATATGCCACGAATCGTGTATCTGCCATCACTTTCAATTATTTCCCTGACTTTTGAGACATTTGCCTTGCCTGTTACAGTCACAGCTCGGCCAGATTTTGCTGCATCTTTGACGGACTCTGTGCCAGTCAGAAATTTCTTTCTCCACCTACGAACTGTCTCATAAGATACCTTATCAGACCCATAAATTTCCCCTCCAATTCAGTAAAAATCTGCATTACCGAATGACCGAGTTTTGTGCGAACTTTTGTATAAGTTCTAATTTCTTCAATATTCTCAACCCGTTTCCCAACCATTTTTACAACAGTGGTCAACGACTGGCTCTATTGAAATTACTATAAGTCTAAAACTATGTGGAGCTGAAGACTCGTGTTTATACCGTTGAAAAGGTATTGAACAGAGCTATTCAAGAGTATCACCATCCATGAAATCGTGCAAAGCGTTATCACGTTGTGGTACAATACACATTACATATCGAACAGCCCTCGTATATCAATTCATGAAAAGTGTAAACTGCCTTTATATGTATTTTATTAATGACCAATCGCAAAAAACTATTTATTCATTTTTCCAAACTCTTTTCTTTGTTCAATTCTGTTTTGTATATATAGTACATACTTGCACTTCTCTGTCATATCGGACTGTAAAACTGCCGCAAATCGGACGTAATCTACACACTGTCTGAGTAACAATTCTTCTAAGTATGAAGTGTTAGTACATGGTGATCCTACAAAACGTAAAACATAAAATTCTCATGAAATATTCTCAATCAAATGTGAATTACATCAAAATATCCCGTGGGGACCAGGGTTGAAATAGGATAAGTCCTCACTACTCCCTTGTTTGTCTTAGGAGGCGACTAAATGGTGTCACAGCAGGTGTGGCACGTTAAAGATTTCTCCCTGTTCACAAGCCGTAAGCGCCGAGAATAAACCTACATTTTGCAGCCCTTCACCGGCAATGGTGACGTCCCCCTGAGTGACAAATTCTCGAGCGTCCCTCTCTTCTGTATACATGTACAATCAATCATTTTTCTTTAAATACTATTTGTTGAGTAAGATAGTGATCGTTATTGGATCTTGCTTTCGTGTCATTATCAATGGTAATTCATTCTAATTCGTTTGTTTATTTGTTTTACCACCCTTCGTGAACTTTTCATTCACTCTGAGACGTCACCGGCTGTAAATGAAGTACCTCAAATTTAGACCACTGCTTAGCGCTCAGGGCCGTAGCAGTGAGGTTTCTTTATTGTGCCAACGCCGGCTGCGACACGAGACCTCCATCGTGAAGATCATATCCAAAAGATCCGTGACACTCACTTCTAAATGTCAAGCGTTTGACAAACGAGCAATCCTCTGTTTACGTCTTACATCAAAATTGGTACCGTATAAGTTTTACATATAGGTTAGAGGCAACCATGGCAAAAACGGGGCTCGATCACAAGACCTCCTCGTTCTGCAGTGAACGCTCTACCACTGAGCTACCGCGATCGGCGACTTGAATTTGTATGCCATTACCACAAAAAGGTTACATCCCATCAAAAATCCCTAAATGTTACCATATTCCATCAAACTGTAGAAATCATTGAAAGTCTATTATTATGAAAAAAAATCACTCTCCTCTGGTATTTGGTATCGGACGTACTAAAGTCATACTACTAAATATACGCATAGGTATTGCAACTCTAAAGTTATTCCTTTATGGGTTTTTTTTTTCCTTCTTTTTTTTTTCTTTTCTTGGAAAACAGAGGAATAATTTTGAACGCAATTCAATTTGTTTCTTTGTTAACAAAATAGCTGTATTAAATTATGTCTATTGTCCTTCCTGATGTGCGACTATTGTACTAATCTCCGACAGAATTGCGATTTTGTACACAGTGCTTTAGCTCTTTATTCAACCTGAACAGTTTGACAAATTAGGTTTACTTTTCTTCCTCATCGAAATCATGGGTCATTCCCAAGTCTCAAGTGCAATCAAATGGCCGATTATTGGAATAGGAAAACAGGTATGCCATTGAGGCATATTGGTCATCATGTGGGTGAGCATCATTCTATCATCACCAGTTAACAAATAACGTCAAATATTGTGCAAGATCTGAAAAACCTCGTAAAACATGTTAGGGAGGGCGATGGTTAAACGAAACGTTTTTACCAAACCTCAATTTAAAAACGGAAATGTTTGTCACACGATTTGCTTTCAACGAGAACACTGTAGAATTGACTGCCGCCATTTGGCTATCGTGCAAAAAGACAAATAGGAGACCTTTGCTTACACTCAACCATAAAGCAGCACGTCTGTAATGGTGCCAACTTTACCAACGTTGGAACCTAGCTTCTTGGAGGAAAGTCCGTTGGTCGAACAGTCACTTTTTTGACATATCACAGATTGACAAATGCGTGTATGGCGACAACCTTGAACAAAATATGCTGAACGCAATATTCTAGAGATGATTCATTTAGATATGATGTGGGTTCTGTTTCCCACGACTGTAAGCTGTATCTTATCATAGTTATGGGTAGTCTTATTGCACACAATTACCAAGGAACATTCTTGCTGCAAATGTGCCTCATTTTGAAAATCACTCTCTTCCAAGGTCAATGTTTATGAATATGGATGACAATGCCATATAAGATAGTGCTAGTGCTGTGCATGATTTTTTGTGTGTAAAGAGTCAGTTGCGACACTATCAAGTCCACATTTGAACTCTATTGAGGACATTTGGAACATCACTATTGGCCAAGTTCGTCAAAAAAAAACCCACCGCCAGTTCAAACACATAGACTCAGCATCGGGCGTGGCGCTTAACCACCACATCAAATTCAACGTTTGATCAGAGGCTAAAGAAGACGCTTAGAGTCCGTCATTCGTGAGAATGGAAGTTACACTAAATACTAAAAAACATAATTCGGCAAACGTCGGCAGATTCCGGTACCCTACATCTCGCCTCGGATGTATGACGATAAGTGATATGTAACTACGCCTACATGTACCATTTGCAATGTGGTAGTCTATTTACTCTCCAAAAAAACTTCCACTTTCAGAAAGTAGTGATCAAAATATGTTTTTTATTTAAATGAATTTATCGAGTTTTTCTTAGAAAACTGCCCTCTATTTCGAGAAAGAAAAAAAACGTAATTCTCAAAGAGAAATACAATGTAGCTATAAATGTTGAGAGTGTTATAAAACAAAAATGAATTTCGCGGGAGCTGTCAGTAGTTCCAGTTGATCAGTGACGTTAAACATGTTGTTATACGTCACTGTATACGTACTATAGCGGAAAAACATCACACATCCGAGGTTAGATGGATTCGAACGAGGTAATCCGAGTGCTAAAACATGCACCAATACAACCTATGAAAAGGTAGAGGTTTAATTATTTCCTGTAAATTTTCCTCCAAATATCACGTCTTCTTACTTTTGAAAAAGAATGACAGTGAATAATTTACTGGTGGTTTTTTACAGTTTTAGAGATGAATGTGAAAACTTAAATTTCATCTTCAGTGTGAAATTAATCATTATAATTAGGCTAAGAGAAAAAAGGCTGGTGTTACGATATATTTTCAAATGTATTTAAATGCTAAGAAATGCTGAAAGATACATATACCAGTGTCTTTGACGACTGTTGATCTCGTCATATCTGTTGATGGATATCTGGTCAAATGTGGTGCTTCAGAAGTCGGGGGTAGAAAACCTGCAGTACGAAATAAGCCTAATATCTAGACACCTTTCATATCCCGATACTTATGGAAAGATAAACGCTAACAAAATATGTCTGTGGAATTTCATTATTGAGATGCTGCTTAACGTGACAATTTAACGTACATCGAAAATTTATTTACATGTACCATACGTACTCACATATATATTGTTATGACTTTGTTATATCTATAACTTTGTTTTCAGTAAAATACATTTTGAAATTTAAAAAAATCCGCGTTGTTCACTCTGTTTTCTAGAGATAAAATGGTGAACTAGGCCATCAAAGCAGGAACTGTATTAAAAATCAGCTTCGAATAAATGCACCACATTTAGAAAATGAAAGGTTCGATGATATTAGCATTTTCACTAAATTACTATTGATGTGATATAACGTCAAGATCTACAATGTAACCCTGGATAAAACCCTTCCTATGACATTATTAATCGAATGCCTTTGTTACTCTCTATTGATATTAACACGGTTAAACACCTAATTAACAACTCAACTGTATGACAAACCGGATGATTTCTCTTCTCCATCGTAAACTTCCCATATTTATGTAGCAATATTCCATTATCATCTGCATATGGTATTTTTATCTCTCAACTGATTCGATACACAAGAGCTTGTTCTGCCTATGGTCAGTTTTCAAATCGAGGCAGGCTACTGACAAACAACTTGAAGGTGCAAAGTTTTCAACAATCTCGTTTAAAGTCAGCATTTCACAAATTATATTGTCGTTATAACGATCTAGTTTGCCAATACAACCTATCATTGGGTTAAATGCTGAAGATAGCGAACAGTGATCAATCTCACAACTCCTATTAGGAATACAGATTAAAGAGTTGGACAAACACGGACTCCTTGACATACCAAAGGAATGATCAAGTGCCTAGGAGGAGTAAGCATCCCCTGTCGACCGGTCACACCCACCGCAGTCAAAATCTTTGTGTCAGGAACGGCTTAACAATCGGTATGAAACACGTCAGACAGCAAATGACCAAATGATAGGTTGTGTTGACAAACTAGATCATTATAATGACCATAGAATTTGCGAAATGCTGATTTAAAGCTGTATGGTCCGAATTACAACATTTTTTTTCCATCTCGTAGAAACGCTATTAAATCATCGTACGTATGTAGTTATTTGACTGTACGACATATCATAAATTATTTCACCTGTTTTAACCCAAATAATTTGATTTTAAATCGATGTTTACAAATAACCGCGTCACTGTCATTTCAAGTGACAGTCACGTGACCAGTTCAAACTTTCAGATCATCGGTGGTCTTCTCTGTGTAAAGCTGTGTATTGTTTTATAACAGTACCGTACCATAAGTTTAATAGAAATAAAAATATCAAATACCTCTTAGTAATTCGTTGTTTTACGCTCTTTCAGCCTTAAAACTAGACAGTTGTGTATGAGTTAATACATCATGTTGGGATTCCCCTGACGCGCATGGGTCTATTTATAGACGTCTATTATGGGATGATTTATATATGTAGCCACTATATTCACTTTCTAAATAATATTCGCACTGTTTTCTTTTACATGCAGATGTTTTCAAGCATGTAATTAAGGGAAAGTTAATAACTTTATCAAGTAATTAATCTGCTTTAAAGTAATTATGTACAAAAATAATATATGAACATCGGGTCATACAGCTTTAAATGAAATTGTTGAAACCGTTCTAACTTCAACTTGTTTGTCAGTAGCCTGCCTCGAGTTAGATACTGATCATATGCAGAACAAGCTCTTGCTTATCAATGATTGATTGATGTTTTCCGCTACACTCAACATTTTTAAGTTATCTCGTGGCGCCCAGTTTTTATTGGTGGAAGATATTGATTGATTGATGTTTTCCGACACACTTAACATTTTTTTCAGTTATATGGTGGCGCCCAGTTTTTATTGGTGAAAGAGAGAACCCAGATACAATGTACCTGGGAAGAGACCACCGACCTTCCGAAAGTAAACTGGGAAACTTTCTCACTTACCTGCGCGAGCGGGATTCGAACCCGCGCCGACAGAGGTGAAAGGCCGTGTGATTTTGAGCGCGATGCTCTAACCGTGGAGGCCCCCATTCGAGAGATATAAACACCATATGCAGGTGATCATGAAAAATTGCTTTATAAATATGGGAAGTTGATTATGGAGAAGCAGAAATCATTCCGTTTGTCATAAAATTGAGTTGTTGGTTTTTCGTTAATATTCATTTTCAGTAACATATCTAAGTACGAGGCAGATGTGGATGACTCTGTGGTGTCTTATCTCGAGTTCACGGGGATATATCGATTCGACATATGAATGAAAATGAGTATTGTTAATAGATAAAGTGTCGCTGATACATCTGAAAATCAAGTTGGAAGCCAGAACAAGAAAAAAATTCTTCTCGTGTAGATTTAATTTCATTCCTAAAGTACCAATACTCACATATTCTTGGATCTATGGATATGATACTCTGGATATAGTCAGCATTATCTGCTAGTAGTTGGTCGTTTATATCCACTGGACATGTGATTCCTGTATCCATGAAAACTTCATTTATGACACAGCGAACTGTTTCGTGAAGGAATCTGAAGAATTTCGTGATAATAAAATTGTGTGTGTATATATATATACATGTATATATATATATATATATATATATATATATATATATATATATATATACACACACACTGGGATCACCATTGTTAATGGGAGATCGATGTTCGTGGATTTTGTTGATCACCCCTTACCCGCGAATTTACATCCCTATGTCCATTGATAGACAATTTTAAGTTTCTAAAAGAACTTTATCCAGATCGGATTTTGCATGCATAGATAACGTTATTTATTTGCCACACTATTGATTTCCCTCATGCATAGCTCTTATCCTTAAACGGATTTGACTCCACTTTTTTTGGCACACTGTTCTTGTCTATAAATAGGTCTAAAAACTTCATTGTTATTTCGGATTTCAAACATTTCGGTTGAGCATCACTGAAGAGACATTTGTCGAAATGCGCATCTGGTGCATCAAAATTGGTACCGTATAAGTTTTACATTATGACCCCTGGGTCGAGGCCTCTGCCGGTGGACTGTTAGTCCCCGAGGGTCTCTACAGCCCAGTAGCTAAGTACTTCGTTACTAGCTTGAAAATACGGATGTATATTTAATTGCTGTTATAAAATTTAGAAATTCATTTCAAAATTAAGGATGATCTCCCTCATGCATAGCTCTTATCCTTAAACGAATTTGACTCCACTTTTTGGCACCGTATAAGTTTTACTTTATAAACAATGATCGACCTGTTTAATTCCGAAAACTTCAATTATCATTATAACATATGGACAATGTAAATATTCGAAGCGCTCCATTATAAGTACACAGTCACAATTATAGTCAAAGTACATTCAACGCGACATAAAATGTCTGTAATAGTGACAGTTATTTGTGTCATTTGTTCGGGAGAGACAATTTACCAGTCAGCGCGGATTGGTTTTAGGGTTAAAGTTACCCACGAACCAGTAAACATTTAATTACCCTCAAACATTTGATTACCCACGAACATTTAATAACTGAAGAACAATGAAACCCACAAACAGATGATTACCCACGAACATTTGATTACCCACGAACATTTAATAACTCACGAACTCTGAAACCCACAAACAGCAATGATTCCACCGTATAGGGACAACTATAAAGCACAACTTTTATTATCTTAAAATGTACTTTTCCTCTTTTTTCTTCTTCACATTTTTAATATAATGCTACCCATAATGTTTGTAAACCATTTTAAACATGCATTGTTTATGACTCATTAAGGTACAAGTAATCAAGATAATATCCGTTCGTCCTTCTTCAGATACTTACCTACAGATTTCAGCCGAGACGTCAGTACTCTGTAGTGCTTGGTAATATTTGCTGATATCAAAACACTTATCTGTCAGGATGGTTTGAAGGTAGGCTACATTTGTACATGGAGAATCTACAGAAAGTTTAAAAGTTCCAAGTGTTAAGGATATGTATCTATGTCGAGAGTAATTTTCGAAGAAGCATAAATCCCATGCTTAAGCGTTTCTTTCTCTCGTACATTAATTATGCACAAGCACAATCATGAAACATATAGTTCACAAATCTATGAATACCATCTGATCAACAGTGTCTGCCTTGGTAATCCATCGTAAATAGAAATATAATATCCCTTTTCTGTATGTGATACAATTATATTAGCAGTACTCTCATATATAGACCCCAGACCCCTTAGTCCATCCCAAAACTTTAATTTGATGAATATTGATTGTAAGATGCCATAGTGGCACCTGCTGCATGTTAATTCAAGAACTTTTTTTAAATATAAAATATGAATCATGATTGATATTAATGTTTTGTATGAAGAGTCAAAGATATCGAACAGAATATCTTATCAAGATATAGGGTTCATGGCGGTGTGACCGGTCGAAAGGGGATGCATACTCCTCCTAGGCACCTGATCCAGGGGTCTGTGTTTGTCCAACTGTCTACTTTGTACTACTTGTACATGTAGGAGTTATGAGATTGGTCACTGTTCGTTATCTTCACCTTTCATCGAACAGTGATCAATCTCATAAATCTTATAAAGAATAAAAAATGAGAGTAGAGCAAACACGGACCCACAGACACACAAGAGGTGGGATAGGGTGCCTTGTAGGAGTAAGCATTCCTGTTGACCGGCCACACCCGCCGTGAGCCCATATCTTGATCAGGAAAACGGTGAAATCTAAAGTCATGATCAGTATGTAAAGAACGGTCTAACAATTAGTATGAAACATGGCAGTATCTGAGTATGAAATAAATCTTTATTAAATCCAACACGTTTTCAATTACACAATGACGTCAAACAAAGAACGTGACGTCATATATACACTGTATCGTCTTGTCCAGGTTATGATCGATATAATATTTAAAGATAGGCCTTGAAGTCTCATTTCCAATTAACAAGGAATCATCAGACTGGGAAGAAATTGAAGTATTCACACGAGATCATAATCAATAATGTTACTTTGCAAAGTAAAATAGAATGGTCATTAGGAGCTTTTTTGCTAACGTGAAAAATTCTCTGGCTCGGATTTTCTCTGTCCATTTAGAGCTGCGTTCGCTATAAAAGCTTATTTATTATATACTCGGATGGACCTTATCAATGATCGTAAGGTGTATTTTCCTACGCAGCCACATTTGTTAACAAGAATCAAACACGGCTTCTTTGACGGATTCTTCTTCCAACGTTACAAACATCTCAATACTTAATACCATTATATGATCTACACATTGAAATTAGTTAATCTTTCATCAATAACAGAAAGAGAAAGTCCATCTTACCTTACCAATGACATTAAGTCGTAAAGCCTTTTTGTAAAATGACCCCCCGTTCTATACGTTCTAGGATGTTTAAAATGGCAAGCCTAAAGTCTAAAGTAATTGTGATATGCAATAACTACGGTCCATGGACTTTCTGTAAAAGTTCTTAGTACATGTTTCACACCTCGAGCAAAAGAATTAAATGCCTTTACCAAATCACTTGGTACACCCAAAGTCCATGCTTCATGGTTGGGCAACCCTACCATTATATATATGATTTTTAAACCAATAATCATCAAGTGTATGTTGGTAAACTTTTCTGGAGCACCAAGAGATTTGGTGCCGAGCGAAGCGAGGGACCAAATCGAGTGGCGAGAGAAAAGTTTACCAACATATTTAGTACATGATTCATACGAGAAATGAAAACTCGTTGTGGTCTCTATTTAATTCATTTCGACCAGTTTCTAATGATGAATGAAGCAGAGACTGTCTATTAACAGTACCAAAGT